>NC_134529.1:24669259-25000092 GCF_027942865.1 Odontesthes bonariensis | reverse complement strand
ATCATGGGTAAGACTGCCGACCTGACTGCTATCCAGAAGGCCATCATTGACACCCTCAAGCAAGAGGGTAAGACACAGAAAGAAATTACTGAGCGAATAGGCTGTTCCCAGAGTGCTGTATCAAGGCACCTCAGTGGGAAGTCTGTGGGAAGGAAAAAGTGTGGCAGAAAACGCTGCACAACCAGAAGAGGGGACCGGACCCTGAGGAGGATTGTGGAGAAGGGCCGATTCCAGACCTTGGGGGACCTGCGGAAGCAGTGGACTGAGTCTGGAGTAGAAACACCCAGAGCCACCGTGCACAGGCGTGTGCAGGAAATGGGCTACAGGTGCCGCATTCCCCAGGTCAAGCCACTTTTGAACCAGAAACAGCGGCAGAAGCGCCTGACCTGGGCTACAGAGAAGCAGCACTGGACTGTTGCTCAGTGGTCCAAAGTACTTTTTTCGGATGAAAGCAAATTTTGCATGACATTCGGAAATCAAGATGCCAGAGTCTGGAGGAAGACTGGGGAGAAGGAAATGCCAAAATGCCTGAAGTCCAGTGTCAAGTACCCACAGTCAGTGATGGTCTGGGGTGCCATGTCAGCTGCTGGTGTTGGTCCACTGTGTTTTATCAAGGGCAGGGTCAATGCAGCTAGCTATCAGGAGATTTTGGAGCACTTCATGATTCCATCTGCTGAAAAGCTTTATGGAGATGAAGATTTCATTTTTCAGCACGACCTGGCACCTGCTCACAGTGCCAAAACCACTGGTAAATGGTTTACTGACCATGGTATTACTGTGCTAAATTGGCCTGCCAACTCTCCTGACCTGAACCCCATAGAGAATCTGTGGGATATTGTGAAGAGGAAGTTGAGAGACACCAGACCCAACACTGTGGATGAGCTTAAGGCCGCTATCGAAGCATCCTGGGGCTCCATAACACCTCAGCAGTGCCACAGGCTGATTGCCTCCATGCCACGCCGCATTGAAGCAGTCATTTCTGCAAAAGGATTCTCGACCAAGTATTGAGTGCATAACTGAACACAATTATTTGAAGGTTGACTTTTTTTTGTATTAAAAACACTTTTCTTTTATTGGTCGGATGAAATATGCTATTTTTTTGAGGTAGGGGTTTTTGTTTTTTCTTTACTTTTTTGCCAAAATCATCAATATTAAAACAATAAAAGGCTTGAACTACTTCAGTTGTGTGTAATTAATCTAAAATATATGAAAGTCTAATGTTTATCAGTACATTACAGAAAATAATGAACTTTATCACAATATGCAATTTCTTTTAGAAGGACCTGTAAATAAAACTGAATTGAATTGAATAGATTTTAAGCTGTGTTGCATTACAGAAATTGTTTGGTTTTTTGGGGTTTTTTTTGGTTTGTTTTTTTAAATCAGCCAAATGGCATCATGCCTGCATTACCTTCAATATGTGAGTACTCTTGAGTTTAGAATGCATGCTCTGATGCTCTGAACTCAGTCCAGTCAGCACAGCAAACCTGAAGACACACAAAAACTGACATAAAACCAAATAACCACTTACTGGGTCAAACTCTGTATGCAGAATTAAAATCTCAAGTGTTAGGTAACAAGTGGGTGTATGTTGTGTTCACCATCTTACCATTTATGACATTCAGCATTCAGATCATTTTTCTTCAGGGCCATTTCTGCCTCCTCTAAACCTACAACATCAGCTCACAGATTAATACAGAAGTCGTCAAGCAGGATACATGGTAACACTTACACATTAGCTGTACTGTTCTCACTCTGCATATAGTGAGTGATTCTAGGTTTGCGAGTCCATTACAAAGCAGTTCTTTGTCCATTATGACTTCATTTGCTGCTCAGTTTGTTCTTGTGGACTCAGTGAAATCAGTAACAGCCCAAAGCAAGTATTTTTCCATTTAAAAAAAAAAAAGAACAGTATTTTAATCCAATGACCAGGAACTTGTCATATATTTACATTTTACACTTATATGTTAAAAATATCTCTTATTGTACTTTTAAGGGTATCTTTCTCTAACAGAAGTAGTTAATATATTTCTAGTGAAATATACTGTTTGCATTTACATATTGTCATATTTTTTCTTCGTGATAAGTAGGCAGCTCTGCAGGAGCAGAAACTGCAATCTAGGCTTTAAGGTAAGATGTCAATGAAGGTGTTCCTCAGCATAGTTTCAATGTTGATATCAACAAATGTTCTTATTTATTCTGATCATTCACAATTTTAAATTAAAATGATTTGTCATCGTCTCCCATGTTCTGATTTTATGTTTGTGGTTGTACTCTGCATGCCTCTGTGTTTTGGACTGTTGGTCAGACAAAACAAGACAGCTCAGATGTTTCCAGCATGTTCTGGCATATTCACAATGACAAACAGTTAACTAGAACTGTATGGAATTATTCCAAAAGGAAGTCCAAGCATCATGCAAATCATTTTACCATGTCAGAGGGCCCAATAAGTGTTCTCTGTACTACTCATCCCACAAAAAATGTACAATGATTTCATATTTTACTTAAGTGAAGCATTTATATAAATTTGTATGTGTTTGAGCTAGTTCCCTTACCTTTTAGAGCATAAGTAGTTTTTTCGTGCTTGTCCATAGCTGTCTCGTACATATCTCTGTAGGCTCGAGCAAGTCGCCATAGAAAATCCTTGCTGTCTCCGTACTGCAGACCCAGAAAGAGGACCACAGGGTTAGAGTTTACAGAGTTTTAAAACAGTTTTAATGTTTTAAAAACATTGTGTTATTGAATTGAATTGAATGGCTATTCTTGTGCAGGACTACAAAACAGTTCGGATGCTCTTAAAGGGGAATGTTTTGTTTGTTTTTTTTAAACCTGGACCTTATTTCTTGCATAAAATATGTTCACCTACTTACCGATAACAGTTTGGTGAAAGTCGGCATCCTTCGGACGCTATTTAGATTTCTCGAGATCCGTGTATATAATGGGAGTGAACGGGGCAGAGACAATACAGCCTCTAAATAAGGCATTATCCGTCTTTATTTCACCAATACTTTAAGACGAATGAATGAACGCGTACTATTGCACTGTTAGTTCATAGCTGCCGTGTTGTTGTTATTGGGAGCTATGGGGGGGCTTTCTACACACGCGTCTAGTGGGATGACGTCATCGACACACGCCGCTGCAGCACAGCTCATTCACTCCATTAAGGACGTCCATTGTACTCAAAGTCGTCGTCCATGTCGTCAAAAGCTGATAAATATTCTGCTATGTTGCACAAAACTAGCAGTAGCCGACTGTCATAGAGCACTGAGTAAATAAGCTGTGCTGCAGCGGTACCATTACTATTATATATCAAATACTATTGATATATGGGTCCAGACCAGGTGACCAACAAAGGTAAAAGTTGTATTACTAACCTCTGCTCTGTTATCCATTAGCAGTCGAAAACCCTCTGTTTTTAAACTGGAATCTCCTGTGTGAAGGATGTCGCTTTGAGCCAAGAGAAGAGCAAGCTCTCCACAAGGAACTTCAGTCACCAGCTGCAGCCTTCCCTCATTCTTCTCCTCTTCCTCCTCTTGGGAGTCTTCCTGACGGAGGGTGAGAACTGAAGCGCAGCTTGTGTCCTCGTCTTCCTCAGTTTCTTGCTCAGGCTCCCGCTCAACATCCTCTCTGTCTGTGTCACGATCGGTGCAGTCTGACTCCGCATAGGCTGTCGAGTATCTGAAGCATACAATAAAGATTATGCGTTTCATTCAATATTTTAAGTAAGTGAAAAAAAGAAACAAAAAAAAGGGCTCGAGGCAAAGCATTTTAACGGGAGGCAAGAGAGTACTCGGCACAGACAACCCTCAATGCGGCTCACAAGAGTATGGGAATACAAAACACAATCCCAAAGGAGCTGCACACGTTTAAAGCTGCCGTCGGCAACTTTTTTTTAGTCATATTAGCTTGAACTGTCATGGGATTCTGAAAGGAGAATATTAAATAGGTTGTTTAGGAAAAATCCCGAATTCTGTAGCTCCCTCTGAAGCCTGTAATCATGCTTGCAAAAATCGAGCGCTCCCAGCAGTTTTTAACCAATCACGTTAGGTTTATTATTGATCTGTTATCTGAGCAGAACAGTCACCAACCACATCTTCCATGCTGAGCGTGAGTCTGCCCCCAGCTTGTGTGCACGCACACTGGTGTGAACTCACGTGCACAACCTCGTCCACAGAGGGGGAGGGGTTGGGGGATGGACCTGAAAGTTGTTTGAATTTTCCGACTTTAGACTCGGAATTTTGAAAACCTGCCAACGGCAGCTTTAAGCAAATCCAAGTTTAAACTCACTTTTGCTTTATTTTTTTCAAATTTGTGTAAAAATTTCTTTAACTGAAATTAAATAAAAGATCATTGACTGCTAATTTTTTGACTGTAGACAGATGAGATTTGTGGACCTATGTAGCAACGGACTTGTGTGTAACACAAATGTATAGTTCCATGGTGGATCACTCAGGAATGATGCTAAAGATTAAGCTTTTCACATTAGAGCTGTCTGATTTTTAAAAAAAATCATTTAATAAAACTAGTCTGGTAGATTATGTTTATAAATGAAAAAGTAGCTCTTGTGCTGTTCAATTCATATCATCACATATCATCCACTCTTCTGTTATAAAGCCATATTCGCTGTTCAACGTGAATACTGTTAATGTTCATTCACTGATCTATAAAGGGATTATAGGGAATTTTTCACTGAGTCGGGTCCATTTTTTTCTTTAGCACAAGTTTCTTGTGTTTACCTTAAATGTAACCATCTTTATTATTTTCCTCTGTCAACATGTCATTTAGTATCTTTGTACCACTCTCTATCTCACAAATGTCATCTATATATTGCACCACTGTTGTTTGTCAATATTAGTACTTAGTTTCTAATTTAATATTTGTACATATGTATAGTCTTCTATATTTTATGCTTGTACAGAGAGCTAATCTCACCAAAGTCAAATTTCTTATTTGTACAGACATACTTGGTCAATAAAGCTGATTCTTATTTATATGTGTATCTGCTTTTTCTTTTATTTGCAGACAACCAATCACAGTCTTCAAAATGTTGTCATACTTAGCAACTGAGTCAGCCCCACTTCCTCAGTAAGAGTTTCTGTCCCTTCCTTGATCAGAGTTGCTCTGAGATTGGTCCTAAATCACTCTGAAGCTAAGACTCCTTGGTAGAAGTTTTTAAGCTCAGTAAGGAGCTCTTTAAGAGGATTCTGAGAAATATATCAACATGGCTCCAGATGCTTAAGTTTCTGTCCATGTTGTCTACTAAGAAAGTTCTGCTGTGTTATCTCCCAACACCACAAGTAATATCATCAGCTAAATTTGTGTAAAAAAATTAAAAATAAAAATGCTTTAACTTTCCAAAAGTAGAGTAAAAAAGAGAAAGTCTTAAGAAGATACAAGGAAAGACACGATATTTCCAGAACTACTGTCAAAGGCAGCCACTTGTGAAACATCATTCCAGAATATTGAACGCAACTTTCAAAATTTCAGAGTTCCTAGAAAAGCTGCCTGCGAAACAAAATGCATCTTTGGAGTTTGAACTATTCCTGATCAGTTTTAGCAGCCCCTGTGATGTCATGCTGGGGGAGTATTCTGCTATAAGGGAGGTGTGACAGGGATGTATGGGATGTGAGTATGTACACTGTATTGCCAAAAGTATTCACTCACTCATCCAAATAACTAAATTCAGATGTTCCAATCACAAATCAAATTCAAGCACCTACATGCAGACTGCTTCTACAAACATTTGTGAAAGAATGGGTCGCTCTCAGGAACTCAGCGCATGGTACCGTGATAGGATGCCACCTGTGCAACAAGTCCAGTCGTGAAATTTCCTCGCCACTAAATATTCCACAGTCAACCGTCAGTGGTATTATAACAAAGCGGAAGCGATTGGGAACGAAAGCAACTCAGCCACGAAGTGGTGGGCCATGTAAAATGACAGAGCGGGGTCAGCGGATGCTGAGGCGCATAGTGCGCAGAGGTCGCCAACTTTCTGCAGAGTCGATCATTACAGACCTCCAAACTTCATGTGGCCTTCAGATTAGCTCAATAACAGTGCGTAGAGAGCTTCATGGAATGGGTTAACATGGCCGAGCAGCTGTATCCAAGCCATATATCACCCAAAGCGTGATATATGGCTGTGATGCAGTGGTGTAAAGCATGCCACCACTAGACTCTAGAGCAGTGGAGACGCGTTCTCTGGAGTGACGAATCACACTTCTCCATCTGGCAAACTGATGGACGAGTCTGGGTTTGGCGGTTGCCAGGAGAATGGTACTTGTCTGACTGCATTGTGCCAAGTAGGGATGTTCCGATCAGGTTTTTTTTGCCACTGAGTCCGAGTCATTTGATTTTGAGTATCTGCCGATACAGAGTCCCGATCTGATACTTCTACAGTACATTAAAAAAATGAAGAACAGCGAAGAATCAGATCCAGGATGTCCCTGATTCTTTATATTATTCACCTTATTTTATCATTTAACACTTATAAACAGAGCACTAGTGTGAGGTAGTTTGAAGAAAAAAAGTAATCAAGTAATAAACAAATTCTTTACATAAGTTTAGTGCAACAATGTCTTATATAAAAACGGGCAGCAGCTCACCTTGAAATACCTGGTAGGCATGTAAACAAATAAGCAAATAAAAGTGCCAGAGTGTTATAAGTAAGACCAGTAATGTGCTTTTCGGAACTGCACTCCTAATTATTACTCTCCTCCTCTGGCTTTACAGAAGGAAATGTACGTTTTCTTGATGATAACCAACATCTCTACCTTGACAGACTGTTCCTGTTCTAATCAAGGATGTTAGCGATGTCCGTGCCACCTCTTGAAATCCCAAGTTTGCATACCTCACAGTTTGCAATTGCAACGTTTTTGTCATCCACTGTAAAATGCCACCACACCGCAGACATTCGCGCCCCCAGCTTCAAGCTGCTGCCGTGTTCTGCTTCGCTTTACGGCACGCAGCAAAGTGACGTCATGCCGCATGCGTTGTTTCCTGTGTGGAGCTGAGACGATCTGACTCACAACATTAAAGTAAAAACTAAGCTGTTATTTTTTCCCCATTTGTTTTGAAATATTATAGCTCTGATAAAAAAAAATTATGAGAATAAATATATATATATAGATAGGCTATATCATCCCTTTTGCCAAGTGTAAAGTTTGGTGATGGGGGGATTATGATGTGGGTTTGTTTTTCAGGAGTCGGGCTTGGCCCCTTAGTTCCAGTGAAAGGAACTCTGAATGCTTCAGAATACCAAGAGATTTTGGACACTTTCATGCTTCAATTCCCAGATTTGTGGAAACAGTTTGGAGATGTCCCCTTCCTGTTCCAACATAACTGCACACCATTGCACAAAGCAAGGTTCATAAAGACATGGATGAACGAGCTGACTGGCCTGCATAGAGTCCTGACAACCCAATAGAACACTTTTGGGATGAATTAGAGTGGAGACTGCGAGCCAGGCCTTCTGTCCAACATCAGTGTTTGACCTCACAAATGCGCTTCTGAAAGAATGGTCAAAAATTCCCATAAACACACTCCTAAACCTTGTGGAAAGCTTGCCCAGAAGAGTTGAAGCTGTTATAGCAGAAAAGGGTGTGCCGACGTCATATTAAACACTATGGATTAAGAATGGGATGTCACTTAAATTCATATGTGTGCAAAGGCAGATGAACGAATACTTTTGGCAAAATAGTGCATGTTAGTAAGTTATCTTTTCTTATTCACAATCAGCCTTTGAACATGTGTTTCACCAGAAAAGATCATTCAGCTCCTCTTGTGCCACTGCAGTTTAAAAAATGTTTCTGGAATAAGCAGGTGACTTCGATCTGAAAAAGGCAAATACTCAATTCAGACAGGAATGGCTCATACAGTTTACGTGGCTGAAACGTTTCAAATAAATTAAAACCCATGTGTGTCACACCCAACATTTATGGAGAAACCTTGTATGCCAGCTGAACCTCAAACTTTAAACATGTGGGGACAGATCCACTGATGGAAGTGCAGCAAAATGACTGGGTTCAAATGAATCCAATTTACATGGAATTGGATTTGGAATTCAGCCCTGGGCACAAGTGAAAAGTTAGTTTCAGCAATCCAATTTGGAAAAAAACTCCACTTTTTTCATTCTTTCTTTTCAAACTTGAACTTTGCATTATTAGATTAAATATATATCTATGCATTAATGCAGTTTAACCTGAGCCAACATTTGTGTCAGTACAAGGAAGCATCATCCAGCAATCAGATACCAGAGCATTTAGTTGAACAAGAATGCTTTAACTATACATCTATCCATTCATTTTCTGTCGCCGCTTAATCCAACTCAAGGTCAGGACAGGGATGGAGCCTATCCCAGCTGTCACTGGGCGAGAAGCGGGGTACACCCTGGACAGGATGCCTGTCCATCACATAGAGAAAAACAACCATCGCTTTAACTTTATATGATTTCTGAAATGTAAAGATGAAAGTTGAAAAGACTGTCACTGTGGTAACTTTTAAGAACTTTGAAATTGTAGATGAATGTTTCTCATACTAGCCTGTATATTTATTTTAGGCCACATTCATGCAGATGCCACCATTGCAATATTGAGCCAATACCAAAGCAAGACAATGCCAGAAAAAGTTGCACATATAATGGCTGTGAGAATTACTGCTTTAAAAGTAGAACGAATGGTGTGACAGTGACTCATCAATAAGAAAAAAAGTTATTTAATATTAAAATAAGAATGTGAATGCAATATTCAATATGCACCTCATGCAGACACCACAATTAGAATATTGTCTAATGTAGTATAATATTTATGTCCATAAGTATGAAGGTCAGTTGCCCAGTACCAGCCATACATTGTGCACAAAACTTTACAACAGCATCATATAATACAGTTACATTTTGTGTCACTGAAACTATTCTTAGTTCATGCCATACCCTCCTTCACTGGTCTCCTCGTGTGAACTGACCCTGCCTTGGCTGGCAGTGAAGTAGATAGAGCTGGAACTGGTGGAGTCTGTGCGCTCTCTATGGACAAGTTGACGCCGGTGGCGTACCCACTGGCTCTCTTTCACTCCTTTTCTGAATATGAAGGAGGACAAACATTTCCATGCTGAGTACATTAAATAGCAGCAGAACTTTCAATCTTCTATACTGTGTATCAGACAATAGACATTCCATTCATACTAAGCCTACTCAAGAAGGTACAGTTTTCTGTAGTTTAAAAGATGTTCCCAGAGAGTATCGCTCTCTAAAGTCTAGTTCCCTCTTCTAAAAGTCTCTGACAAACATTGAAAGACACAGACAAATTGCTCAGATCTGAGGCAACTTGGCAGTTTGATCAGCAGTTATCAATTGCTATATGTGAATTTTTCAAAGACAAGATTTGAAAGGTTTGCCAACTTCCACTGCCCAACTAAATAGCTAAGTTGTCTTATATTTTCAAAGAATCAGCGAGGTGCGGCCAATGGGAGCAGAAGAGATGGGGTCAGGAAACATGCAATCAGCTCAGGAAATTCAACAGAATTTGGGTAAACACTGGCCAGAACATCCATGCCTCTTGATTTCCAACATGTAACAACAATAATAGAAATAAAAAATTCCAAACACAAGAGAAACTTGTTGTATAGTTTGAACAATATGACAATTGGACAACACTGAAAGTCTTGCAGTGTGAAACTGACTTAAGGAAATAAGTAGGGTTCCTTTTGTGCAGCTTGCTTGAGTCACTCACTTGACATCCTGAATGATCTGCAGGGCGATGTCCTGCAGGCCACCCCTCAGCTCAGCCACCTCTGAGCGCAGCGAGGCCACACAGCTCAGCACTTGGTCCAGCTGATTCCTGATCTCCTGCTGCTGCTCTGTGGACAGTCCCTGCACCGCTGCCTCCATTGCTGCTAAAGCCTCCTGCTGAGCCTCCATCTCTGGAGGAGACAGAAAGAACTTTGACATTTGCTTTGACTCTGTTTGCTGTCAAGTCAGTATTCTATCAGTCTCCCAAGATCCTGTCTTTTTTGCCCTTCAAACACAGGTTCAAGTTGCAGCTGCAAAGAAAGACAGCTACGTTTTACTCTCCGATGACTTCCTCCTATTAGTAACCTATTTGGTAATTAGCTCATATTAGTACATCACGAAATGACCTAACATAATTATGAATATATTTATTGCATATTCAGTCTTCCGCTAGTCTTCTTTCAGTTCCAGATTCCAAGCACACCTTGACATTGGACAGGGACATCAAAAAAAAAAGAAACGGTAGTGGTATTTCATGTGTGGATTTTTTTTTAATTTGTCTCCTTGGTTCTCTCACTAAAGTCTCTCTCTTGTTCCTAGTAAGAATGTGAGAGGGGGACACCAGACCAGAGGCCTCAATGCCTCCCAAGGTGTGCAATTAAAGGATTAGAGGATCCACTATTTTTAAGTTGTAACCATATTTTGTCACACGAGAGAATCAAGGGAACACACAAAAGTTAGCATAATGGAGGGAAAAAAAAAACAATATAATATTTCAAGTTGCCCTCCAGATGTCTGAGCTTCTTAACGAAGTATTAAGTTCCCCAAATATGAATCATTATGTAGAGAACTCTGCTTAAATGGCTGCATAGTCAAGCTTCAAGCATATGTCGATCTCTACGCGACAAAGCGGAGAATCTCATTTGAATATACATTTAAAAACCAGACCAAAAGAGAAACTGAAAAGGATTATTGGGCCTCATGCAACAACCGTTCGTACGAACAGATTTGTTCTTAAATCGTGCGTACGAGTGATTTTAGAGAATTTGCGGATTCACCAATCTTTTAGTATTTTACGTTTTCTTTCAGGTACGAACAGAATTTACGACTGATCCAGTAGGAGTTTCGTAAAATAGTCCGCTATTATTCGAATCAAGTTTGCTTGACTTGATTGTATATTTAATTACTTGTATATTTAATTACTTTGAAGCAAACATAAATATATACATTATATATACATTATACCCCATAATGATGCTGACATTATTCTGTATTACTGAAATCATGCACTAATTGAAGGTTAATTTGACTCTGTATATAACAAGGTCAATGGGAAGTGTAACCAGTGGCTGACTTTCTACTTTTGGATGCCTTAGCGCGTCAGGCTCTTGGAAGAGACTGTGTAGATATCCTTGTGGAGACAGACAAATTAGATTTAGATTACCAAGGACTGTGCTGCTGCAAATATGCAGCTTGCTAGAGCCACAACTCCAGAGAGAAACACGCCGATCAAACCCAATTCCACCACACGTCAGGGTCCTCACCACCCTTGATTTTTGGTCACAGAAACCTTTCAGAGGGAGATTGGAGACAGATCGGGTGAGTCCTAGTCCTCTATGACTCGTGCGCTCGCCTTGGTCATCAAAACTCTCATTAGTTTATCACCCATGGTACATCAAATTCCCATACAAATTCCCACTGTCCAACAAGTACAAATTAAGAGGGATTTTCATGCCTTGGCTGGACTGCCAAACATAATCGGAGCAATAGACTGCACACATATACGCATCAAAGCACCCGTGCTGTTGTGGAGCGCACCAGTGAGTTGAAGGCCAGGTGGGTGTGTCTGGATACAGCCGCAAACTGCTCTATAGCCCAGAGAAGGCATTCCAGATTTGCGCAATATTGCCATGAATGAGGGTTTCCTACAACCTGAACCAGCCCAGACAGACCAGAGGGTGTGGTGCCAGAAGACCCCCATCAAAGTGCCATCATGATGAGGCAACAACTGATTGCAAAGCTTTTGTTGCAGTCATCGAGCGCCTAGCCATGGCAAGACTTTTTTTTTTTTTTTTTTTTTTTAAGCCATTTTCATTTCAAACCATTTTTTCTTTATTTCGGTGACACCGAATTAACAGCACTAGTAATTGCTTCCCATTTCTACGCTTTAACAGGTCCCGTAATTCCACTGCTGACACCGCTAAAGATGACAGATTTTCCTTTTTGGATCTCTGAAAGCAGAACTTCAATCTCAGAGCCCGTAAAGTTGTTTTTTTTTGTGCCTTGATGCCATTCTCATAAATAAACACAACACTTCCTGGCACAGGAGAAAGGAAGCGCAGCCTTATATGGTATTATTTTGGGCGTGGAGTATGCAAATCTACTATCCTCGTGCACGTGGACTTAAAAAGAGTTAAGAGAGTTTGTTGAATTTGATTTGGCGTGTTCGTACGAAAAAAAGTGAGAGAAATTTAGAATAAAAACTAATAAAAACATCTCTAACTTAACAATTACCATCAGCTGCGACTGACTTTAATGGAATGTATAGGCCTACTGAGGAAAATGCCAAACCACGCATGATTGGCTTTCTTACGATGACTGAAAAATACGTTACATATAACATAGCGTTTTTGGATACCTGTATCTCTCATTCATGTGTGCCCGCACACATCTATTTAATTTAATTGCCAGTGCTTTGCTGAACAACGCTTACCCACCCTGTGCAGCCAGCGGTTCCAGCAGCAACTCTTCATCATCTACCCCGTCAAACAGCCGTGATGCATTAGGGGTCTCCGACACAAGCGTCTGAGACCTTCTCTTACTGATCTCCCTGTAAACTATTAGTGCAATCAAACCCAAGCCAGCGGAAACTCCTATAGTTAGCCCGATCAACCCATTCCTCCCGAGCGGAATGCTCATTTCTAAACACTCACCACACGCAGGTTTAGCCTTAGTTACTAACAACACCTTTCATGTAACATGACTGGATTAAATTAATATCAGGATAACAGCGACTTCAGCGAATATATATCTGATACGCGCACAGCTAGCACAACGGCCTGATGTCATTAGCTTTACGTCAATACAGCTCGCGAATTTCTTTAAAGCTTTATGCAAACCATACATTTCTCTTCGGAACCTCACCTCTTAGTATTTAATGTTGAAATATATATTTTTTACATTAACTATAAACAAAATGAAATTATTTATCTGGTAACATCAGGCCGTTAAAGCATAGAATGCAACTGCAATACATCAACACTCGACTACGGAGGCCGGCAAGTCCCATTAGGAGAAAAACAAAACCCGGTGAAAATCCGTGCGCACGGATTGCAAAACCGTGAGCACAGTTTAAAGGGGACATATTATGCAAAACTCACTTTTTGCAGGTCTTTGTGTTCATATTTGGGTCTCTACTGTTCCTTTAAACCCTCCAAGCGCGAAAAAAACCCATCCATCCATTTTCTGTAGGTCAGTAGAAAGACTTTGGTGTCAAGAAAAAAATGCTGCTGGGAGCTAGCCTGGAAAACCAGCGCCAACTGCTGGACGGCAAAATGTTTTGCCTGCGGTTGGGTCTGGCCTCGAACCACTTTTCATTTTGAAAATACTGCCCTGAATCTGGCAGATGGCAACTAAACCAATCACAACGCAGAGATGTGTTTTGAATCAACGCGGGCGGGGCAGAGGGTTCTGGTGCGGGGTTTTGAGGGAGTGACGACAGAGCAGTGCGACGTTGGGCAGTGGAAGCGAACATAGGCTGTGTTCGAAACCGCCTACTACATACTACATACTTGAAAACGGCATTCTCATCTATCAGACAGTATGCAGAGCGTTTACACACAGTGCACTTCACTCCTGCCCGAGCCGAAATCAGCCGGCCTGAAAAGCTGATTTCGCTTAAGCTATAAACTCTGTAAATATATAACTTAAGCAACATTTGACACATTTTCAGGCGAGAAAGTAGTCATTTAGACCCCCAAGGTGTTGAAAATCTGACAAAATACCGGCTATTTACAATTTTGTTCCCACGAATTCGCCGTTAGTAAAGCTAGCCGCAGTGAGCAACGCACTTCCGGTTATGCCGTTTTGACTGCTCTCGTCCCGTTAACGGAATTTGACCGTTCAAATGGCGATGGGCGACGTCACGTTACGTTGCATCTTGGGTAGTTTGAGTGTGACAAGTAACCTCATGATGAATACTCAACATTTCGGCGAATCTAGTATGCATCTAGTGTACATCCGGGAACTTAAAAAAGTATGACTAGTAGGAATAGTAGGAGAAGTAGGCGGTTTCGAACACAGCCATAGACAGCGAAAGCACAACAAGAAAGATGGCGGCGGCAATGGAACAGCGCTCGTTTGATTCAGCCTTGGCATCAGTTTTGGAAGAGTCCCCTCCCACCAAAGCTTTCTGTCGCGCTTACTACGTCACAGTCAGTTGCGCTGATTGGTCAGAGCGTTGGCCTATAGGCACAGACACGGTTTGAAAGACAACGGGTTGTGCTCATCAACAATGTTCCGTTGTATCCATTGATCGGAGCCAGACTAAATTAGACATCCAATCCATTTAGGCTGGTTTATCAGGCTAGCTGGGAGCCATTTGGATGGCTCCCCTATTGTGACGTCACAATAGGGGAATTTGCATTTACCTGTCGAGTCCCCACCCACTCCCCACCCTCTACATTAGTTGAAGATCTTGTATCGAGCATCGAGCATAGGAGCGCAATGGCTACGAAAGGAAAATCACAAGCGTTGTGTTGTTGGCTGCACCTGTGGTGCGTTTCTGGAGAGTGTCCAGCAGCAGCTACTGTCTCTGCCGGTGATACCTCCCGGTGGTTTTCACAGCCACGAACAGGTCAGCCTGTGTGAGCTGCTCCACCGGGGCCGAGGGGGAGCGCTCCTCCGCGCCGGGCCGCTCACCGCGGCGACAGCAGCGCGAGGTACCGCTGTTGAGAAAACATGTGGAAGCCTGCCTGGGGACCGAGGCTGCCTTCAGCTCAGCGGGACCTCGCGCTGCTGTCGCCGCGGTCACCTGTCTGCTGGTGGCCGGGAGGCTCGTCCTCACTGGCGGACACCAGAAGGAGCTGCTGGCTGCAGGGGGCGCGGATGTTTTCTCAACTTATTTCAGGCGGCTGGCCCGGGAGAGGAGAGCGGCGCGGCGCGGAGGAGCAGCTCACACAGGCTGACCTGTTCGTGGCTGTGAAAATCACCTGGAGGTATCACCGGCAGAGACTGGAGCTGCTGCTGGACACTGCAGTCTCCAGAAACGCACCACAGGTGAGTCAGGCTGGAGACTGCAGAAGCTCTGCACTGAAAACAAATGAACCCTTAATTCATAGGGGATAGATAGATAGATAGATAGATAGATAGATAGATAGATAGATAGATAGATAGATACTTTATTGATCCCAAAAGAAATTAAAGCATCCAGTAGCAAGACATAATAAAGCAATACAAATGTTTATACAATTATAAACAATCTAAGAATTTAAAAAAACAGTTTAAAAATACACTCTCAGAAAATAAAGGACAGAATTGTACCTTTAGGGGTACGATGGCTTGTCACTGAGGCAGTACCCTCTGAAGGTATAGTTTTGTACCCTTATACTGAAGTAGCCTAACACAGACTGTCTTTTGTACCCCAGCATGTAGAAAAAAAGGTACATATATGTACCTTTTACCACTTGAATACATATATGTACCTTTTGGACCCTCAAAACAAAAGGGTAAACTGTACATGCAGCTGGAGGCTTCTCATGAGCGGGGTGGGGCGTGGCCAGCAACAGCTTATTTGCATAAAAGTGACAGAGCCCTTTAAACGGCTCAATTTGGGAGAGACTGAAAATGGCAAGAATAGAGCTGGTGAAATCTCTTTATGTGAGAGTGATTTTGTGCAAAGAACTTAATGAACATGTTTTGTATAGACCATAGACCAATTCTAACTTGTTTAAAGAGGTAAAATATGTCTCCTTTAAGAGTCTGTGTGTACGGTTTTTCACCAGGATTTTCTTCTTTTTTTTTCTCCTGATGGCACTTGCCGGGCTCCATACATTCCTAGACTGACTGAACGTCAAAAGATTCAAACGAACTCGTAATCTTCACTACATTTAAGAACACAGTTGTCCAACAAAAACAACCGCTACAGGCATGGCATACATTGGCAGATGCGACTACCAGAAGACTAGATTTAAACATCGCATCACAAAGACACATATGGAAGCAAATCGTGATCAAAATTCAAATTCAAATGCATTTGCAGAAATGCTTTTTCATTTTAAGAATGTGGCTGCATTATTTGACTCATAAATAAAATGACTAATCAATCATCCTATTTGCATTTCAATTTTCTTCTTCAAGACTGCTCATTCTTTCACTTAATTAAAATGAAAAGGACAAAGACATTTGAGATTTCATTTTCAAAATATGCCTCAGCAAATAGATACCAAAATTCAATTTGAAATGTAAAAGTTGAAAATTCAAATGCATTTGCAGAAATGCTTTTTCATTTTAAGAATGTGGCTGCATTATTTGACTCATAAATAAAATTACTAATCAATCATCCTATTGCATTTCAATTTTCTTCTTCAAGACTGCACATTCTATGCCATAATCAAAAAGAAAACAAAGCGGACATTGCTTTTTCGTTTTCGTGGTCTGCATGCAAAATACTGCCCGCAATTCGAAAACGAAAAATCATTCTGAGCGGCGCAGGAGAGTGACGTCACGCCTGCTGACCGTGCTACCCATCATGTAGGCTACGGTAGGGGGCGGTGTGCACATTTGCTGTATGGACGCATCGCAGATCATGGCGCTCCCTGAGATTGCGCAAACATTGTTAGAGTTAGGTGCCCAGGTGGAGTCAAACAATATATCCGATTCTGATGCCCGTGACCGGGTTGAACGGGTCACAGAGAGCTTGGCTGCATACTCTGTTGTCACCGATTCAGAGGTTAGTGCAGCAAGGGCTAGCGCGCCGCGGCCACGACCGGCCATGACTTTCTGGCCGCGGCCATTACTGAGGGAGCAGCCATTAATGAGGCTGAAACAGTTTACGCGCGCTCCGTGAATGGGAATGCACTTCTCGGCATAACACCTCTGTTCACACGGCTATTAGGCCAACGGAGACTTCATAAATCATATATTCCATAACACAGGCTTAGATTACAACTAACACAAGAATGCAACTTTTGAAATAATGCAAATATTACTGTTATAACATTGACCATCAGATTTTACACAGGTTCATTAATGACGTTTATTATGCCTGTATTATTCACATGTAATTCTTTCATCCTAACAAAAGTATTTACCTCATGTCTCATACCCACCCCTCAGATTGTCCGACTGAGAGTTGGTGTTATTCCCTCCATCTTCGGCTTACAGGTTCACCTAATAAGAGTAGGTGTATCATCATAAGGCTATTAGCATTCATAAATTGAAATATTATCAATAACAGGGCGGGGTGAAATACTTATCCCTGTGTACGTGTGTGTGTGTATTTTTATATATTTTAATATTATGCTTCTTCATTTTAGCCAGAAAAGGGCAGGACTACATGTTCTTCCAGAAAAGCTGAAGAGAGCCTGTCTGTGACCACTCAGGATGACCCAGAAGCTTCAACCTCAAACTCACTAACTCAGCCTAATGATTTGAGTATTTCTTTTTTAAACATCATATCAAAATTACCGTTCTAAATATGTTAAAAAGCTACTTCTCAATATTTATACTGGTGGATGTTGTGGAACATGGTTTGTACTACATCGCAGGGTTTGTTACAGGCTCTCTTCAGCTTTTTTTCACATCTCTTCATGTAAATTAATAATACGAGTACAATTATGATAATCCGACAATTGTACAGTTTAGAATATTCCTATTCCTAACTATTGTTATGTTATTGGACATATATTCAAAAGTAAGGGCCGTGACTAATACTTTTGTAGTCAACACGAAAGACGGTTGGATACATTTTCTATTAACAATCTCAACTCATTATAGCCCAGATGAAATGATATAAAAATGAACCTGAAACTATGAAATTTGGTTATTTTAATTTTATATACAAATTTGGACTTGTTGAGATTCGCATCCGTTAATTCAATCAGGTAAACAAATTATGATGTAGTTATATCACATCATTCCATCACAGACTCTCTTTAAAGTACGACCAGCAGGGCGTGCACTTCTCGGCATAACACCGGCTATAAACATATCCTAGTTTAACGTTTGCTGGCTACGATTTTGCCGGCAGACACAAATACAGTACATCCCCCGACTCCAGTTCGCAACGTCTGTCTCAGCCTCATTAATGGCTGCTCCCTCAGTAATGGCCGCGGCCGCGGCGCGCTAGCCCTTGCTGCACTAACCTCTGAATCGGTGACGGCAGAGTATGCAGCCAAGCTCTCTGTGACCCGTTCAACCCGGTCACGGGCATCAGAATCGGATATATTGTTTGACTCCACCTGGGCACCTAACTCTAACAATGTTTGCGCAATCTCAGGGAGCGCCATGATCTGCGATGCGTCCATACAGCAAATGTCCACACCGCCCCCTACCGTAGCCTACATGATGGGTAGCACGGTCAGCAGGCGTGACGTCACTCTCCTGCGCCGCTCAGAATGATTTTTCGTTTTCGAATTGCGGGCAGTATTTTGCATGCAGACCACGAAAACGAAAAAGCAATGTCCGCTTTGTTTTCTTTTTGATTATGGCATAGAATGTGCAGTCTTGAAGAAGAAAATTGAAATGCAATAGGATGATTGATTAGTAATTTTATTTATGAGTCAAATAATGCAGCCACATTCTTAAAATGAAAAAGCATTTCTGCAAATGCATTTGAATTTGAATTTTGATCACGATTTGCTTCCATAGACACATACCTTTTCAAGGTATGTTTGAATAACGACGCTGAAGTTGGCATCCGATTCAGCATAAAGGGCCATTTCACTTCATTTTTTGCATTTTGATTGGCCAAATAAGGGTCCTGTATGGAAACTACATTACTTAGACTGCTCAAATCTGGATGGAATTATTCTAAAGAGGCTGTTGATTCATTAAAACCTTGTTTGTGATTCGTGAAACCTTTTTCTGATTTGTGAAAATGCAGAACAGGGCCATTTTATTGCATTTTTGTTATTCTGCTCACCCCGAAACAGGGTCCTGTATGGAAACTACATTACTTAGACTGCTCAAATCTGAATGGAATTATTCTAAAGAGGTTTTAGATTAATGAAAACCTTGTTTGTGATTTGTGAAAACTCATTAAAGTTACATTTTCACCCTTTTCTTAGGTCTGGATTGCATTTGATCTGTTCTAATTAAAAAACTACAACACCCCTAGACACTTCAAACCTGGACTGGATTATTCTCCTCTTCAAGATGAATGATTAAAACCATGATTGAGATTTGTGAAACCTTTATCTGATTTGTGAAAACTCAATACAGTTAGATTTTCACCCTTTTTTTAGGTCTCGGTCACATAACAACTGCTCTAATTAAAAAACTACTGCACCTACACACTTCAAACCTGGACTACATTATTCTCCTCTTCAAGATGAATGATTAAAACCATGATTGGGATTTGTGAAACCTTTATCTGATTTGTGAAAACTCAATAAAGTTAGATTTTCACCATTTTTATACATCTGGATTGCACTAGATCTGCTCTAATTAAAAAACTACAACACCTAGATACTTCAAACCTGGACTGGATTATTCTCCTCTTCAAGATGAATGATTAAAACCATGATGTGGATTTGTGAAACCATTTTCTGATTTGTGAAAACTCATTAAAGTTACATTTTAACCCTTTTTTTAAGGTCTCGGTCACATGACAACTGCTCCTGAAAATTACACCTAGTCTTCAATCCTGGAGTGGATTATATCTATGTACCTGGCTAAAGATTTTTAGCAGAATGTAACAAAAAATCAAAATAGGCCATTGCTTATTGGTATGACATGTCTTTGCTTAAAAATAACAAATGTCAAACTTGAAACTTGGAATAGCTTTATTTCACTGCTTTTTTTAATTTTAGGTGTTTGTACGCCTCTCAATTTCTCCATGAATCTGCATTAGTAGTGCTTGCCTTTCGCTGCAAAAAAGAAATGTTGTTATGAATAACTTAAAATAATTTTCTATATTCATATATATTATTTCATGTTGCTTCTATCCCTTTAATTATCTTACCTCTCCTCCATTTGTCCTTCCTCAACTTTTTTCACTGCCTCTGCCCTGTTCAGTCCCTTTTTCTCTTGCAGGGCCTTTATCGATGACTGCATGAAATACAAATATTTAATTTGTAAGACTCTTTGCAAAAAAACAATTACTTCACGTTTTCATAAGGGTAAATTACTGTCATGGTGTAGGTATTGGGGTTAGGACCCAAAGCTGACTAGAAAACAAGGGAGCTAGGAGGAAACTAGGAATACACAGAATCTAAAGAGAGAAGGGACAAGGAGGAAAAAACTAGATAACAGGGAACTGGGAGAAAACTAGAAATGCACAGAATCTAAGGATGACCAAAATACTCCACAATAAAAAGACTGAAAATAAACTCAAAACAGAAATGATCTAAATCAAGACAGGATAATAAGGGAACAACCTAGGAAGGGAACTAAAGGGACACAGGTAATACACAAAAATATAAGATAACATCATAGTCAAAAACACAGAGAACTATTATACAAAATAAACCTTAATGTACAAAACAAAAGCCAAACCCGAGCAGTCTGTGACAATTACAAACTTTTCCTTTCTCGTTAGGCTAACATGTTTTATTATTTCACATCCTGCTTCTCTTCACCTCTTTCTACCTATTTTGAGCAGAATAACAAAAATGCAGTAAAATGACCCTGTTCTGCATTTTCACAAATCAGAAAAAGGTTTCACAAATCACAAACAAGGTTTTAATTAATCTAAAACCTCTTTAGAATAATTCCATCCAGATTTGGGCAGTCTAAGTAATGTAGTTTCCATACAGGACCCTGTTTAGTGTGAGCAGAATAACAAAAATGCAGTAAAATGGCCCTGTTCTGCATTTTCACAAATCAGAAAAAGGTTTCACGAATCACAAACAAGGTTTTAATGAATCAACAGCCTCTTTAGGATAATTCCATCCTGATTTGAGCAGTCTAAGTAATGTAGTTTCCATACAGGACCCTTTTTTGGCCGATCAAAATGCAAAAAATGAAGTGAAATGGCCCTTTATGCTGAATCGGATGCCAACTTCAGCGTCGTGTTTGGAATATATCTTTGAATATCATTTAAATAATATTTTATCAAGAAAACTTTTTTCCCCCAGAAATTAACCATGTTGGATAATATGAATTTAATCGGATTTATATGTTGAAAACTGCCTCTGACCTAAAACTAGCTAACTAAACCTAGCTAAAATTCGCTTCCGGCAAAGTTTGGCCAACAAAAAGATTTAATTTTAGCATACTTATGTGTACTTGCAGTCAGACTAATCTTTAGTAAAGTGTGGTAATGATTTGTTAACTTTAAAGGGGAATTCCTGTATTTTCAACATTAAGCCTCTTTTCTGAGTCGTCTGCAATGTTTTAGAACCCCCCTCACCGCTTTTTTGATGTTTACTGCTGTCTCTGGTATTTGCCTAATTTTGATTCTTCTCAACCTGCTTCAGAACGGCTAGTCATGTGCATGTCTTAAAAGGTCCGTAAAAGCACAATAAACGTCCGTTTTCAAAATAATCAACTCACCGGAGTGGTTACTGGTGTGCACTGGTAATCCATATCAAATTTCGTAGCGAAAAGTTGCTTCTGTCGTGTTTTATTTGACATTTTGTAAATCCCATTGAGTTGTATTGAAGACTGGATGTTCGTCAATAGCGGACATGTTTGTAGTTCTCTAGCACCGGAAATGCTGCTAGGTGTATTGCATTTCCGGTTATGACTCTTCTGACAAAAGCAGATTATCTCCATTTCAGCAGCAGCCAGTTCCTCCATGGTGAGATGAGGATTTTCCAGGGTTTGAAGATTTCCTGTGATGTTTTGTGGTGAGTTTCTGTGATGAATGTTATCTGAGCGAACATGAACACAAGTTGCTTGTTTTCTTTTTCTGCTAAGACACAAAAGCAGTCTCCTAAATCTGAGTATCCATGCCACTGCTCTTTTCAGATGAGTCCAGAGGAGAAATGATGGATGAAGTGTGTTACTGGATCCATGTTTTCAGTCATTACCTGAGTAGCATTTACAGTTATGCTCCTGAGTCTTTTGGTGAGATTTTTTCCAAACCATCAGGATTTCGTGGCCACTCTTCCTGAGACTGAAGAAGAAATTCAGGCCCAGACAGCCATGTTTCCTTTCGAAGAAAAGATTCAACTCTTAAACCCCGTGAAGCCATGTCTGCTGGGTTGGTAGCTGTGTTGACAAATCTCCACTGTTGTGCATGTGAGACTTTGTGAATTTCAGCAACTCTGTTGGCCACAAAAGTGCGGAATCTGGTGGTTTTGTTGTTTATGTATTTGAGCACAGAGGTGCTATCGGTCCAGAATATAGAATCTACCAATTCCATCTGCAGCTCTTTTCTCCACACTGTGTCCATTCTGCTTGCCATTGTAGCTGCAGTCAACTCCATTCGAGGGATAGTGGCTGGCTTTAATGGAGCCACTCTTGCTTTTCCCATCACAAATCCGCAGTGTGCTTGGCCATGGTCGTTATATAGTAGCAGATAGCTAACAGTTCCATAACCATCTTCACATGCATCTGAAAAATGATGTAGCTGAGCAGATGCAACTGTTCCAAAGTCTGTGGGTTTGAAGCATCTGTCAACCTCGAAGTCTTCTAGCTCCTGAAGCTTTTGAATCCAATGCATCCATTCCTGTACAGTGGAATCAGGTAATGCATCATCCCAACCAACCTTTTTAAATCTTTTCTTTAAGTTTAGTGTGCGTTGTTCAGCAACACTTCGGTTGTCCGGCATACACATTTCCTTTTCCTTTAAAGGTAAATGAATGCAAAAATGGCCTTCAACTAGTGTGGTAGATTGTGAGACCAGATCCAAAAACATCCTGTCTTCTTTTGACGGTTCCTTATCTTCTCTGACACACTCAGGGAAGTCATTTCTGAACTGTTGCTCCCATAGCTCGTCAAGTTTCACAACTGAGATCCTGTTGACATTGACTGTTGACTGTTCCTGAGCATCATCATCCCTTTTTCCCAGTGGTCCATTAACTGTCCAGCCAAGCATGGTTTTAACAGCATAAGGTCCATTTCCCACACTCTGTATAACCTCAAGTGGTTTCAGAGCCTTTGGCACGTCCGAGCCAATCAGCAGTTCTATCCCAGAATTAATTTCAGGCAGATGGACATTATTCAGATGAGACCACTGTTCGACATCTTTCTGATGTGGGATGTTTCCTTATGCACGGGCATAGTCTTCTGGGTGTATATACCTGGAAGATCACAAAAATGGCTGCAATCCAGTCCAACAACTTCAAGACCTGAAACAATGTTGGTTCCAACGACCTTTCTTTGACCCATGGTTCTCAAAAGATTACTTGACCTTCTTCCTTGGAGCTTAAGCTTAGTCATTAGGCCCACTGTACAAAATGATGCAGTGCTACCTGGGTCAACAAATGCATAAGTATGCACTATTGCACTCCCCTTCTTGGCTTTCACCTTGTAAAAATTGGCTTTGTTCTTAGACATTATGAATGAAATAAGTCTCAGTACTTTTCCATGATGACCTAAAGTGATCCAGGAATAGAAAGACAAAACAATTGGGAAAGCCTGGAATATGACGAAGCATGTTGAACCTACTCATGTCCAATCATACTCGGTCGAGTGTGAGTCCAACCCATGAGGCTATAAATACAAATGATAACCGGAAGTCGAGGTGCAGTCTGACGGACTTCCTGCGGGAGCTCTGTTCCACTGAGCCCAGCGCTGATATGCTTTGACGTGTGACTACAAATAAACACTTCATTTTCACTTGAATTACTCCGGTCCGTTCTTGAGCTTCCAATTAAAGAACCGAATCTAACAAAATGGTGCCGTGACCACGTGGTTGGTTGACTTATAGACCCCCGTGCGAGGGAAGACGGCTGGAGGTGATCGGAAGGACGACTTTTTTCAGACAATTTGAGGCGCCAGAACTAAAGGTGAGCAGAAAACCTATTATACGACTAAATGTGAAATTTCTGCATATTGGGTAACCTAAAGGAAGTTGTCTGAATTAAGGTGTACTCTGATCATGTTAAATCCAAGTGTGAATGTACTGTCTGATATTTGCATTGAATGGTAACACGTCAAGTATAAACACATAGCTACAAACACAGATACATTTGTAAACTGGACTGGAGAAATGCAGAAAAAGAGTGTGCGAGTTTGGTCCACTGAGGCTGAGTGTGTGTGTTAAAAATGTTTTCAAAACAAATGAGAGACTAAGAATCAAGCACATGCATAATACAGAAGGAAAAAGTCCATGATATATTTGATCCCAAAGTTCATTGACAAAAGTTAATAATTTTTTCAGCATCAACGCACTAATAAGAGACCTATAAGAGAAAAAGAAAAAAATCAACAGAATTGGAGGCTTGGCCTGAGGCTTCTAACTAAAGATCAGCTGTGCAGCAGCATCATAGGAAATAATGAATAATGAATAATGAAAAGCTTCAAACGCTTTTTGAGCCATAATGTTCCCAATTTAAGTTTATATTTGTTCTCTTTGTCATAAATGCTCACACCCTAAGATTGTCTCTTCTCAACCCTGCTTCCTTTTTTCTCTCATTCAGCCCTGAGAGTGAGAAAAAGTCCAGACTCTGAGTGATCATTGGCCTGAGTTTATAATGATATAATGATTATAATGGGGGTTTAGTTTTGTACTAGAGCAATTAGTATTAATTCATCCATCTATTTTAACATGCATATGATTGGGAGAGACACCAAAGTATGTAGATAAACTGAAAACAGCTTTACAATGCAAAAATCGTAGTGATGAGATAAGAAACAATAAAATGTCCAAAATAAATCCAGGAACAACATGATGTTTGAAACATTCATACAAATTGTTGCTGAAATAAGATTGAACAGCTCTCTTAAAGAGCTAAAGTCAAATACACAAGCAGAGTGTTTAGGATATTTGCTCCTTTAATTCAAAAACCATCTGAAAAAATGTTTTACAAATTGAAACTTTATGATTTCCACCTGAAGCGGGACTGAGATCAGACAGTCAGACCATATGACATAGGTTAAACTATCAAGATTTAAGATTTAATATTCAATTCAATTCAATTCAATTCATTTTTATTTATATAGCGCCAAATACAACAAATGTCATCTCAAGGCACTTAGATAGTAAGTCCAATTCAAGCCAATTGGAATTCAATTAATTAATAATAATCATAATTCATAAAATAATCCAATTCGTTCATATAGAGCCAATTCAAAAACAATTTCCTAGCTAAGAAAACCAACAGATTGCACTGAAAACTTTTTGTTTTTCGGTCCAATCTCCCGGCCTGAGGCGACTGTGGAGAGAAACGACTCCCTTTTAACAGGAAGAAACCTCTGGCAGAACCAGACTCAGGAAGGGTGGCCATCCGCCGTTTGAGAAGACAGAAAGGGGGGGGGGGAGAAGGGGGGCGCGGCGGCACTGTAACACCATTCAAAGGATATCTGTTGGAACAGGGAAACACAAGTTAATGACCACAATAATATCACATATACATAAAGAGAGTAAAGTGAGGAAAGGTGTGACAGAAAAGGTGTGACAGATGAGGCCCCCCAGCAGTCTAGGCCTATAGCAGCTTAACTATGGGATGTTTCAGGATCACCTGAGCCATCCCTAACTATAAGCTTTATAAAAAAGGAAAGTTTTAAGCCTGGTCTTAAAACAAGCCTGACTATCATCAGGCTGTTGTCTTACCACTGGCACCGTGTCCACCTCCAACTGTGGCGGCACGTCAACCCACACACGGGCACCAGCCAGGCCATTACCCAAAAGCACATTGACACCCTCCACTGGTAAAGCAGGACGCACCCCCACAACTGCATGTCCCTGGAAAAGATCGAAGTACAACATGATGTTATGCATGGGAACTTGAAATACATTTAAACCCATACCCAACACAGGAATACAAGACCCAGTATCACTCTCACTAGTGAATGGCAAAACTGACGCTTCGATAAAAGTATCATAAGCAGCAGTGTCACGCAATATCTTTACTGGTACTTTTTTGTCACTCCTCACCAAAGACACAAAACCATCACTAACAAAATGTCTGTAACTTTCCAGTTCCGGACTTTGTTGAGTCCCAACCTGAAACCCCCCCTTCTCCACCAAAGGCAGCGAAGGTGGCACTGAGACAGCCATAGACACCCCTCTAGCCCTAGGTTGAGAGACAGACTGGAGGTTAGAGTTTGACTTAGCCTTAAGAGCATAACAGTCAGCTTGTAAATGGCCCTTTTTATGACAGTAATTACAGGTTCTTTCCTCACGGCTATGAACACCATGATCCTCTGTAGCAACAACTTTAACTGAGCTACCCACTGCACATAAATCAGAACATGCCCCGTTTCCATGGCCATTACCACCATGGAAAGGTGGGTGCCGGCTAAACAGACGCCGCTCACCAAACCCGCGTCTGTGCCTGAGCACATATTCATCTGCTAATGCCGCAGCGTTCGCAACTGTTTTCACTTTCTGGTCACTGATGTAATTAGCAATATGTTCAGGTAATGCGTTCTTAAATTGCTCGAGAACTATAAGTTCACGCAACCCCTCATAATCACTTCCAGTGCAGCAACCCAACGGTCAAAAGGCCTCGCTAAATCACCCGCCAATTCCGAGTGGGTTTGCTTCTCGTTTTTCCGCCACGTACGAAAACATTTGCGGTACGCCTCAGGCACCAACTCAAAAGCTCTTAACTCTGCCTTTTTAACTAATGCGTACTGCTTACTATCCTCTGAATTTAAACTTGCATAGGCCTCTTGAGCTCTTCCAGTAAATATGCACTGCAACATCAATGTGCGCACAGACTCCGGCCAATTCCGGACCTCAGCAACGCGTTCAAAAAGAGAAAAGAATGTTTCTGGATCTTTTTCATTGAACTTTGGTACCAGGTGCAGATTTTGAAAAATGTCAAAGTCCTGATCATTAGACCCTGAAACCCCTGACCGACCACCAGTTACCCCAGCCTCCCCAGCTGCAAGTTTCCCCTGTTTTATCAGTTCCAGTTTAGTTTTCTCAATGTCAAGTCTGGACTACTCAATCCGCAACCTCTCCACCTCAAGCCTCTCTTGGGACTTTAAAAAAAACAGCTCCCTCTGCTGCTCAAATGTTAAATTACCAGTTCCTGTACTAAAATGCTGGCCCAATCCATCACCAGATTCACCAGGCCACTTCTCTGGAACCGGATGAGGCTCCTCCTCAGTCGGGGTCAGGATCCCTAAATAACTCAAGAAGGCTTTAATCTCAGACTTCAGTACCTCCTTATTTGACTTTTTATCACCAATCCCTATCTTGTAGTGGTCTGCTACTCTGAGTAACTGGTCTTTGGTGAATCTATTCAATAACTCTAAACTCGGAGCTTCCACAAACTCGGCAATGCTAGCCATCTCTAAGCTAGAAAAGTTCCCAACATACAAGCCAGGTCAATACTAATTAAGAAAAAGAGCAGTGAAAGGAAAAACACTCAGGCGCTCTAACCAGACCTGTGCTGCGTCACAAAGCAAGTGTAGCCAGTGTGCCAAAGGTCATCACTGACCCCCACTCAGTGTGTCTCCCCCCCCACTAACTAAACTGCCTAACCAAAACTAACCTAAACCAATTCAACCCTAGTCTTCAGGGGATCTGGCAGCGGGTACTTATGCACTGAAACCCACTGGTGTGGTGACGCGAACAGTCATCTGGCAACACCACCAAAACCATGGACATGCCCCCGAGACAACTGCTCTAACCGCCGTCACCCCACACTTAGGACAGATGAGCAGATTCCAAAGGGAAAATGCCACACGGTGTGTCACACGGTCCAATGTGACACACCAACCAACATTTACCCTGACAACCAGCCCAAAACAATAACAGACAGCTTGCATAAACTAAATTACCACAACACAAACTACCTTCAAACTAGAACCAAATCAACTTCAATACCAAACCATGCACTTCCTCAAAACAACCAGGTCAGAGTTTCAACCTACCCCCAACAATAGTACCACCAGGAGAAACTCCTCACCTAACCACTGAAGCCATGCAAACTTCCAACAACCCCTCCCCCAGCAGGGCAGCGGGTAATCAGCACTCAGGTGCGCAGCAATCAAGCCACCAACAACAACCCCAAGCTCAGAAACTAGCTCCTAAACTTTAGCAAATAGAACAAGGATGAGCCCCCAATTTGACACGACCTGGCTCAAAAGCCGTATCAAAAAGGAGGAAGCACACGGTTTGAGAGTTATAAAGAAATCCAATTTATTTGACCAATTAGTAGGGATGGCCCGTTTGACACGGACGCTTCGGCGCTTGTTTCATCTTCGTGAAGCAGAGTGGTTCGGCACAATGTTCCGGGGCGTGTATCAGATGGTGCTGATCACGTGATTGATGACGTCCGAAGCGCCAAATGCATTGTTTGGTTGAACCACGGTTCAGACGTCTATCATCGTTTGAACACTTGCGCGCGCTATTCTCTATAAAAGGAGAATGAATCCCAAACGACGTTTCCCAACCAGTTCTGTTGCCCTGTCAGAATTGAATTGAATTCATTGCTCTTTTCCATGGCTTCTGGCAAGAAACGTTCTGTGGCTTGGGATCACTTCACCTTGGTTTCTCCTAATAAGGTGATACTATTGTACAATATACTATTGTGTGATGTAAGATGTTTGCTTGTTTTTGTTTTTCAACTGTAAATATAAGCTTTATTATTATTATGGGTATGCATGCTAATATACTTCTCTTCTTAAAATAAGGGGGCAGCACATTTAAGAATCTAAGTTATGTAGGACAATACATTAATTTTGGACTTGTTTATTTAGCGCACATCACAAACAAAGTGCTCACGGCCATTATTACACACCTGTGTCCCGTGTACCAAACACCTCTGTTTGTGTTCTGACAGAAAGGTGTGTTTATTACGCAAAGTGTCTCTGAATTATTTAAAACAACTAAAGTGTACTATTATTCTTAGCTATTAATGATGTCTTTAACTAGACATTATGTGGATGGTGGACACTAACAGTTACTTAACTGATAGCTCAGTGATTAACTCAGGGGTTTTTGCATCCAAAGGTTATGAGTTCAAATCCAGTATTTTACAAGTTTGCCCTGCGTTATTTTCTTGATATGCAGAATTTTAGTTTTGTAGTGTCAAGGAAGAAAAAGCTTGATTCTGTGTTGGTGGATATGATTGTAATGGATGCACAGCCATTTTCCATTGTGGAAGACAAAGGTTTCAAGGTACGGTGGCTAGTAGTTCTACAGCATTTATAGTATCAATGCATGTTTACCTAATGAGCTGTATTTCATTTAATGTCATCATAAGCACACCCCCCTCTCACTTTATACTTATTATTCACAATGTAACACAAGCACTTCTCATATAAATCACAATTTTTTTTCTTTGACGCTTTTTATTTTGTACATATTAAAGTATAACAAGGACAACGAGGCTGGTTGAAGCAGATGATACTTGTAGTGCACCACCAGATGCCACTGTTCTGTGTGGTTTCCAAGCCCCGAAACTTTGGTTCATTTTCTGGCACAATCAGATGAACCCTTTGGAAGCTTCATGAGGCTTCACCGGCCATCCCTACCAATTAGAACTTAAGCTGAGAATTCAACAAAAGTAAAACAATGGGATGTGGCAATCAGTCATCAGTAGTGTAGTGGTGTTATGGAGCAAGAATGTGCTGCAAAGGTGTTGTATGGTGTGAAACATAACAAAAGGATAAACCAAACAAACCCAAAACACACTGCTGTTCTCACAAAACCAGCCAGGAACCAAAAGGGAAGAATGAACAAAATAAGGTGGCTTAAATCCACTCCCACAGACGGCCAGGTGTATGAGCTGCCGCAATCACTGCTGCACACTCCAATCAGCTTCCTAGTCTGAGGGAGGAGACAAAGAAAGAGGGAAGAGAGAGACATTCCCGGGACAAGCCCCAGGGGCTGTGACTGCCATCAAGGGGAGCTTTACATTCATAAAGCTTCCCTTGGCATAGCAAATGTGTTTAGCATAAACGGTATTCAGATTACAATTCTGCTGCCATAATGCTGGACAGGACAAGGAGAAAAAAAAAAAAAAAAAAAAAAAAAAGGAAATGGGGCCATAGGAGGAATTCCCGGTTCACTAATCGGGTTTTGCACTCCTATTCACTGTGAGCAGTTGACGATCCTGATGGTAATGTTAATTGCCTTAAGCAATGTTTGAGTGTCAGTAATTTAGAAATGATGTGATAATTTTTGATTAATCAGTGTTGTGGTGTGATGGTACTTATGGGGGAGCAAGGCCTTGTGAACCACATAGAGTTTTAGGCTATTATGAACAAAGATTTCACACAGAGGATGGGTTCGGGGCCACATACACACAATACATATACTAAAATATTTTTTTCTACATATAATCTATATGTTCGGAGCACTCTTGTTAACCTTCAGTTACAGGTTAACAAGAGAACTATTTCCTGTCTTGCGTACAAAATAAAAGCTCTTAACATTACTACAGGATGGTACTTTTCCCTGCTCAAACATCCCTCTATCCAGGGCTCATAAAAATAGCTTACAATAATAATTTTATATAGGCTATCACGTTCTCCCAAACAACCCGCTGTTGTAGTTTCACTTAACTAAAATAAATGCAGCCTACTACCTACAATGGGTGTATAAAAAGCGGAAAATATGTTTGATATTAAATTAGCACGCTAATTTTATTTTGACGTTATGCAACGAAAGGGTCCTGACAGTGCAGGTCTGTGGGTCCTGAGAGTGCAGGTCTGCAGCCAGACTCTCTTGTCATTTTCGAATGTAAGAAACCAGAGTGGTGTAAAAAGAGAGTGGCGACACTCCTGCGGAAGTCACGTGGGTCACGGAGACGCCAGAGTTCCAAACAAGAGATGCAGCCCCGTTAACTTCAATTACTCGTCAAGAACAATTACTGGTAAGTTAAGAAAATAACAGCATTTTAAACGTTTTTTACATTTTTAAGCATTATCTATCAGAAGTATACTCTTAGATATCGTTATTTTTACATTTGGTTAGCGTGAAATGTCGATGTTGATGTTAAAAATGTAATGGATTTAGAGACCTAACTGAAAGCTTGGTAGGAGGCTAACGTGAGGTAATTAACGTGATCATTTCACTAAAGTCCGTTAACTTTTTATAGTCAGGTGACATTATGTAAAGTTGTTTTGATTGTTAGGTTTTAAAACATTACCAAAATACTATATAGGCCTATAGTAATAATACATTTAATACATTTTTGGTATTTCTGACGTGTTTTCTCCGGTAAATTGATTAAATTACAACATTTTTGGCATAGTGAGGCATTAGCTAACTGGTCTTTAATTAACACATTGACTCCCAAGTCACATAAAACTACGTTTTTACTGCCCATGCGTTGGCTCCCACATGGTAAAAATACGTTTTTACGTTTTTTTTTATGGATTCTGAATCTATACATTCTAATGCACATTCTGTGTGATTTTTGTAATTATGTGATGAACAGAACTGACATAGATGGCAGTCAAAAACTGGTGTCATCATCTGGACATTTTGATCATTACGCCAATGGCTTTGCGTCAACTCAAGAACAATTTTGATAACGCTGCATTGATTGTTGTGCATTTCCGCATTTTGTCCAATCGCACGTGTCGGTTTCCAGAGGGTGACGGTAAAGTAACATAAACAAACAACAAGAAGGAGAAGAAGACTCGCGACAAGTCTAAGGAGGCGGTCTTATGAACAGGTTAGCTTTGCAACATGCGACACGACGCAAATCCTCTGACCCGGATATGTAAGTATCTAAAGTGCGACAGGCTGAAAGAGCGCACGTTTCACAAAAGCCCCAATATCTCAGTTTGTTGTTGATTTTGGTGGATACCCGCCTTGGTTTAGCTAAGGATAGCTCGCTAATGGCGGCACCTAGAGACACGCAGTTTTGACCCACAAAGAGTTTAAAGTCTCAGCTTTCAAACGAGCCATAACATGTTTCAGTGGCCCTATCACATAATATGCTGTGACTGTACAAAAAACGTCAAAAAAATGGTTTAGAACGCTGGGATTCTACGACATAATTCTGTAAAAACCGCATTCAATGTGTTAAGTAAGTTTTTTTCAGCATGACTTTGCAGGTGTGATAATGAATTTATTAATTTCTCTGTTGTTGTTGTCAGGGAGGTCAGCAGATGTGGTGGTCGCTGCTGTCATGCTGCCATGGATCAACCCTTATTAGGGCTTCAGCCGATTTCTACAATGTCCAAACCCTTGACTTTGATCAAATACAGTTCATTGTTGCAGATTAATCTACCCAACAGTATAAATAGCAGTAAAATAACTTCTATATTAAGGCTTGTTTTACATTTTCCATGATGACATTTTATAATAAAATGTTTGGTCTGGTAATCTGTTTTGTTTTGTTTTTTTTCACAACTGACACATTTATTTTGTCATTAATATGGTTTTAACCAGAAAAAAGTTAAATTCATATTTTAATCCATCCATCCATCCATTATAGCCGCTGAATCCGTCGGTCGGGTCTCGGGGGGGCTCATTGTCCATCTGACACCAGAAAGAACAGACAGACTGAATGACATTTTCTACAGATGGAGTGTTTGGGACAACAGGAGTAGATCCTGGGAACAGACAGTAACATCAGGCTCTGTTGAAGGATGTAGATCTGAAGGTAAGCTGGACCACTGGCATGATTCAGTATAAAGGAGGACAAGGTAGCTGCCCCCTGCTAGCATGCAGGGCTACCCTCTACGATTTAAAATGGTGATAAATGTGTCTCTGCCGCTCCAAAAAAAGAAAAACGTTGATAAAATACATCGTCAGTGAAGTGATCAATGCACATTATGGGTCAATATTTACCGAAAATTGCATCGTAAATGTTAAAAGTTATCGTTTTTGTGCTCCATCCCGCTAAGACCCGTTCAAACTGACTGACAGCGCTGTGATGTTTGGAACTCCGGAGGCTCACATGAACCACGTGACAGCCCTGACGGCGACTTCAAAGCGTGTCGCAACTCTGTATTACTCTATAGCTCTGTAAGAAACGAAAAATGAAAAAAGTAATTTCCAAAAACCAAATTTGGTCCGTTATTTGATTTTTTTATTTATTTATTTATTTTTTTTATGAAGACAACAAAATCCGTTTTTTCGTTTTTGGTTTAAAAAGAAAAATGGAAAAAGGACAGCTATTTCCGTTTTTTCGTTTTGACAGAAAAACGGATTATAGACAAGTTTTTGACCCGTTTCCGCTCTACTTCCTAAACTCCTCCCGTCGATGCTTTCCACTTCCGTTCTGGCGGGCTCCGGTTTGTTTTGCTAGCTAGCTCCGATATCGATGCAGTGAGAAAAAGGATGGAAAACCTTAAGAGGAAAAGTGATTCGGGAACGACATGTGCAGTAGTTAGCTGTACAAACTCACGAAAGCACTTGAACGAGTGGTTAGATAGAGAGTGCTTTGACAAATGTCCGCATACATGTGGAAAGAGCAATCCAGAGACTGAAGATCTATAAGATTTGATCCCAGACCGTTCCCATCATGGCACGTAAACTGGACAACATCTTGACCATCTGTGCTGGCCTAGTTAACCTGAGAAGTCCACTGATCAGAATGCCTCATGAGGTTTAGAATCTTGCCTATGTGCATGTTTAACAGTTAATATTGTAAATTATTATTATAGTGATGTAATTGTGTGGGGTCGTTTTGTATTTCACTTTTTAATACCTGTTAGGATTAAATACATGATCTTTCTAGTTGAAGCCATTTGTTTCATTTCCTCAAAACAATTAATTAATCCAGTGTTATTAATGTAAAGTATGAGTTTACTATGAATGAACTGTGTTAAAAGAAATTGTAACACTCTAAGGAAGATAGGGCACTCATGATCGTAGTTCAGTGCAATAATGAAATGAAATTACATCAACCTTTATTTTCAATTTTTTACAATATATTCAACATTATATTACATTATGTAAACAACAGACATCTGTTGGCACCCTTGGGCACCTACATAGGGCAGTTTATTTTGGTTTTAAAATGCTGAGATATTTACTGCAGAACTGTAACCTTCCCTCAACAAAATCATCAACGATTTTCGGGAGCATGTTGGAAAAGTAAAATGTACGCAGCCTTGTGATATGCTCCTGAACAAAGCCTTGGTCGTAGGGTACTTCTATTTCTAGGTGCTCAGTTTTGTATGTTATGTTGGGCCACGTCGTCACGTTATCCTCCCAGTCCTGCACCGAATTCGGGTGGGGGATAGTAACTCCATCTCCAGTTAACGTATTTAAACTCTGTTCCTATTGTAAGTGTAACCGTTGTCTGCGTTGTGTTGCGTTTTTAGAAGAAGGACCGACACTCTTAGCTTCAGGACTGGACTTTTATTGTCTGAATAATAATAAGGAATACGACTGGTCAGCTCACGGTCAAGCACAGCATTCGTTCGGCACAGCTTCATGAGAGAAAGTTAGTGTCATGCCCAGAGACTCTCGTTTTTAGTTTTCATGTTTAGGTTATGCTTTTGTTTTCAGTCCATGTTTAGTTTTTTGTCATGCCTTAGTTTCCCTGCACTTTGTTCATTAGGTTCACTCAATTCACCTGCGTTATTCCCCACCAGCTGCACCTTGTCACTGATCACTGTCCCTATTTAGTTTCCAGTCTCCCCTTTCAGTTGGCCGGATCTTTGTTTGTTGTTTGATGTCAAGTTGTAAACCCATGCCAAGATTCCTGCTCCCCATGATTTCCACGTTTTCTAAGCTAAGTATTTATTTATCCATGCCGTATTAAGTTCTTTGTTTTTGTTCACAGCTAAGTTTTTTCCGGCTCAGCCGTGTTTTATGTTGGTACTTTGTTTTTTGTTGTTAATAAATCAACCTTTTTTTGAAAGTCCGCATCCAAGTCCACCCTTCCACACCCCAACATGACAGAAAGATCCGGCCAAACATGGACGCGGCGGACGAGGACGCATTTTGGAAGCTGGTCGGGAAGTTCTGGTGCTGCTTGGCACGGGACGGCACCTCCTGGCAACAACTAAACGTGGCTAATGACCTGGTGGACTTCTTTTTACAAAAACAGATCCTCCAGCACTTGCCGGATATGTCAGACATCTGGGCGGAGGTCATGAGCGTGCGGCGCGCAGCAACCCTGGACATTTTCGGCTTGGAGCCACACCAGGTAACCGCGCTGTACAGCTTCTCCTCAGCTTCGCAGTCCCAGGACCCAGCAGCAGCCACAATCACCAGGGACCCAGCCGTCCCAGAGCTGGCCCCAGCCACAGAGGCCGGGGGCCTGACCACGAGGCCGCGGGGCCTGACCAAGAGGCCGCGGGGCCTGACCAAGAGGCCGCGGGGCCTGACCAAGAGGCCGCAGGGCCTGACCCAGAACCTGACCAAGAGGCCGCAGGGCCTGACCCAGAACCTGACCAAGAGGCCGCAGGGCCTGACCAAGAGGCCACAGGGCCTGACCCAGAACCTGACCAAGAGGCCGCAGGGCCTGACCAAGAGGCCACAGGGCCTGACCAAGAGGCCGCAGGGCCTGACCCAGAACCTGACCAAGAGGCCGCAGGGCCTGACCAAGAGGCCGCAGGGCCTGACCCAGAACCTGACCAAGAGGCCGCAGGGCCTGACCAAGAGGCCGCAGGGCCTGACCCAGAACCTGACCAAGAGGCCGCAGGGCCTGACCAAGAGGCCACAGGACCTGACCAAGAGGCCGCAGCACCTGACCAAGAGTCCACAGGGCCTGACCCAGAACCTGACCAAGAGGCCGCAGGGCCTGACCAAGAGTCCACAGGGCCTGACCCAGAACCTGACCAAGAGGCCGCAGGGCCTGACCAAGAGGCCGCAGGGCCTGACCAAGAGGCCGCAGGGCCTGACCAAGAGGCCACAGGGCCTGACCCAGAACCTGACCAAGATGCCGCAGGGCCTGACCAAGAGGCCACAGGGCCTGACCCAGAACCTGACCAAGAGGCCGCAGGGCCTGACCCAGAACCTGACCAAGAGGCCGCAGGGCCTGACCAAGAGGCCGCAGGGCCTGACCCAGAATCTGACCAAGAGGCCGTAGGGCCTGACCAAGAGGCCACAGGGCCTGACCCAGAACCTGACCAAGAGGCCGCAGGGCCTGACCAAGAGGCCGCAGGGCCTGACCAAGAGGGCGCAGGGCCTGACCAAGAGGGCGCAGGGCCTTACCCAGAACCTGACCAAGAGGCCGCAGGGCCTGACCAAGAGGCCGCAGGGCCTGACCCAGAACCTGACCAAGAGGCCGCAGGGCCTGACCAAGAGGCCGCAGGTTCTGACCCAGAACCTGACCAAGAGGCCGCAGGGCCTGACCAAGAGGCCAAAGGGCCTGACCCAGAACCTGACCAAGAGGCCGCAGGGCCTGACCCAGAACCTGACTAAGAGGCCGCAGGGCCTGACTAAGAGGCCGCAGGGCCTGACCAAGAGGCCACAGGTCCTGACCAAGAGGCCGCAGGGCCTGACCAAGAGGGCGCAGGGCCTTACCCAGAACCTGACCAAGAGGCCGCAGGGCCTGACCAAGAGGCCGCAGGGCCTGACCAAGAGGCCGCAGGGCCTGACCCAGAACCTGACCAAGAGGCCGCAGGGCCTGACCAAGAGGCCACAGGTCCTGACCAAGAGGCCGCAGGGCCTGACTAAGAGGCCGCAGGGCCTGACCAAGAGGCCACAGGTCCTGACCAAGAGGCCGCAGGGCCTGACCAAGAGGGCGCAGGGCCTTACCCAGAACCTGACCAAGAGGCCGCAGGGCCTGACCAAGAGGCCACAGGGCCTGACCAAGAGGGCGCAGGGCCTTACCCAGAACCTGACCAAGAGGCCGCAGGGCCTGACCAAGAGGCCGCAGGGCCTGACCCAGAACCTGACCAAGAGATCGCAGGGCCTGACTAAGAGGCCGCAGGGCCTGACCAAGAGGCCACAGGTCCTGACCAAGAGGCCGCAGGGCCTGACCCAGAACCTGACCAAGAGGCCGCAGGGCCTGACCCAGAACCTGACCAAGAGGCCGCAGGGCCTGACCAAGAGGCCGCAGGGCCTGACCAAGAGGCCACAGGACCTGACCATGAGGCCGCAGGGCCTGACCAAGAGGCCACAGGGCCTGACCCAGAACCTGACCAAGAGGCCGCAGGGCCTGACCAAGAGGCCGCAGGGCCTGACCCAGAACCTGACCAAGAGGCAGCAGGGCCTGACCAAGAGGCCACAGGGCCTGACCAAGAGGCCGCAGGGCCTGACCCAGAACCTGACCAAGAGGCCGCAGGGCCTGACCAAGAGGCCGCAGGGCCTGACCCAGAACCTGACCAAGAGGCCGCAGGGCCTGACCAAGAGGCCGCAGGGCCTGACCCAGAACCTGACCAAGAGGCCGCAGGGCCTGACCAAGAGGCCACAGGACCTGACCAAGAGGCCGCAGGACCTGACCAAGAGTCCACAGGGCCTGACCCAGAACCTGACCAAGAGGCCGCAGGGCCTGACCAAGAGGCCGCAGGACCTGACCAAGAGGCCGCAGGGCCTGACCAAGAGGCCACAGGACCTGACCATGAGGCCGCAGGGCCTGACCAAGAGGCCACAGGGCCTGACCCAGAACCTGACCAAGAGGCCGCAGGGCCTGACCAAGAGGCCGCAGGGCCTGACCCAGAACCTGACCAAGAGGCAGCAGGGCCTGACCAAGAGGCCACAGGGCCTGACCAAGAGGCCGCAGGGCCTGACCCAGAACCTGACCAAGAGGCCGCAGGGCCTGACCAAGAGGCCACAGGGCCTGACCAAGAGACCGCAGGGCCTGACCCAGAACCTGACCAAGAGGCCGCAGGGCCTGACCAAGAGGCCGCAGGGCCTGACCCAGAACCTGACCAAGAGGCCGCAGGGCCTGACCAAGAGGCCGCAGGGCCTGACCCAGAACCTGACCAAGAGGCCGCAGGGCCTGATCAAGAGGCCACAGGACCTGACCAAGAGGCCGCAGGACCTGACCAAGAGTCCACAGGGCCTGACCCAGAACCTGACCAAGAGGCCGCAGGGCCTGACCAAGAGTCCACAGGGCCTGACCCAGAACCTGACCAAGAGGCCGCAGGGCCTGACCAAGAGGCCGCAGGTTCTGACCAAGAGGCCGCAGGGCCTGACCAAGAGTCCGCAGGGCCTGACCAAGAGGCCACAGGGCCTGACCCAGAACCTGACCAAGATGCCGCAGGGCCTGACCAAGAGGCCACAGGGCCTGACCAAGAGGGCGCAGGGCCTGACCCAGAACCTGACCAAGAGGCCGCAGGGCCTGACCCAGAACCTGACCAAGAGGCCGCAGGGCCTGACCAAGAGGCCGCAGGGCCTGACCCAGAATCTGACCAAGAGGCCGTAGGGCCTGACCAAGAGGCCACAGGGCCTGACCCAGAACCTGACCAAGAGGCCGCAGGGCCTGACCAAGAGGCCGCAGGGCCTGACCCTGAACCTGACCAAGAGGCCGCAGGGCCTGACCAAGAGGCCGCAGGGCCTGACCCTGAACCTGACCAAGAGGCCGCAGGGCCTGACCAAGAGGCCGCAGGGCCTGACCAAGAGGGCGCAGGGCCTGACCAAGAACCTGACCAAGAGGCCGCAGGGCCTGACCAAGAGGCCGCAGGGCCTGACCCAGAACCTGACCAAGAGGCCGCAGGGCCTGACCAAGAGGCCGCAGGTTCTGACCCAGAACCTGACCAAGAGGCCGCAGGGCCTGACCAAGAGGCCGCAGGGCCTGACCAAGAGGCCACAGGTCCTGACCAAGAGGCCGCAGGGCCTGACTAAGAGGCCGCAGGGCCTGACCAAGAGGCCACAGGTCCTGACCAAGAGGCCGCAGGGCCTGACCAAGAGGGCGCAGGGCCTTACCCAGAACCTGACCAAGAGGCCGCAGGGCCTGACCAAGAGGCCACAGGGCCTGACCAAGAGGGCGCAGGGCCTTACCCAGAACCTGACCAAGAGGCCGCAGGGCCTGACCAAGAGGCCGCAGGGCCTGACCCAGAACCTGACCAAGAGATCGCAGGGCCTGACCAAGAGGCCGCAGGGCCTGACCAAGAGGCCACAGGTCCTGACCAAGAGGCCGCAGGGCCTGACCCAGAACCTGACCAAGAGGCCGCAGGGCCTGACCAAGAGGCCACAGGGCCTGACCCAGAACCTGACCAAGAGGCCGCAGGGCCTGACCAAGAGGCCACAGGGCCTGACCAAGAGGCCACAGGGCCTGACCAAGAGGCCGCAGGGCCTGACCCAGAACCTGACCAAGAGGCCGCAGGGCCTGACCAAGAGGCCGCAGGGCCTGACCCAGAACCTGACCAAGAGGCCGCAGGGCCTGACCAAGAGGCCGCAGGGCCTGACCCAGAACCTGACCAAGAGGCCGCAGGGCCTGACCAAGAGGCCACAGGACCTGACCAAGAGGCCGCAGGACCTGACCAAGAGTCCACAGGGCCTGACCCAGAACCTGACCAAGAGGCCGCAGGGCCTGACCAAGAGTCCACAGGGCCTGACCCAGAACCTGACCAAGAGGCCGCAGGGCCTGACCAAGAGGCCGCAGGGCCTGACCAAGAGGCCACAGGGCCTGACCCAGAACCTGACCAAGATGCCGCAGGGCCTGACCAAGAGGCCACAGGGCCTGACCCAGAACCTGACCAAGAGGCCGCAGGGCCTGACCCAGAACCTGACCAAGAGGCCGCAGGGCCTGACCAAGAGGCCGCAGGGCCTGACCCAGAATCTGACCAAGAGGCCGTAGGGCCTGACCAAGAGGCCACAGGGCCTGACCCAGAACCTGACCAAGAGGCCGTAGGGCCTGACCAAGAGGCCACAGGGCCTGACCCAGAACCTGACCAAGAGGCCGCAGGGCCTGACCAAGAGGCCGCAGGGCCTGACCCAGAACCTGACCAAGAGGCCGCAGGGCCTGACCAAGAGGCCGCAGGTTCTGACCCAGAACCTGACCAAGAGGCCGCAGGGCCTGACCAAGAGGCCAAAGGGCCTGACCCAGAACCTGACCAAGAGGCCGCAGGGCCTGACCCAGAACCTGACCAAGAGGCCGCAGGGCCTGACTAAGAGGCCGCAGGGCCTGACCAAGAGGCCACAGGTCCTGACCAAGAGGCCGCAGGGCCTGACCAAGAGGGCGCAGGGCCTTACCCAGAACCTGACCAAGAGGCCGCAGGGCCTGACCAAGAGGCCGCAGGGCCTGACCCAGAACCTGACCAAGAGGCCGCAGGGCCTGACCAAGAGGCCACAGGTCCTGACCAAGAGGCCGCAGGGCCTGACTAAGAGGCCGCAGGGCCTGACCAAGAGGCCACAGGTCCTGACCAAGAGGCCGCAGGGCCTGACCAAGAGGGCGCAGGGCCTTACCCAGAACCTGACCAAGAGGCCGCAGGGCCTGACCAAGAGGCCACAGGGCCTGACCAAGAGGGCGCAGGGCCTTACCCAGAACCTGACCAAGAGGCCGCAGGGCCTGACCAAGAGGCCGCAGGGCCTGACCCAGAACCTGACCAAGAGATCGCAGGGCCTGACTAAGAGGCCGCAGGGCCTGACCAAGAGGCCACAGGTCCTGACCAAGAGGCCGCAGGGCCTGACCCAGAACCTGACCAAGAGGCCGCAGGGCCTGACCCAGAACCTGACCAAGAGGCCGCAGGGCCTGACCAAGAGGCCGCAGGGCCTGACCAAGAGGCCACAGGACCTGACCATGAGGCCGCAGGGCCTGACCAAGAGGCCACAGGGCCTGACCCAGAACCTGACCAAGAGGCCGCAGGGCCTGACCAAGAGGCCGCAGGGCCTGACCCAGAACCTGACCAAGAGGCAGCAGGGCCTGACCAAGAGGCCACAGGGCCTGACCAAGAGGCCGCAGGGCCTGACCCAGAACCTGACCAAGAGGCCGCAGGGCCTGACCAAGAGGCCGCAGGGCCTGACCAAGAGGCCGCAGGGCCTGACCCAGAACCTGACCAAGAGGCCGCAGGGCCTGACCAAGAGGCCGCAGGGCCTGACCCAGAACCTGACCAAGAGGCCGCAGGGCCTGACCAAGAGGCCACAGGACCTGACCAAGAGGCCGCAGGACCTGACCAAGAGTCCACAGGGCCTGACCCAGAACCTGACCAAGAGGCCGCAGGGCCTGACCAAGAGGCCGCAGGACCTGACCAAGAGGCCGCAGGGCCTGACCAAGAGGCCGCAGGGCCTGACCAAGAGGCCACAGGACCTGACCATGAGGCCGCAGGGCCTGACCAAGAGGCCACAGGGCCTGACCCAGAACCTGACCAAGAGGCCGCAGGGCCTGACCAAGAGGCCGCAGGGCCTGACCCAGAACCTGACCAAGAGGCAGCAGGGCCTGACCAAGAGGCCACAGGGCCTGACCAAGAGGCCGCAGGGCCTGACCCAGAACCTGACCAAGAGGCCGCAGGGCCTGACCAAGAGGCCACAGGGCCTGACCAAGAGACCGCAGGGCCTGACCCAGAACCTGACCAAGAGGCCGCAGGGCCTGACCAAGAGGCCGCAGGGCCTGACCCAGAACCTGACCAAGAGGCCGCAGGGCCTGACCAAGAGGCCGCAGGGCCTGACCCAGAACCTGACCAAGAGGCCGCAGGGCCTGATCAAGAGGCCACAGGACCTGACCAAGAGGCCGCAGGACCTGACCAAGAGTCCACAGGGCCTGACCCAGAACCTGACCAAGAGGCCGCAGGGCCTGACCAAGAGTCCACAGGGCCTGACCCAGAACCTGACCAAGAGGCCGCAGGGCCTGACCAAGAGGCCGCAGGTTCTGACCAAGAGGCCGCAGGGCCTGACCAAGAGTCCGCAGGGCCTGACCAAGAGGCCACAGGGCCTGACCCAGAACCTGACCAAGATGCCGCAGGGCCTGACCAAGAGGCCACAGGGCCTGACCAAGAGGGCGCAGGGCCTGACCCAGAACCTGACCAAGAGGCCGCAGGGCCTGACCCAGAACCTGACCAAGAGGCCGCAGGGCCTGACCAAGAGGCCGCAGGGCCTGACCCAGAATCTGACCAAGAGGCCGTAGGGCCTGACCAAGAGGCCACAGGGCCTGACCCAGAACCTGACCAAGAGGCCGCAGGGCCTGACCAAGAGGCCGCAGGGCCTGACCCTGAACCTGACCAAGAGGCCGCAGGGCCTGACCAAGAGGCCGCAGGGCCTGACCAAGAGGGCGCAGGGCCTGACCAAGAACCTGACCAAGAGGCCGCAGGGCCTGACCAAGAGGCCGCAGGGCCTGACCCAGAACCTGACCAAGAGGCCGCAGGGCCTGACCAAGAGGCCGCAGGTTCTGACCCAGAACCTGACCAAGAGGCCGCAGGGCCTGACCAAGAGGCCGCAGGGCCTGACCAAGAGGCCACAGGTCCTGACCAAGAGGCCGCAGGGCCTGACTAAGAGGCCGCAGGGCCTGACCAAGAGGCCACAGGTCCTGACCAAGAGGCCGCAGGGCCTGACCAAGAGGGCGCAGGGCCTTACCCAGAACCTGACCAAGAGGCCGCAGGGCCTGACCAAGAGGCCACAGGGCCTGACCAAGAGGGCGCAGGGCCTTACCCAGAACCTGACCAAGAGGCCGCAGGAACTGACCAAGAGGCCGCAGGGCCTGACCCAGAACCTGACCAAGAGATCGCAGGGCCTGACCAAGAGGCCGCAGGGCCTGACCAAGAGGCCACAGGTCCTGACCAAGAGGCCGCAGGGCCTGACCCAGAACCTGACCAAGAGAACGCAGGGCCTGACCCAGAACCTGACCAAGAGGCCGCAGGGCCTGACCAAGAGGCCACAGGGCCTGACCAAGAGGCCACAGGACCTGACCAAGAGGCCGCAGGGCCTGACCAAGAGGCCACAGGACCTGACCATGAGGCCGCAGGGCCTGACCAAGAGGCCACAGGGCCTGACCCAGAACCTGACCAAGAGGCCGCAGGGCCTGACCAAGAGGCCGCAGGGCCTGACCCAGAACCTGACCAAGAGGCAGCAGGGCCTGACCAAGAGGCCACAGGGCCTGACCAAGAGGCCGCAGGGCCTGACCCAGAACCTGACCAAGAGGCCACAGGGCCTGACCAAGAGGCCACAGGGCCTGACCAAGAGGCCGCAGGGCCTGACCCAGAACCTGACCAAGAGGCCGCAGGGCCTGACCAAGAGGCCGCAGGGCCTGACCCAGAACCTGACCAAGAGGCCGCAGGGCCTGACCAAGAGGCCACAAGACCTGACCAAGAGGCCGCAGGACCTGACCAAGAGTCCACAGGGCCTGACCCAGAACCTGACCAAGAGGCCGCAGGGCCTGACCAAGAGGCCGCAGGACCTGACCAAGAGGCCGCAGGGCCTGACCAAGAGGCCACAGGACCTGACCATGAGGCCGCAGGGCCTGACCAAGAGGCCACAGGGCCTGACCCAGAACCTGACCAAGAGGCCGCAGGGCCTGACCAAGAGGCCGCAGGGCCTGACCCAGAACCTGACCAAGAGGCAGCAGGGCCTGACCAAGAGGCCACAGGGCCTGACCAAGAGGCCGCAGGGCCTGACCCAGAACCTGACCAAGAGGCCGCAGGGCCTGACCAAGAGGCCACAGGGCCTGACCAAGAGGCCGCAGGGCCTGACCCAGAACCTGACCAAGAGGCCGCAGGGCCTGACCCAGAACCTGACCAAGAGGCCGCAGGGCCTGACCCAGAACCTGACCAAGAGGCCGCAGGGCCTGACCAAGAGGCCGCAGGGCCTGACCCAGAACCTGACCAAGAGGCCGCAGGGCCTGATCAAGAGGCCACAGGACCTGACCAAGAGGCCGCAGGACCTGACCAAGAGTCCACAGGGCCTGACCCAGAACCTGACCAAGAGGCCGCAGGGCCTGACCAAGAGTCCACAGGGCCTGACCCAGAACCTGACCAAGAGGCCGCAGGGCCTGACCAAGAGGCCGCAGGTTCTGACCAAGAGGCCGCAGGGCCTGACCAAGAAGCCGCAGGGCCTGACCAAGAGGCCACAGGGCCTGACCCAGAACCTGACCAAGAGGCCGCAGGGCCTGACCAAGAGGCCGCAGGGCCTGACCCAGAACCTGACCAAGAGGCAGCAGGGCCTGACCAAGAGGCCACAGGGCCTGACCAAGAGGCCGCAGGGCCTGACCCAGAACCTGACCAAGAGGCCGCAGGGCCTGACCAAGAGGCCACAGGGCCTGACCAAGAGGCCGCAGGGCCTGACCCAGAACCTGACCAAGAGGCCGCAGGGCCTGACCCAGAACCTGACCAAGAGGCCGCAGGGCCTGACCAAGAGGCCGCAGGGCCTGACCAAGAGGCCGCAGGGCCTGACCCAGAACCTGACCAAGAGGCCGCAGGGCCTGATCAAGAGGCCACAGGACCTGACCAAGAGGCCGCAGGACCTGACCAAGAGTCCACAGGGCCTGACCCAGAACCTGACCAAGAGGCCGCAGGGCCTGACCAAGAGTCCACAGGGCCTGACCCAGAACCTGACCAAGAGGCCGCAGGGCCTGACCAAGAGGCCGCAGGTTCTGACCAAGAGGCCGCAGGGCCTGACCAAGAAGCCGCAGGGCCTGACCAAGAGGCCACAGGGCCTGACCCAGAACCTGACCAAGATGCCGCAGGGCCTGACCAAGAGGCCACAGGGCCTGACCAAGAGGGCGCAGGGCCTGACCCAGAACCTGACCAAGAGGCCGCAGGGCCTGACCCAGAACCTGACCAAGAGGCCGCAGGGCCTGACCAAGAGGCCGCAGGGCCTGACCCAGAATCTGACCAAGAGGCCGTAGGGCCTGACCAAGAGGCCACAGGGCCGGACCCAGAACCTGACCAAGAGGCCGCAGGGCCTGACCAAGAGGCCGCAGGGCCTGACCCTGAACCTGACCAAGAGGCCGCAGGGCCTGACCAAGAGGGCGCAGGGCCTGACCCAGAACATGACCAAGAGGCCGCAGGGCCTGACCAAGAGGCCGCAGGGCCTGACCCAGAACCTGACCAAGAGGCCGCAGGGCCTGACAAAGAGGCCGCAGGTTCTGACCCAGAACCTGACCAAGAGGCCGCAGGGCCTGACCAAGAGGCCACAGGTCCTGACCAAGAGGCCGCAGGGCCTGACTAAGAGGCCGCAGGGCCTGACCAAGAGGCCACAGGTCCTGACCAAGAGGCCGCAGGGCCTGACCAAGAGGGCGCAGGGCCTTACCCAGAACCTGACCAAGAGGCCGCAGGGCCTGACCAAGAGGCCACAGGGCCTGACCAAGAGGGCGCAGGGCCTTACCCAGAACCTGACCAAGAGGCCGCAGGGCCTGACCCAGAACCTGACCAAGAGATCGCAGGGCCTGACTAAGAGGCCGCAGGGCCTGACCAAGAGGCCACAGGTCCTGACCAAGAGGCCGCAGGGCCTGACCCAGAACCTGACCAAGAGGCCGCAGGGCCTGACCCAGAACCTGACCAAGAGGCCGCAGGGCCTGACCAAGAGGCCGCAGGGCCTGACCAAGAACCTGACCAAGAGGCCGCAGGGCCTGACCAAGAGGCCGCAGGGCCTGACCCAGAACCTGACCAAGAGGCCGCAGGGCCTGACCAAGAGGCCACAGGACCTGACCAAGAGGCCGCAGGACCTGACCAAGAGTCCACAGGGCCTGACCCAGAACCTGACCAAGAGGCCGCAGGGCCTGACCAAGAGTCCACAGGGCCTGACCCAGAACCTGACCAAGAGGCCGCAGGGCCTGACCAAGAGGCCGCAGGGCCTGACCAAGAGGCCACAGGGCCTGACCCAGAACCTGACCAAGATGCCGCAGGGCCTGACCAAGAGGCCACAGGGCCTGACCCAGAACCTGACCAAGAGGCCGCAGGGCCTGACCCAGAACCTGACCAAGAGGCCGCAGGGCCTGACCAAGAGGCCGCAGGGCCTGACCCAGAATCTGACCAAGAGGCCACAGGGCCTGACCCAGAACCTGACCAAGAGGCCGTAGGGCCTGACCAAGAGGCCACAGGGCCTGACCCAGAACCTGACCAAGAGGCCGCAGGGCCTGACCAAGAGGCCGCAGGGCCTGACCAAGAGGCCGCAGGGCCTGACCAAGAGGGCGCAGGGCCTGACCAAGAGGGCGCAGGGCCTTACCCAGAACCTGACCAAGAGGCCGCAGGGCCTGACCAAGAGGCCGCAGGGCCTGACCCAGAACCTGACCAAGAGGCCGCAGGGCCTGACCAAGAGGCCGCAGGTTCTGACCCAGAACCTGACCAAGAGGCCGCAGGGCCTGACCAAGAGGCCAAAGGGCCTGACCCAGAACCTGACCAAGAGGCCGCAGGGCCTGACCCAGAACCTGACCAAGAGGCCGCAGGGCCTGACTAAGAGGCCGCAGGGCCTGACCAAGAGGCCACAGGTCCTGACCAAGAGGCCGCAGGGCCTGACCAAGAGGGCGCAGGGCCTTACCCAGAACCTGACCAAGAGGCCGCAGGGCCTGACCAAGAGGCCGCAGGGCCTGACCCAGAACCTGACCAAGAGGCCGCAGGGCCTGACCAAGAGGCCACAGGTCCTGACCAAGAGGCCGCAGGGCCTGACTAAGAGGCCGCAGGGCCTGACCAAGAGGCCACAGGTCCTGACCAAGAGGCCGCAGGGCCTGACCAAGAGGGCGCAGGGCCTTACCCAGAACCTGACCAAGAGGCCGCAGGGCCTGACCAAGAGGCCACAGGGCCTGACCAAGAGGGCGCAGGGCCTTACCCAGAACCTGACCAAGAGGCCGCAGGGCCTGACCAAGAGGCCGCAGGGCCTGACCAAGAGGCCGCAGGGCCTGACCCAGAACCTGACCAAGAGATCGCAGGGCCTGACTAAGAGGCCGCAGGGCCTGACCAAGAGGCCACAGGTCCTGACCAAGAGGCCGCAGGGCCTGACCCAGAACCTGACCAAGAGGCCGCAGGGCCTGACCCAGAACCTGACCAAGAGGCCGCAGGGCCTGACCAAGAGGCCGCAGTGCCTGACCAAGAGGCCGCAGGGCCTGACCAAGAGGCCACAGGACCTGACCATGAGGCCGCAGGGCCTGACCAAGAGGCCACAGGGCCTGACCCAGAACCTGACCAAGAGGCCGCAGGGCCTGACCAAGAGGCCGCAGGGCCTGACCCAGAATGTGACCAAGAGGCAGCAGGGCCTGACCAAGAGGCCACAGGGCCTGACCAAGAGGCCGCAGGGCCTGACCCAGAACCTGACCAAGAGGCCGCAGGGCCTGACCAAGAGGCCGCAGGGCCTGACCAAGAGGCCGCAGGGCCTGACCCAGAACCTGACCAAGAGGCCGCAGGGCCTGACCAAGAGGCCGCAGGGCCTGACCCAGAACCTGACCAAGAGGCCGCAGGGCCTGACCAAGAGGCCACAGGACCTGACCAAGAGGCCGCAGGACCTGACCAAGAGTCCACAGGGCCTGACCCAGAACCTGACCAAGAGGCCGCAGGGCCTGACCAAGAGGCCGCAGGACCTGACCAAGAGGCCGCAGGGCCTGACCAAGAGGCCACAGGACCTGACCATGAGGCCGCAGGGCCTGACCAAGAGGCCACAGGGCCTGACCCAGAACCTGACCAAGAGGCCGCAGGGCCTGACCAAGAGGCCGCAGGGCCTGACCCAGAACCTGACCAAGAGGCAGCAGGGCCTGACCAAGAGGCCACAGGGCCTGACCAAGAGGCCGCAGGGCCTGACCCAGAACCTGACCAAGAGGCCGCAGGGCCTGACCAAGAGGCCACAGGGCCTGACCAAGAGACCGCAGGGCCTGACCCAGAACCTGACCAAGAGGCCGCAGGGCCTGACCAAGAGGCCGCAGGGCCTGACCCAGAACCTGACCAAGAGGCCGCAGGGCCTGACCCAGAACCTGACCAAGAGGCCGCAGGGCCTGACCAAGAGGCCACAGGACCTGACCAAGAGGCCGCAGGACCTGACCAAGAGTCCACAGGGCCTGACCCAGAACCTGACCAAGAGGCCGCAGGGCCTGACCAAGAGTCCACAGGGCCTGACCCAGAACCTGACCAAGAGGCCGCAGGGCCTGACCAAGAGGCCGCAGGTTCTGACCAAGAGGCCGCAGGGCCTGACCAAGAGTCCGCAGGGCCTGACCAAGAGGCCACAGGGCCTGACCCAGAACCTGACCAAGATGCCGCAGGGCCTGACCAAGAGGCCACAGGGCCTGACCAAGAGGGCGCAGGGCCTGACCCAGAACCTGACCAAGAGGCCGCAGGGCCTGACCCAGAACCTGACCAAGAGGCCACAGGGCCTGACCAAGAGGCCGCAGGGCCTGACCCAGAATCTGACCAAGAGGCCGTAGGGCCTGACCAAGAGGCCACAGGGCCTGACCCAGAACCTGACCAAGAGGCCGCAGGGCCTGACCAAGAGGCCGCAGGGCCTGACCCTGAACCTGACCAAGAGGCCGCAGGGCCTGACCAAGAGGCCGCAGGGCCTGACCAAGAGGCCGCAGGTTCTGACCCAGAACCTGACCAAGAGGCCGCAGGGCCTGACCAAGAGGCCGCAGGGCCTGACCAAGAGGCCGCAGGGCCTGACCAAGAGGCCACAGGTCCTGACCAAGAGGCCGCAGGGCCTGACTAAGAGGCCGCAGGGCCTGACCAAGAGGCCACAGGTCCTGACCAAGAGGCCGCAGGGCCTGACCAAGAGGGCGCAGGGCCTTACCCAGAACCTGACCAAGAGGCCGCAGGGCCTGACCAAGAGGCCACAGGGCCTGACCAAGAGGGCGCAGGGCCTTACCCAGAACCTGACCAAGAGGCCGCAGGGCCTGACCAAGAGGCCGCAGGGCCTGACCCAGAACCTGACCAAGAGATCGCAGGGCCTGACCAAGAGGCCGCAGGGCCTGACTAAGAGGCCACAGGTCCTGACCAAGAGGCCGCAGGGCCTGACCCAGAACCTGACCAAGAGGCCGCAGGGCCTGACCCAGAACCTGACCAAGAGGCCGCAGGGCCTGACCAAGAGGCCGCAGGGCCTGACCAAGAGGCCACAGGACCTGACCAAGAGGCCGCAGGGCCTGACCAAGAGGCCACAGGACCTGACCATGAGGCCGCAGGGCCTGACCAAGAGGCCACAGGGCCTGACCCAGAACCTGACCAAGAGGCCGCAGGGCCTTACCAAGAGGCCGCAGGGCCTGACCCAGAACCTGACCAAGAGGCAGCAGGGCCTGACCAAGAGGCCACAGGGCCTGACCAAGAGGCCGCAGGGCCTGACCCAGAACCTGACCAAGAGGCCGCAGGGCCTGACCAAGAGGCCGCAGGGCCTGACCCAGAACCTGACCAAGAGGCCGCAGGGCCTGACCAAGAGGCCGCAGGGCCTGACCCAGAACCTGACCAAGAGGCCGCAGGGCCTGACCAAGAGGCCACAGGACCTGACCAAGAGGCCGCAGGACCTGACCAAGAGTCCACAGGGCCTGACCCAGAACCTGACCAAGAGGCCGCAGGGCCTGACCAAGAGTCCACAGGGCCTGACCCAGAACCTGACCAAGAGGCCGCAGGGCCTGACCAAGAGGCCGCAGGGCCTGACCAAGAGGCCACAGGGCCTGACCCAGAACCTGACCAAGATGCCGCAGGGCCTGACCAAGAGGCCACAGGGCCTGACCCAGAACCTGACCAAGAGGCCGCAGGGCCTGACCCAGAACCTGACCAAGAGGCCGCAGGGCCTGACCAAGAGGCCGCAGGGCCTGACCCAGAATCTGACCAAGAGGCCGTAGGGCCTGACCAAGAGGCCACAGGGCCTGACCCAGAACCTGACCAAGAGGCCGCAGGGCCTGACCAAGAGGCCGCAGGGCCTGACCAAGAGGCCGCAGGGCCTGACCAAGAGGGCGCAGGGCCTGACCAAGAGGGCGCAGGGCCTTACCCAGAACCTGACCAAGAGGCCGCAGGGCCTGACCAAGAGGCCGCAGGGCCTGACCCAGAACCTGACCAAGAGGCCGCAGGGCCTGACCAAGAGGCCGCAGGTTCTGACCCAGAACCTGACCAAGAGGCCGCAGGGCCTGACCAAGAGGCCAAAGGGCCTGACCCAGAACCTGACCAAGAGGCCGCAGGGCCTGACCCAGAACCTGACCAAGAGGCCGCAGGGCCTGACTAAGAGGCCGCAGGGCCTGACCAAGAGGCCACAGGTCCTGACCAAGAGGCCGCAGGGCCTGACCAAGAGGGCGCAGGGCCTTACCCAGAACCTGACCAAGAGGCCGCAGGGCCTGACCAAGAGGCCGCAGGGCCTGACCAAGAGGCCGCAGGGCCTGACCCAGAACCTGACCAAGAGGCCGCAGGGCCTGACCAAGAGGCCACAGGTCCTGACCAAGAGGCCGCAGGGCCTGACTAAGAGGCCGCAGGGCCTGACCAAGAGGCCACAGGTCCTGACCAAGAGGCCGCAGGGCCTGACCAAGAGGGCGCAGGGCCTTACCCAGAACCTGACCAAGAGGCCGCAGGGCCTGACCAAGAGGCCACAGGGCCTGACCAAGAGGGCGCAGGGCCTTACCCAGAACCTGACCAAGAGGCCGCAGGGCCTGACCAAGAGGCCGCAGGGCCTGACCCAGAACCTGACCAAGAGATCGCAGGGCCTGACTAAGAGGCCGCAGGGCCTGACCAAGAGGCCACAGGTCCTGACCAAGAGGCCGCAGGGCCTGACCCAGAACCTGACCAAGAGGCCGCAGGGCCTGACCCAGAACCTGACCAAGAGGCCGCAGGGCCTGACCAAGAGGCCGCAGGGCCTGACCAAGAGGCCACAGGACCTGACCATGAGGCCGCAGGGCCTGACCAAGAGGCCACAGGGCCTGACCCAGAACCTGACCAAGAGGCCGCAGGGCCTGACCAAGAGGCCGCAGGGCCTGACCCAGAACCTGACCAAGAGGCAGCAGGGCCTGACCAAGAGGCCACAGGGCCTGACCAAGAGGCCGCAGGGCCTGACCCAGAACCTGACCAAGAGGCCGCAGGGCCTGACCAAGAGGCCGCAGGGCCTGACCAAGAGGCCGCAGGGCCTGACCCAGAACCTGACCAAGAGGCCGCAGGGCCTGACCAAGAGGCCGCAGGGCCTGACCCAGAACCTGACCAAGAGGCCGCAGGGCCTGACCAAGAGGCCACAGGACCTGACCAAGAGGCCGCAGGACCTGACCAAGAGTCCACAGGGCCTGACCCAGAACCTGACCAAGAGGCCGCAGGGCCTGACCAAGAGGCCGCAGGACCTGACCAAGAGGCCGCAGGGCCTGACCAAGAGGCCACAGGACCTGACCATGAGGCCGCAGGGCCTGACCAAGAGGCCACAGGGCCTGACCCAGAACCTGACCAAGAGGCCGCAGGGCCTGACCAAGAGGCCGCAGGGCCTGACCCAGAACCTGACCAAGAGGCAGCAGGGCCTGACCAAGAGGCCACAGGGCCTGACCAAGAGGCCGCAGGGCCTGACCCAGAACCTGACCAAGAGGCCGCAGGGCCTGACCAAGAGGCCGCAGGGCCTGACCAAGAGGCCACAGGGCCTGACCAAGAGACCGCAGGGCCTGACCCAGAACCTGACCAAGAGGCCGCAGGGCCTGACCAAGAGGCCGCAGGGCCTGACCCAGAACCTGACCAAGAGGCCGCAGGGCCTGACCAAGAGGCCGCAGGGCCTGACCCAGAACCTGACCAAGAGGCCGCAGGGCCTGATCAAGAGGCCACAGGACCTGACCAAGAGGCCGCAGGACCTGACCAAGAGTCCACAGGGCCTGACCCAGAACCTGACCAAGAGGCCGCAGGGCCTGACCAAGAGTCCACAGGGCCTGACCCAGAACCTGACCAAGAGGCCGCAGGGCCTGACCAAGAGGCCGCAGGTTCTGACCAAGAGGCCGCAGGGCCTGACCAAGAGTCCGCAGGGCCTGACCAAGAGGCCACAGGGCCTGACCCAGAACCTGACCAAGATGCCGCAGGGCCTGACCAAGAGGCCACAGGGCCTGACCAAGAGGGCGCAGGGCCTGACCCAGAACCTGACCAAGAGGCCGCAGGGCCTGACCCAGAACCTGACCAAGAGGCCGCAGGGCCTGACCAAGAGGCCGCAGGGCCTGACCCAGAATCTGACCAAGAGGCCGTAGGGCCTGACCAAGAGGCCACAGGGCCTGACCCAGAACCTGACCAAGAGGCCGCAGGGCCTGACCAAGAGGCCGCAGGGCCTGACCCTGAACCTGACCAAGAGGCCGCAGGGCCTGACCAAGAGGCCGCAGGGCCTGACCAAGAGGGCGCAGGGCCTGACCAAGAACCTGACCAAGAGGCCGCAGGGCCTGACCAAGAGGCCGCAGGGCCTGACCCAGAACCTGACCAAGAGGCCGCAGGGCCTGACCAAGAGGCCGCAGGTTCTGACCCAGAACCTGACCAAGAGGCCGCAGGGCCTGACCAAGAGGCCGCAGGGCCTGACCAAGAGGCCACAGGTCCTGACCAAGAGGCCGCAGGGCCTGACTAAGAGGCCGCAGGGCCTGACCAAGAGGCCACAGGTCCTGACCAAGAGGCCGCAGGGCCTGACCAAGAGGGCGCAGGGCCTTACCCAGAACCTGACCAAGAGGTCGCAGGGCCTGACCAAGAGGCCACAGGGCCTGACCAAGAGGGCGCAGGGCCTGACCAAGAGGCCGCAGGGCCTGACCAAGAGGCCGCAGGGCCTGACCAAGAGGCCGCAGGGCCTGACCAAGAGGCCGCAGGGCCTGACCCAGAACCTGACCAAGAGGCCGCAGGGCCTGACCAAGAGGCCGCAGGGCCTGACCCAGAACCTGACCAAGAGGCCGCAGGGCCTGACCAAGAGGCCACAGGACCTGACCAAGAGGCCGCAGGACCTGACCAAGAGTCCACAGGGCCTGACCCAGAACCTGACCAAGAGGCCGCAGGGCCTGACCAAGAGGCCGCAGGACCTGACCAAGAGGCCACAGGACCTGACCATGAGGCCGCAGGGCCTGACCAAGAGGCCACAGGGCCTGACCCAGAACCTGACCAAGAGGCCGCAGGGCCTGACCAAGAGGCCGCAGGGCCTGACCCAGAACCTGACCAAGAGGCAGCAGGGCCTGACCAAGAGGCCACAGGGCCTGACCAAGAGGCCGCAGGGCCTGACCCAGAACCTGACCAAGAGGCCGCAGGGCCTGACCAAGAGGCCACAGGGCCTGACCAAGAGGCCGCAGGGCCTGACCCAGAACCTGACCAAGAGGCCGCAGGGCCTGACCAAGAGGCCGCAGGGCCTGACCAAGAGGCCGCAGGGCCTGACCCAGAACCTGACCAAGAGGCCGCAGGGCCTGATCAAGAGGCCACAGGACCTGACCAAGAGGCCGCAGGACCTGACCAAGAGTCCACAGGGCCTGACCCAGAACCTGACCAAGAGGCCGCAGGGCCTGACCAAGAGTCCACAGGGCCTGACCCAGAACCTGACCAAGAGGCCGCAGGGCCTGACCAAGAGGCCGCAGGTTCTGACCAAGAGGCCGCAGGGCCTGACCAAGAGGCCGCAGGGCCTGACCAAGAGGCCACAGGGCCTGACCCAGAACCTGACCAAGATGCCGCAGGGCCTGACCAAGAGGCCACAGGGCCTGACCAAGAGGGCGCAGGGCCTGACCCAGAACCTGACCAAGAGGCCGCAGGGCCTGACCCAGAACCTGACCAAGAGGCCGCAGGGCCTGACCAAGAGGCCGCAGGGCCTGACCCAGAATCTGACCAAGAGGCCGTAGGGCCTTACCAAGAGGCCACAGGGCCGGACCCAGAACCTGACCAAGAGGCCGCAGGGCCTGACCAAGAGGCCGCAGGGCCTGACCCTGAACCTGACCAAGAGGCCGCAGGGCCTGACCAAGAGGGCGCAGGGCCTGACCCAGAACATGACCAAGAGGCCGCAGGGCCTGACCAAGAGGCCGCAGGGCCTGACCCAGAACCTGACCAAGAGGCCGCAGGGCCTGACCAAGAGGCCGCAGGTTCTGACCCAGAACCTGACCAAGAGGCCGCAGGGCCTGACCAAGAGGCCACAGGTCCTGACCAAGAGGCCGCAGGGCCTGACTAAGAGGCCGCAGGGCCTGACCAAGAGGCCACAGGTCCTGACCAAGAGGCCGCAGGGCCTGACCAAGAGGGCGCAGGGCCTTACCCAGAACCTGACCAAGAGGCCGCAGGGCCTGACCAAGAGGCCACAGGGCCTGACCAAGAGGGCGCAGGGCCTTACCCAGAACCTGACCAAGAGGCCGCAGGGCCTGACCAAGAGGCCACAGAACCTGACCAAGAGGCCGCAGGGCCTGACCAAGAGGCCACAGGGCCTGACCAAGACTATGACCAAGAGGCCGCAGGGCCTGACCAAGAGGTCGCAGGGCCTGACCCAGAACCTGACCAAGAGGCCAAAGGGCCTGACCCAGAACCTCACCAGTCAGGCCGCAGGGCCTGACTAAGAGGCCACAAGGCCTGACCAAGAGGCCGCAGGGCCTGACCCAGAAACTGACCAAGAGGCCGCAGGGCCTGACCCAGAACCTGACCAATAGGCCGCAGGGCCTGACCAAGAGGCCACAAGGCCTGACCAAGAGGCCGCAGGGCCTGACCCAGAACCTGACCAAGAGGCCGCAGGGCCTGACCAAGAGGCCGCAGGGCCTGACCCAGAACCTGACCAAGAGGCCGCAGGGCCTGACCAAGAGGCCACAGGGCCTGACCCAGAACCTGACCAAGAGGCCACAGGGCCTGACCCAGAACCTGACCAAGAGGCCGCAGGGCCTGACCCAGAACCTGACCAAGAGGCCGCAGGGCCTGACCAAGAGGCCACAGGGCCTGACCAAGAGGCCGAAGGGCCTGACCAAAAGGCCGCAGGGCTTGACCAAGAGGCCACAGGGCCTGACCCAGAACCTGACCAAGAGGCCGCAGGGCCTGACCAAGAGGCCACAGGGCCTGACCCAGAACCTGACCAAGAAGCCGCAGGGCCTGACCAAGAGGCCATAAGGCCTGACCAAGAGGCCGCAGGGCCTGACCCAGAACCTGACCAAGAGGCCGCAGGGCCTGACCAAGAGGCCGCAGGGCCTGACCCAGAACCTGACCAAGAGGCCGCAGGGCCTGACCCAGAACCTTAGCAAGAAGCCGCAGGGCCTGACCCAGAACCTGACCAAGAGGCCGCAGGGCCTGACCAAGAGGCCACAAGGCCTGACCAAGAGGCGGCATGGCTTGACCCAGAACCTGACCAAGAGGCCGCAGGGCCTGACCAAGAGGCCGCAGGGCCTGACCAAGAGGCCACAGGGCCTGACCAAGAGGCCGCAGGGCCTGACCCAGAACCTGACCAAGAGGCCACAGGGCCTGACCAAGAGGCCGCAGGGCCTGACCCAGAACCTGAGAAAGAGGCCGCAGGGCCTGACCAAGAGGCCGCAGGGCCTGACCCAAAACCTGACAAAGAGGCCGCAGGGCCTGACCAAGAGGCCACAGGGCCTGACCCAGAACCTGACCAAGAGGCCGCAGGGCCTGACCCAGAACCTGACCAAGAGGCCGCAGGGCCTGACTAAGAGGCCACAAGGCCTGACCAAGAGGCCGCAGGGCCTGACCCAGAACCTGACCAAGAGGCCGCAGGGCCTGACCCAGAACCTGACCAATAGGCCGTAGGGCCTGACCAAGAGGCCACAGAACCTGACCAAGAGGCCGCAGGGCCTGACCAAGAGGCCACAGGGCCTGACCAAGACTATGACCAAGAGGCCGCAGGGCCTGACCAAGAGGTCGCAGGGCCTGACCCAGAACCTGACCAAGAGGCCACAGGGCCTGACCCAGAACCTGGCCAAGAGGCCGCAGGGCCTGACCAAGAGGCCACAGGGCCTGACCAAGAGGCCGCCGGGCCTGACCAAGAGGCCGCAGGGCCTGACCCAGAACCTGACCAAGAGGCCGCAGGGCCTGACCAAGAGGCCACAGGGCCTGACCCAGAACCTGACCAAGAGGCCGCAGGGCCTGACCAAGAGGCCGCAGGGCCTGACCAAGTGGCCACAGGGCCTGAACAAGAGGCCGCAGGGCCTGACCCAGAACCTGACCAAGAGGCCGCAGGGCCTGACCAAGAGGCCGCAGGGCCTGACCAAGAGGCCACAGGGCTTGACCAAGAGGCCGCAGGGCCTGACCCAGAACCTGACCAAGAGGCCGCAGGGCCTGACCAAGAGGCCGCAGGGCCTGACCCAGAACCTGACCAAGAGGCCGCAGGGCCTGACCAAGAGGCCACAGGGCCTGACCCAGAACCTGACCAAGAGGCCGCAGGGCCTGACCCAGAACCTGACCAAGAGGCCGCAGGGCCTGACTAAGAGGCCACAGGGCCTGACCAAGAGGCCGCAGGGCCTGACCCAGAACCTGACCAAGAGGCCGCAGGGCCTGACCCAGAACCTGACCAAGAGGCCGCAGGGCCTGACCAAGAGGCCACAGGGCCTGACCAAGAGGCCGCAGGGCCTGACCAAGAGGCCACAGGGCCTGACCAAGAACCTGACCAAGAGGCCGCAGGGCCTGACCCAGAACCTGACCAAGAGGCCACAGGACCTGACCCAGAACCTGACCAAGAGGCCGCAGGGCCTGACCCAGAACGTGGCCAAGAGGCCGCAGGGCCTGACCAAGAGGCCACAGGGCCTGACCAAGAGGCCGCAGGGCCTGACCCAGAACCTGACCAAGAGGCCGCAGGGCCTGACCAAGAGGCCGCAGGGCCTGACCCAGAACCTGACCAAGAGGCCGCAGGGCCTGACCAAGAGGCCGCAGGGCCTGACCCAGAACCTTACCAAGAGGCCGCAGGGCCTGACCAAGAGGCCACAGGGCCTGACCCAGAACCTGACCAAGAGGCCGCAGGGCCTGACCAAGAGGCCAAAGGGGCTGACCAAGAGGGCGCAGGGCCTGACCCAGAACCTGACCAAGAGGCCGCAGGGCCTGACCAAGAGGCCGCAGGGCCTGACCCAGAACCTGACCAAGAGGCCGCAGGGCCTGACCAAGAGGCCACAGGGCTTGACAAAGAGGCCGCAGGGCCTGACCAAGAGGCCACAAGGCCTGACCAAGAGGCCACAGGGCCTGACCCAGAACCTGACCAAGATGCCGCACGGCCTGACCAAGAGGCCGCAGGGCCTGACCCAGAACCTGACCAAGAGGTCGCAGGGCCTGACCAGGAGGCCACAGGGCCTGACCAAGAACCTGACCAAGAGGCCGCAGGGCCTGACCAAGAGGCCGCAGAGCCTGACCAAGAGGCCGCAGGGCCTGATCCAGAATCTGACCAAGAGGCCGCAGGGCCTGACCCAGAACCTGACCAAGAGGCCGCAGGGCCTGACCAAGAGGCCGCAGGGCCTGACCAAGTGGCCACAGGGCCTGAACAAGAGGCCGCAGGGCCTGACCCAGAACCTGACCAAGAGGCCGCAGGGCCTGACCAAGAGGCCGCAGGGCCTGACCCAGAACCTGACCAAGAGGCCGCAGGGCCTGACCAAGAGGCCGCAGGGCCTGACCGAGTTCCTGACCAAGAGACCGCAGGGCCTGACCAAGAGGCCACAGGGCCTGACCCAGAACCTGACCAAGAGGCCGCAGGGCCTGACCAAGAGGCCACAGGGCCTGACCCAGAACCTGGCCAAGAAGCCGCAGGGCCTGACCAAGAGGCCCCAGGGCCTGACCAAGAGGCCACAGGGCCTGACCAAGAGGCCGCAGGGCCTGACCAAGAGGCCGCAGGGCCTGATCCAGAACCTGACCAAGAGGCCGCAGGGCCTGACCCAGAACCTGACCAAGAGGCAACAGGGCCTGACCCAGAACCTGACCAAGAGGCTGCAGGGCCTGAACCAGAACCTGACCAAGAGGCCGCAGGGCCTGACCAAGAGGCCGCAGGGCCTGACCCAGAACCTGACCAAGAGGCCGCAGGGCTTGACCAAGAGGCCACAGGGCCTGACCCAGAACCTGACCAAGAGGCCGCAGGGCCTGACCAAGAGGCCACAGGGCCTGACCCAGAACCTGACCAAGAGGCCGCAGGGCCTGACCAAGAGTCCACAGGGCCTGACCAAGAGGCCGCAGGGCCTGACCCAGAACCTGACCAAGAGGCCGCAGGGCCTGACCAAGAGGCCGCAGGGCCTGACCAAGAGGCCGCAGGGCCTGACCCAGAACCTGACCAAGAGGCCGCAGGGCCTGACCAAGAGGCAGTAGGGCCTGACCCAGAACCTGACCAAGAGGCCGCAGGGCCTGACCAAGAGGCCACAGGGCCTGACCCAGAACCTGACCAAGAGGCCGCAGGGCCTGACCCAGAACCTGACAAAGAGGCCGCAGGGGCTGACCCAGAACCTTACAAAGAGGCCGCAGGGCCTGACCCAGAACCTGACCAAGAGGCCGCAGGGCCTGACCAAGAGGCCACAGGGCCTGACCAAGAGGCCGCAGGGCCTGACCCAGAACCTGACAAAGAGGCCGCAGGGCCTGACCAAGAGGCCGCAGGGCCTGACCAAGAGGCCGCAGGGCCTGACCCAGAACATGACCAAGAGGCCGCAGGTGCTGACCAAGAGGCCACAGGGCCTGACCCAGAACCTGACCAAGAGGCCACAGGGCCTGACCCAGAACCTGACCAAGAGGCCGCAGGGCCTGACCCAGAACCTGACCAAGAGGCCGCAGGGCCTGACTAAGAGGCCACAAGGCCTGACCAAGACGCCGCAGGGCCTGACCCAGAACCTGACCAAGAGGCCGCAGGGCCTGACCCAGAACCTGACCAATAGGCCGCAGGGCCTGACCAAGAGGCCACAAGGCCTGACCAAGAGGCCGCAGGGCCTGACCCAGAACCTGACCAAGAGGCCGCAGGGCCTGACCAAGAGGCCTCAGGGCCTGACCCAGAACCTGACCAAGAGGCCGCAGGGCCTGACCCAGAACCTTAGCAAGAAGCCGCAGGGCCTGACCCAGAACCTGACCAAGAGGCCGCAGGGCCTGACCAAGAGGCCACAGGGCCTGACCAAGAGGCCGCATGGCCTGACCCAGAACCTGACCAAGAGGCCGCAGGGCCTGACCAAGAGGCCACAGGGCCTGACCAAGAGGCCGCAGGGCCTGACCCAGAACCTGAGAAAGAGGCCGCAGGGCCTGACCAAGAGGCCACAGGGCCTGACCCAAAACCTGACAAAGAGGCCGCAGGGCCTGACCAAGAGGCCACAGGGCCTGACCCAGAACCTGACCAAGAGGCCGCAGGGCCTGACCCAGAACCTGACCAAGAGGCCGCAGGGCCTGACTAAGAGGCCACAAGGCCTGACCAAGAGGCCGCAGGGCCTGACCCAGAACCTGACCAAGAGGCCGCAGGGCCTGACCCAGAACCTGACCAATAGGCCGCAGGGCCTGACCAAGAGGCCACAGAACCTGACCAAGAGGCCGCAGGGCCTGACCAAGAGGCCACAGGGCCTGACCAAGACTATGACCAAGAGGCCGCAGGGCCTGACCAAGAGGTCGCAGGGCCTGACCCAGAACCTGACCAAGAGGCCACAGGGCCTGACCCAGAACCTCACCAGTCAGGCCGCAGGGCCTGACTAAGAGGCCACAAGGCCTGACCAAGAGGCCGCAGGGCCTGACCCAGAAACTGACCAAGAGGCCGCAGGGCCTGACCCAGAACCTGACCAATAGGCCGCAGGGCCTGACCAAGAGGCCACAAGGCCTGACCAAGAGGCCGCAGGGCCTGACCCAGAACCTGACCAAGAGGCCGCAGGGCCTGACCAAGAGGCCGCAGGGCCTGACCCAGAACCTGACCAAGAGGCCGCAGGGCCTGACCAAGAGGCAGTAGGGCCTGACCCAGAACCTGACCAAGAGGCCGCACGGCCTGACCAAGAGGCCACAGGGCCTGACCCAGAACCTGACCAAGAGGCCGCAGGGCCTGACCCAGAACCTGACAAAGAGGCCGCAGGGGCTGACCCAGAACCTTACCAAGAGGCCGCAGGGCCTGACCCAGAACCTGACCAAGAGGCCGCAGGGCCTGACCAAGAGGCCACAGGGCCTGACCAAGAGGCCGCAGGGCCTGACCCAGAACCTGACAAAGAGGCCGCAGGGCCTGACCAAGAGGCCGCAGGGCCTGACCAAGAGGCCGCAGGGCCTGACCCAGAACATGACCAAGAGGCCGCAGGGCCTGACCAAGAGGCCACAGGGCCTGACCCAGAACCTGACCAAGAGGCCACAGGGCCTGACCCAGAACCTGACCAAGAGGCCGCAGGGCCTGACCCAGAACCTGACCAAGAGGACGCAGGGCCTGACTAAGAGGCCACAAGGCCTGACCAAGACGCCGCAGGGCCTGACCCAGAACCTGACCAAGAGGCCGCAGGGCCTGACCCAGAACCTGACCAATAGGCCGCAGGGCCTGACCAAGAGGCCACAAGGCCTGACTAAGAGGCCGCAGGGCCTGACCCAGAACCTGACCAAGAGGCCGCAGGGCCTGACCAAGAGGCCTCAGGGCCTGATCCAGAACCTGACCAAGAGGCCGCAGGGCCTGACCCAGAACCTTAGCAAGAAGCCGCAGGGCCTGACCCAGAACCTGACCAAGAGGCCGCAGGGCCTGACCAAGAGGCCACAGGGCCTGACCAAGAGGCCGCATGGCCTGACCCAGAACCTGACCAAGAGGCCGCAGGGCCTGACCAAGAGGCCACAGGGCCTGACCAAGAGGCCGCAGGGCCTGACCCAGAACCTGAGAAAGAGGCCGCAGGGCCTGACCAAGAGGCCACAGGGCCTGACCCAAAACCTGACAAAGAGGCCGCAGGGCCTGACCAAGAGGCCACAGGGCCTGACCCAGAACCTGACCAAGAGGCCGCAGGGCCTGACCCAGAACCTGACCAAGAGGCCGCAGGGCCTGACTAAGAGGCCACAAGGCCTGACCAAGAGGCCGCAGGGCCTGACCCAGAACCTGACCAAGAGGCCGCAGGGCCTGACCCAGAACCTGACCAATAGGCCGCAGGGCCTGACCAAGAGGCCACAGAACCTGACCAAGAGGCCGCAGGGCCTGACCAAGAGGCCACAGGGCCTGACCAAGACTATGACCAAGAGGCCGCAGGGCCTGACCAAGAGGCCGCAGGGCCTGACCCAGAACCTGACCAAGAGGCCACAGGGCCTGACCCAGAACCTCACCAGTCAGGCCGCAGGGCCTGACTAAGAGGCCACAAGGCCTGACCAAGAGGCCGCAGGGCCTGACCCAGAAACTGACCAAGAGGCCGCAGGGCCTGACCCAGAACCTGACCAATAGGCCGCAGGGCCTGACCAAGAGGCCACAAGGCCTGACCAAGAGGCCGCAGGGCCTGACCCAGAACCTGACCAAGAGGCCGCAGGGCCTGACCAAGAGGCCGCAGGGCCTGACCAAGAGGCCGCAGGGCCTGACCCAGAACCTGACCAAGAGGCCGCAGGGCCTGACCAAGAGGCAGTAGGGCCTGACCCAGAACCTGACCAAGAGGCCGCAGGGCCTGACCAAGAGGCCACAGGGCCTGACCCAGAACCTGACCAAGAGGCCGCAGGGCCTGACCCAGAACCTGACAAAGAGGCCGCAGGGGCTGACCCAGAACCTTACCAAGAGGCCGCAGGGCCTGACCCAGAACCTGACCAAGAGGCCGCAGGGCCTGACCAAGAGGCCACAGGGCCTGACCAAGAGGCCGCAGGGCCTGACCCAGAACCTGACAAAGAGGCCGCAGGGCCTGACCAAGAGGCCGCAGGGCCTGACCAAGAGGCCGCAGGGCCTGACCCAGAACATGACCAAGAGGCCGCAGGGCCTGACCAAGAGGCCACAGGGCCTGACCCAGAACCTGACCAAGAGGCCACAGGGCCTGACCCAGAACCTGACCAAGAGGCCGCAGGGCCTGACCCAGAACCTGACCAAGAGGCCGCAGGGCCTGACTAAGAGGCCACAAGGCCTGACCAAGACGCCGCAGGGCCTGACCCAGAACCTGACCAAGAGGCCGCAGGGCCTGACCCAGAACCTGACCAATAGGCCGCAGGGCCTGACCAAGAGGCCACAAGGCCTGACCAAGAGGCCGCAGGGACTGACCCAGAACCTGACCAAGAGGCCGCAGGGCCTGACCAAGAGGCCGCAGGGCCTGACCCAGAACCTGACCAAGAGGCCGCAGGGCCTGACCCAGAACCTTAGCAAGAAGCCGCAGGGCCTGACCCAGAACCTGACCAAGAGGCCGCAGGGCCTGACCAAGAGGCCACAAGGCCTGACCAAGAGGCCGCAGGGCCTGACCCAGAAACTGACCAAGAGGCCGCAGGGCCTGACCCAGAACCTGACCAATAGGCCGCAGGGCCTGACCAAGAGGCCACAAGGCCTGACCAAGAGGCCGCAGGGCCTGACCCAGAACCTGACCAAGAGGCCGCAGGGCCTGACCAAGAGGCCGCAGGGCCTGACCCAGAACCTGACCAAGAGGCCGCAGGGCCTGACCAAGAGGCCACAGGGCCTGACCCAGAACCTGACCAAGAGGCCACAGGGCCTGACCCAGAACCTGACCAAGAGGCCGCAGGGCCTGACCCAGAACCTGACCAAGAGGCCGCAGGGCCTGACCAAGAGGCCACAGGGCCTGACCAAGAGGCCGAAGGGCCTGACCAAAAGGCCGCAGGGCTTGACCAAGAGGCCACAGGGCCTGACCCAGAACCTGACCAAGAGGCCGCAGGGCCTGACCAAGAGGCCACAGGGCCTGACCCAGAACCTGACCAAGAAGCCGCAGGGCCTGACCAAGAGGCCATAAGGCCTGACCAAGAGGCCGCAGGGCCTGACCCAGAACCTGACCAAGAGGCCGCAGGGCCTGACCAAGAGGCCGCAGGGCCTGACCCAGAACCTGACCAAGAGGCCGCAGGGCCTGACCCAGAACCTTAGCAAGAAGCCGCAGGGCCTGACCCAGAACCTGACCAAGAGGCCGCAGGGCCTGACCAAGAGGCCACAAGGCCTGACCAAGAGGCGGCATGGCTTGACCCAGAACCTGACCAAGAGGCCGCAGGGCCTGACCAAGAGGCCGCAGGGCCTGACCAAGAGGCCACAGGGCCTGACCAAGAGGCCGCAGGGCCTGACCCAGAACCTGACCAAGAGGCCACAGGGCCTGACCAAGAGGCCGCAGGGCCTGACCCAGAACCTGAGAAAGAGGCCGCAGGGCCTGACCAAGAGGCCGCAGGGCCTGACCCAAAACCTGACAAAGAGGCCGCAGGGCCTGACCAAGAGGCCACAGGGCCTGACCCAGAACCTGACCAAGAGGCCGCAGGGCCTGACCCAGAACCTGACCAAGAGGCCGCAGGGCCTGACTAAGAGGCCACAAGGCCTGACCAAGAGGCCGCAGGGCCTGACCCAGAACCTGACCAAGAGGCCGCAGGGCCTGACCCAGAACCTGACCAATAGGCCGTAGGGCCTGACCAAGAGGCCACAGAACCTGACCAAGAGGCCGCAGGGCCTGACCAAGAGGCCACAGGGCCTGACCAAGACTATGACCAAGAGGCCGCAGGGCCTGACAAAGAGGTCGCAGGGCCTGACCCAGAACCTGACCAAGAGGCCACAGGGCCTGACCCAGAACCTGGCCAAGAGGCCGCAGGGCCTGACCAAGAGGCCACAGGGCCTGACCAAGAGGCCGCCGGGCCTGACCAAGAGGCCGCAGGGCCTGACCCAGAACCTGACCAAGAGGCCGCAGGGCCTGACCAAGAGGCCACAGGGCCTGACCCAGAACCTGACCAAGAGGCCGCAGGGCCTGACCAAGAGGCCGCAGGGCCTGACCAAGAGGCCACAGGGCCTGACCAAGAACCTGACCAAGAGGCCGCAGGGACTGACCAAGAGGCCACAGGGCCTGACCCAGAATCTGACCAAGAGGCCGCAGGACCTGACCCAGAACCTGACCAAGAGGCCGCAGGGCCTGACCCAGAACGTGGCCAAGAGGCCGCAGGGCCTGACCAAGAGGCCACAGGGCCTGAACAAGAGGCCGCAGGGCCTGACCCAGAACCTGACCAAGAGGCCGCAGGGCTTGACCAAGAGGCCGCAGGGCCTGACCCAGAACCTGACCAAGAGGCCGCAGGGCCTGACCCAGAACCTTAGCAAGAGGCCGCAGGGCCTGACCCAGAACCTGACCAAGAGGCCGCAGGGCCTGACCAAGAGGCCACAGGGCCTGACCAAGAGGCCGCATGGCCTGACCCAGAACCTGACCAAGAGGCCGCAGGGCCTGACCAAGAGGCCGCAGGGCCTGACCAAGAGGCCACAGTGCCTGACCAAGAGGCCGCAGGGCCTGACCCAGAACCTGACCAAGAGGCCACAGGGCCTGACCAAGAGGCCGCAGGGCCTGACCCAGAACCTGAGAAAGAGGCCGCAGGGCCTGACCAAGAGGCCGCAGGGCCTGACCCAAAACCTGACAAAGAGGCCGCAGGGCCTGACCAAGAGGCCACAGGGCCTGACCCAGAACCTGACCAAGAGGCCGCAGGGCCTGACCCAGAACCTGACCAAGAGGCCGCAGGGCCTGACTAAGAGGCCACAAGGCCTGACCAAGAGGCCGCAGGGCCTGACCCAGAACCTGACCAAGAGGCCGCAGGGCCTGACCCAGAACCTGACCAATAGGCCGTAGGGCCTGACCAAGAGGCCACAGAACCTGACCAAGAGGCCGCAGGGCCTGACCAAGAGGCCACAGGGCCTGACCAAGACTATGACCAAGAGGCCGCAGGGCCTGACCAAGAGGTCGCAGGGCCTGACCCAGAACCTGACCAAGAGGCCACAGGGCCTGACCCAGAACCTGGCCAAGAGGCCGCAGGGCCTGACCAAGAGGCCACAGGGCCTGACCAAGAGGCCGCCGGGCCTGACCAAGAGGCCGCAGGGCCTGACCCAGAACCTGACCAAGAGGCCGCAGGGCCTGACCAAGAGGCCACAGGGCCTGACCCAGAACCTGACCAAGAGGCCGCAGGGCCTGACCAAGAGGCCGCAGGGCCTGACCAAGAGGCCACAGGGCCTGACCAAGAACCTGACCAAGAGGCCGCAGGGACTTACCAAGAGGCCACAGGGCCTGACCCAGAATCTGACCAAGAGGCCGCAGGGCCTGACCCAGAACCTGACCAAGAGGCCGCAGGGCCTGACCAAGAGGCAGTAGGGCCTGACCCAGAACCTGACCAAGAGGCCACAGGGCCTGACCCAGAACCTGACCAAGAGGCCGCAGGGCCTGACCCAGAACCTGACAAAGAGGCCGCAGGGGCTGACCCAGAACCTTACCAAGAGGCCGCAGGGCCTGACCCAGAACCTGACCAAGAGGCCGCAGGGCCTGACCAAGAGGCCACAGGGCCTGACCAAGAGGCCGCAGGGCCTGACCCAGAACCTGATAAAGAGGCCGCAGGGCCTGACCAAGAGGCCGCAGGGCCTGACCCAGAACCTGACCAAGAGGCCGCAGGGCCTGACCAAGAGGCAGTAGGGCCTGACCCAGAACCTGACCAAGAGGCCGCAGGGCCTGACCAAGAGGCCACAGGGCCTGACCCAGAACCTGACCAAGAGGCCGCAGGGCCTGACCCAGAACCTGACAAAGAGGCCGCAGGGGCAGACCCAGAACCTTACCAAGAGGCCGCAGGGCCTGACCCAGAACCTGACCAAGAGGCCGCAGGGCCTGACCAAGAGGCCACAGGGCCTGACCAAGAGGCCGCAGGGCCTGGCCCAGAACCTGACCAAGAGGCCGCAGGGCTTGACCAAGAGGCCGCAGGGCCTGACCCAGAACCTGACCAAGAGGCCGCAGGGCCTGACCCAGAACCTTAGCAAGAGGCCGCAGGGCCTGACCCAGAACCTGACCAAGAGGCCGCAGGGCCTGACCAAGAGGCCACAGGGCCTGACCAAGAGGCCGCATGGCCTGACCCAGAACCTGACCAAGAGGCCGCAGGGCCTGACCAAGAGGCCGCAGGGCCTGACCAAGAGGCCACAGTGCCTGACCAAGAGGCCGCAGGGCCTGACCCAGAACCTGACCAAGAGGCCACAGGGCCTGACCCAGAACCTGACCAAGAGGCCGCAGGGCCTGACCCAGAACCTGACCAAGAGGCCGCAGGGCCTGACTAAGAGGCCACAGGGCCTGACCAAGAGGCCGCAGGGCCTGACCCAGAACCTGACCAAGAGGCCGCAGGGCCTGACCAAGAGGCCGCAGGGCCTGACCAAGAGGCAGTAGGGCCTGACCCAGAACCTGACCAAGAGGCCGCAGGGCCTGACCAAGAGGCCACAGGGCCTGACCCAGAACCTGACCAAGAGGCCGCAGGGCCTGACCCAGAACCTGACCAAGAAGCCGCAGGGCCTGACCAAGAGGCCGCAGGGCCTGACCAAGAGGCCACAGGGCCTGAACAAGAGGCCGCAGGGCCTGACCAAGAGGCCGCAGGGCCTGACCAAGAGGCCGCAGGGCCTGACCCAGAACCTGACCAAGAGGCTGCAGGGCCTGAACCAGAACCTGACCAAGAGGCCGCAGGGCCTGACCAAGAGGCCGCAGGGCCTGACCCAGAACCTGACCAAGAGGCCGCAGGGCCTGACCAAGAGGCCACAGGGCCTGACCAAGAGGCCGAAGGGCCTGACCAAGAGGCCGCAGGGCTTGACCAAGAGGCCACAGGGCCTGACCCAGAACCTGACCAAGAGGCCGCAGGGCCTGACCAAGAGGCCACAGGGCCTGACCCAGAACCTGACCAAGAGGCCGCAGGGCCTGACCAAGATTCCACAGGGCCTGACCAAGAGGCCGCAGGGCCTGACCCAGAACCTGACCAAGAGGCCGCAGGGCCTGACCCAGAACCTGACCAAGAGGCCGCAGGGCCTGACCAAGAGTCCACAGGGCCTGACCAAGAGGCCGCAGGGCCTGACCCAGAACCTGACCAAGAGGCCGCAGGGCCTGACCAAGAGGCCGCAGGGCCTGACCAAGAGGCAGTAGGGCCTGACCCAGAACCTGACCAAGAGGCCGCAGGGCCTGACCCAGAACCTGACAAAGAGGCCGCAGGGGCTGACCCAGAACCTTACCAAGAGGCCGCAGGGCCTGACCCAGAACCTGACCAAGAGGCCGCAGGGCCTGACCAAGAGGCCACAGGGCCTGACCAAGAGGCCGCAGGGCCTGACCCAGAACCTGACAAAGAGGCCGCAGGGCCTGACCAAGAGGCCGCAGGGCCTGACCCAGAACCTGACCAAGAGGCCGCAGGGCCTGACCAAGAGGCCGCAGGGCCTGACCCAGAACCTGACCAAGAGGCCGCAGGGCCTGACCAAGAGGCAGTAGGGCCTGACCCAGAACCTGACCAAGAGGCCGCAGGGCCTGACCAAGAGGCCACAGGGCCTGACCCAGAACCTGACCAAGAGGCCGCAGGGCCTGACCCAGAACCTGACAAAGAGGCCGCAGGGGCAGACCCAGAACCTTACCAAGAGGCCGCAGGGCCTGACCCAGAACCTGACCAAGAGGCCGCAGGGCCTGACCAAGAGGCCACAGGGCCTGACCAAGAGGCCGCAGGGCCTGACCCAGAACCTGACAAAGAGGCCGCAGGGCCTGACCAAGAGGCCGCAGGGCCTGACCCAGAACCTGACAAAGAGGCCGCAGGGCCTGACCAAGAGGCCGCAGGGCCTTACCCAGAACCTGACCAAGAGGCCGCAGGGCCTGACCAAGAGGCCACAGGGCCTGACCAAGAGGCCGAAGGGCCTGACCAAGAGGCCGCAGGGCTTGACCAAGAGGCCACAGGGCCTGACCCAGAACCTGACCAAGAGGCCGCAGGGCCTGACCAAGAGGCCACAGGGCCTGACCCAGAACCTGACCAAGAGGCCGCAGGGCCTGACCAAGAGTCCACAGGGCCTGACCAAGAGGCCGCAGGGCCTGACCCAGAACCTGACCAAGAGGCCGCAGGGCCTGACCCAGAACCTGACCAAGAGGCCGCAGGGCCTGACCAAGAGTCCACAGGGCCAAACCAAGAGGCCGCAGGGCCTGACCCAGAACCTGACCAAGAGGCCGCAGGGCCTGACCAAGAGGCCGCAGGGCCTGAACAAGAGGCAGTAGGGCCTGACCCAGAACCTGACCAAGAGGCCGCAGGGCCTGACCAAGAGGCCACAGGGCCTGACCCAGAACCTGACCAAGAGGCCGCAGGGCCTGACCCAGAACCTGACAAAGAGGCCGCAGGGGCTGACCCAGAACCTTACCAAGAGGCCGCAGGGCCTGACCCAGAACCTGACCAAGAGGCCGCAGGGCCTGACCAAGAGGCCACAGGGCCTGACCAAGAGGCCGCAGGGCCTGACCCAGAACCTGACAAAGAGGCCGCAGGGCCTGACCAAGAGGCCGCAGGGCCTGACCCAGAACCTGACCAAGAGGCCGCAGGGCCTGACCAAGAGGCCGCAGGGCCTGACCCAGAACCTGACCAAGAGGCCGCAGGGCCTGACCAAGAGGCAGTAGGGCCTGACCCAGAACCTGACCAAGAGGCCGCAGGGCCTGACCAAGAGGCCACAGGGCCTGACCCAGAACCTGACCAAGAGGCCGCAGGGCCTGACCCAGAACCTGACAAAGAGGCCGCAGGGGCAGACCCAGAACCTTACCAAGAGGCCGCAGGGCCTGACCCAGAACCTGACCAAGAGGCCGCAGGGCCTGACCAAGAGGCCACAGGGCCTGACCAAGAGGCCGCAGGGCCTGACCCAGAACCTGACCAAGAGGCCGCAGGGCCTGACTAAGAGGCCACAAGGCCTGACCAAGAGGCCGCAGGGCCTGACCCAGAACCTGACCAAGAGGCCGCAGGGCCTGACCCAGAACCTGACCAATAGGCCGCAGGGCCTGACCAAGAGGCCACAAGGCCTGACCAAGAGGCCGCAGGGCCTGACCCAGAACCTGACCAAGAGGCCGCAGGGCCTGACCAAGAGGCCGCAGGGCCTGACCCAGAACCTGACCAAGAGGCCGCAGGGCCTGACCCAGAACCTTAGCAAGAAGCCGCAGGGCCTGACCCAGAACCTGACCAAGAGGCCGCAGGGCCTGACCAAGAGGCCACAGGGCCTGACCAAGAGGCCGCATGGCCTGACCCAGAACCTGACCAAGAGGCCGCAGGGCCTGACCAAGAGGCCGCAGGGCCTGACCCAAAACCTGACAAAGAGGCCGCAGGGCCTGACCAAGAGGCCACAGGGCCTGACCCAGAACATGACCAAGAGGCCGCAGGGCCTGACCCAGAACCTGACCAAGAGGCCGCAGGGCCTGACTAAGAGGCCACAAGGCCTGACCAAGAGGCCGCAGGGCCTGACCCAGAACCTGACCAAGAGGCCGCAGGGCCTGACCCAGAACCTCACCAATAGGCCGCAGGGCCTGACCAAGAGGCCACAGAACCTGACCAAGAGGCCGCAGGGCCTGACCAAGAGGCCACAGGGCCTGACCAAGACTATGACCAAGAGGCCGCAGGGCCTGACCAAGAGGTCGCAGGGCCTGACCCAGAACCTGACCAAGAGGCCGCAGGGCCTGACCAAGAGGCCACAGGGCCTGACCCAGAACCTGACCAAGAGGCCGCAGGGCCTGACCAAGAGGCCACAGGGCCTGACCAAGAGGCCGCAGGGCCTGACCAAGAGGCCACAGGGCCTGACCAAGAACCTGACCAAGAGGCCGCAGGGCCTGACCCAGAACCTGACCAAGAGGCCGCAGGACCTGACCCAGAACCTGACCAAGAGGCCGCAGGGCCTGACCCAGAACGTGGCCAAGAGGCCGCAGGGCCTGACCAAGAGGCCACAGGGCCTGAACAAGAGGCCGCAGGGCCTGACCCAGAACCTGACCAAGAAGCCGCAGGGCTTGACCAAGAGGCCGCAGGGCCTGACCCAGAACCTGACCAAGAGGCCGCAGGGCCTGACCCAGAACCTTAGCAAGAGGCCGCAGGGCCTGACCCAGAACCTGACCAAGAGGCCGCAGGGCCTGACCAAGAGGCCACAGGGCCTGACCAAGAGGCCGCATGGCCTGACCCAGAACCTGACCAAGAGAAAGCAGGGCCTGACCAAGAGGCCGCAGGGCCTGACCAAGAGGCCACAGTGCCTGACCAAGAGGCCGCAGGGCCTGACCCAGAACCTGACCAAGAGGCCACAGGGCCTGACCCAGAACCTGACCAAGAGGCCGCAGGGCCTGACCCAGAACCTGACCAAGAGGCCGCAGGGCCTGACCCAGGACCTGACCAAGAGGCTGCAGGGCCTGACCCAGAACCTGACCAAGAAGCCGCAGGGCCTGACCAAGAGGCCGCAGGGCCTGACCAAGAGGCCACAGGGCCTGAACAAGAGGCCGCAGGGCCTGACCAAGAGGCCGCAGGGCCTGACCAAGAGGCCGCAGGGCCTGACCCAGAACCTGACCAAGAGGCAACAGGGCCTGACCCAGAACCTGACCAAAAGGCTGCAGGGCCTTAACCAGAACATGACCAAGAGGCCGCAGGGCCTGACCAAGAGGCCGCAGGGCCTGACCCAGAACCTGACCAAGAGGCCGCAGGGCCTGACCAAGAGGCCACAGGGCCTGACCAAGAGGCCGAAGGGCCTGACCAAGAGGCCGCAGGGCTTGACCAAGAGGCCACAGGGCTTGACCCAGAACCTGACCAAGAGGCCGCAGGGCCTGACCAAGAGGCCACAGGGCCTGACCCAGAACCTGACCAAGAGGCCGCAGGGCCTGACCAAGAGTCCACAGGGCCTGACCAAGAGGCCGCAGGGCCTGACCCAGAACCTGACCAAGAGGCCGCAGGGCCTGACCAAGAGGCCGCAGGGCCTGACCCAGAACCTGACCAAGAGGCCGCAGGGCCTGACCAAGAGGCAGTAGGGCCTGACCCAGAACCTGACCAAGAGGCCACAGGGCCTGACCCAGAACCTGACCAAGAGGCCGCAGGGCCTGACCCAGAACCTGACAAAGAGGCCGCAGGGGCTGACCCAGAACCTTACCAAGAGGCCGCAGGGCCTGACCCAGAACCTGACCAAGAGGCCGCAGGGCCTGACCAAGAGGCCACAGGGCCTGACCAAGAGGCCGCAGGGCCTGACCCAGAACCTGATAAAGAGGCCGCAGGGCCTGACCAAGAGGCCGCAGGGCCTGACCCAGAACCTGACCAAGAGGCCGCAGGGCCTGACCAAGAGGCAGTAGGGCCTGACCCAGAACCTGACCAAGAGGCCGCAGGGCCTGACCAAGAGGCCACAGGGCCTGACCCAGAACCTGACCAAGAGGCCGCAGGGCCTGACCCAGAACCTGACAAAGAGGCCGCAGGGGCAGACCCAGAACCTTACCAAGAGGCCGCAGGGCCTGACCCAGAACCTGACCAAGAGGCCGCAGGGCCTGACCAAGAGGCCACAGGGCCTGACCAAGAGGCCGCAGGGCCTGACCAAGAGGCCGCAGGGCCTGACCCAGAACCTGACCAAGAGGCCGCAGGGCCTGACCAAGAGGCCACAGGGCCTGACCCAGAACCTGACCAAGAGGCCACAGGGCCTGACCCAGAACCTGACCAAGAGGCCGCAGGGCCTGACTAAGAGGCCACAAGGCCTGACCAAGAGGCCGCAGGGCCTGACCCAGAACCTTACCAAGAGGCCGCAGGGCCTGACCCAGAACCTGACCAATAGGCCGCAGGGCCTGACCAAGAGGCCACAAGGCCTGACCAAGAGGCCGCAGGGCCTGACCCAGAACCTGACCAAGAGGCCGCAGGGCCTGACCAAGAGGCCGCAGGGCCTGACCCAGAACCTGACCAAGAGGCCGCAGGGCCTGACCCAGAACCTTAGCAAGAAGCCGCAGGGCCTGACCCAGAACCTGACCAAGAGGCCGCAGGGCCTGACCAAGAGGCCACAGGGCCTGACCAAGAGGCCGCATGGCCTGACCCAGAACCTGACCAAGAGGCCGCAGGGCCTGACCAAGAGGCCGCAGGGCCTGACCAAGAGGCCACAGGGCCTGACCAAGAGGCCGCAGGGCCTGACCCAGAACCTGACCAAGAGGCCACAGGGCCTGACCAAGAGGCCGCAGGGCCTCACCCAGAACCTGAGAAAGAGGCCGCAGGGCCTGACCAAGAGGCCGCAGGGCCTGACCCAAAACCTGACAAAGAGGCCGCAGGGCCTGACCAAGAGGCCACAGGGCCTGACCCAGAACCTGACCAAGAGGCCGCAGGGCCTGACCCAGAACCTGACCAAGAGGCCGCAGGGCCTGACTAAGAGGCCACAAGGCCTGACCAAGAGGCCGCAGGGCCTGACCCAGAACCTGACCAATAGGCCGCAGGGCCTGACCAAGAGGCCAGAGAACCTGACCAAGAGGCCGCAGGGCCTGACCAAGAGGCCACAGGGCCTGACCAAGACTATGACCAAGAGGCCGCAGGGCCTGACCAAGAGGTCGCAGGGCCTGACCCAGAACCTGACCAAGAGGCCACAGGGCCTGACCCAGAACCTGACCAGTCAGGCCGCAGGGCCTGACTAAGAGGCCACAAGGCCTGACCAAGAGGCCGCAGGGCCTGACCCAGAACCTGACCAAGAGGCCGCAGGGCCTGACCCAGAACCTGACCAATAGGCCGCAGGGCCTGACCAAGAGGCCACAAGGCCTGACCAAGAGGCCGCAGGGCCTGACCCAGAACCTGACCAAGAGGCCGCAGGGCCTGACCAAGAGGCCGCAGGGCCTGACCCAGAACCTGACCAAGAGGCCGCAGGGCCTGACCCAGAACCTTAGCAAGAAGCCGCAGGGCCTGACCCAGAACCTGACCAAGAGGCCACAGGGCCTGACCAAGAGGCCACAGGGCCTGACCAAGAGGCCGCATGGCCTGACCCAGAACCTGACCAAGAGGCCGCAGGGCCTGACCAAGAGGCCGCAGGGCCTGACCAAGAGGCCACAGGGCCTGACCAAGAGGCCGCAGGGCCTGACCCAGAACCTGACCAAGAGGCCACAGGGCCTGACCAAGAGGCCGCAGGGCCTGACCCAGAACCTGAGAAAGAGGCCGCAGGGCCTGACCAAGAGGCCGCAGGGCCTGACCAAGAGGCCGCAGGGCCTGACCCAAAACCTGACAAAGAGGCCGCAGGGCCTGACCAAGAGGCCACAAGGCCTGACCCAGAACCTGACCAAGAGGCCGCAGGGCCTGACTAAGAGGCCACAAGGCCTGACCAAGAGGCCGCAGGGCCTGACCCAGAACCTGACCAAGAGGCCACAGGGCCTGACCCAGAACCTGACCAGTCAGGCCGCAGGGCCTGACTAAGAGGCCACAAGGCCTGACCAAGAGGCCGCAGGGCCTGACCCAGAACCTGACCAAGAGGCCGCAGGGCCTGACCCAGAACCTGACCAAGAGGCCGCAGGGCCTGACCCAGAACCTGACCAATAGGCCGCAGGGCCTGACCAAGAGGCCACAGAACCTGACCAAGAGGCCGCAGGGCCTGACTAAGAGGCCACAGGGCCTGACCAAGACTATGACCAAGAGGCCGCAGGGCCTGACCAAGAGGTCGCAGGGCCTGACCCAGAACCTGACCAAGAGGCCACAGGGCCTGACCCAGAACCTGGCCAAGAGGCCGCAGGGCCTGACCAAGAGGCCGCAGGGCCTGACCAAGAGGCCGCAGGGCCTGACCCAGAACCTGATCAAGAGGCCGCAGGGCCTGACCAAGAGGCCACAGGGCCTGACCCAGCACCTGACCAAGAGGCCACAGGGCCTGACCAAGAGGCCACAGGGCCTGACCAAGAGGCCGCAGGGCCTGACCAAGAGGCCACAGGGCCTGACCAAGAACCTGACCAAGAGGCCGCAGGGACTGACCAAGAGGCCGCAGGGCCTGACCCAGAACCTGACCAAGAGGCCGCAGGACCTGACCCAGAACCTGACCAAGAGGCCGCAGGACCTGACCCAGAACCTGACCAAGAGGCCGCAGGGCCTGACCCAGAACGTGGCCAAGAGGCCGCAGGGCCTGACCAAGAGGCCACAGGGCCTGAACAAGAGGCCGCAGGGCCTGACCCAGAACCTGACCAAGAGGCCGCAGGGCCTGACCAAGAGGCCGCAGGGCCTGACCCAGAACCTGACCAAGAGGCCGCAGGGCCTTACCCAGAACCTTAGCAAGAGGCCGCAGGGCCTGACCCAGAACCTGACCAAGAGGCCGCAGGGCCTGACCAAGAGGCCACAGGGCCTGACCAAGAGGCCGCATGGCCTGACCCAGAACCTGACCAAGAGGCCGCAGGGCCTGACCAAGAGGCCGCAGGGCCTGACCAAGAGGCCACAGTGCCTGACCAAGAGGCCGCAGGGCCTGACCCAGAACCTGACCAAGATGCCACAGGGCCTGACCCAGAACCTGACCAAGAGGCCGCAGGGCCTGACCCAGAACCTGACCAAGAGGCCGCAGGGCCTGACCCAGAACCTGACCAAGAGGCCGCAGGGCCTGACTAAGAGGCCACAGGGTCTGACCAAGAGGCCGCAGGGCCTGACCCAGAACCTGACCAAGAGGCCGCAGGGCCTGACCAAGAGGCAGTAGGGCCTGACCCAGAACCTGACCAAGAGGCCGCAGGGCCTGACCAAGAGGCCACAGGGCCTGACCCAGAACCTGACCAAGAGGCCGCAGGGCCTGACCCAGAACCTTACCAAGAGGCCGCAGGGCCTGACCCAGAACCTGACCAAGAGGCCGCAGGGCCTTACCAAGAGGCCACAGGGTCTGACCAAGAGGCCGCAGGGCCTGACCCAGAACCTGACCAAGAGGCCGTAGGGCCTGACCAAGAGGCCACAGGTTCTGACCCAGAACCTGACCAAGAGGCCACAGGGCCTGACCTAGAACCTGACCAAGAGGCCACAGGGCCTGACCAAGAGGCCACGGGGCCTGACCCAGAACCTGACCAAGAGGCCCCAGGGCCTGACCAAGAGGCCACGGGGCCTGACCAACAGGCCACGGGGCCGGACCAAGAGGCCATAGGGCCTGACCACATGCCTGACCACAAACCTGACCCGGACTCACCTCTTTTGGCCCCTTCCTCCCACCCCCAGACGTTGGGGATGTCTGGTATCCATCCCTTGAAGGGGGGGCTCCCTCCCCACCGGATGTCCCGCCAGGGAGGAGGAGCCGGGCCGCAGAATGAAGTCTGGGTGCCAACCGGACTGCTGCCGCCACGCCGACGGAAGTCTGGGCGCCAACCAGACCACCGCCTGCTGCCACGTCATCGGGGATCCGGGCGTCCGCCGGACCGCCGCCTGTTCCTGCCACGCCATATGTAGTCTGGGCGTCCGCCAGACCACCGCCTGTTGCTGCCACGCCGACTGCGGCCTGGGCGTCCGCCAGACCACCGTCTTCTGCCGCCACGCCGACGGAAGTCTGGGCGTCCGCCAGACCATCGCCTGTTCCTGTCACGCTGTCTGCGGTCTGGGCGTCCGCCGGACCACCGTCTGTTCCTGTCACGCTGTCTGCGGTCTCGGCGTCCGCCAGACCACCGCCTGTTCCTGTCACGCGGTCTGGGCGTCCGCCAGACCACTGCCTGTTCCTGTCACGCTGTCTGCGGTCTCGGCGTCCGCCAGACCACTGCCTCCTGCTGCCCGAAGCCGGTACCACATGCCCGTTTCTGGTCCCCAGCCTGACCGGCTTCGAGCCCCTCCCTCCCACCCTTGGACTGTTAAGGGTTGTCTGGGATCCGCCCCTTGAGGGGGGGGCTCTGTCTTGCCCAGACACTCTCTTTTTTAGTTTTCATGTTTAGGTTATGCTTTTGTTTTCAGTCCATGTTTAGTTTTTTGTCATGCCTTAGTTTCCCTGCACTTTGTTCATTAGGTTCACTCAATTCACCTGCGTTATTCCCCACCTGCTGCACCTTGTCACTGATCACTGTCCCTATTTAGTTTCCAGTCTCCCCTTTCAGTTGGCCGGATCTTTGTTTGTTTTTTGATGTCAAGTTGTAAACCCATGCCAGGATTCCTGGGGTCCGTTTCACGTAGCAGGTTCAACCAACTCTGAGTCTATTCCTGATCTCTGAGTTGATCTACTCTGAGATAGAAAACCCTGAGTTTTCGGTTCCAGAAACGCTGATTTGAGTGAGTTTAATCAACTCTGAGTAAGTTCACCTTGAGTTTAGTGCGTGCGCCACAACTTTAAAAAGCCAGCATCAATGGAGCCCCGATTCGACGAGTCACCTTGGCAACGGGGAAGAGGAGGGGCTACGTTTTTCACCAACCTCGAATTGGAAATCTTAATGCGCTCATACGGTGAGTTTCAATACGTTTTTAGAAATAAGTGCAACACCGTTGCAGCAGCAAAAGTGTAAGTTTAAATGTAGTCCTTTGCAATCACAATAATATTACAGGGAAACTGCTTGAATGGTAGCCCATTCATTTATTTCATTTAGAGGAATCTCACGGGGGAGAAGTGCACTTGGCAGCAGTTTAAGATGAAATATAAAAACATTGTTCAAACAGGTGAGACCTCGGCATGGAGGTACCTCATTTTGATCATGTTTTACACTGTAAAATAAATAGAGAGCAGGCTGGTCCACTTCAGAGAGACTGGGCCAAAGATGACTGGAGCACACAGGATACGTTTTACTGTTATTTTATTGTGCAAGCATGACTAACGTTTCGACGCCGTGCGTCTTCATCAGAGTCAAACCATACTGGTATCAAAGCATAGAATATAAAGACATTATTCCCTCCTTCTTTTCACGCATTGGTTAGTAGTGAGGGGTGGGTCTCAAGCAATTGTCCAGTAAGGGCACTCATGAATAGGTAACTTCATCAATTGCAATTTCCATTGTGAATAAAAACCAAAACACCATGAACCAAAGTGAAAAAACATAATAAAATAAAATAAAAATATATACATGACAGACTCAGAGAAAACTGGATAGGCATAGTTCCTCATTTAGGCCATGTGGCTCAACAGTATTGAGGGTATAGATCCAAAATGCTTCCCTTTTTAATAGCATCTTGATTAGGTCCCCTCCTCTTTGGGGAGGTATGATTTTTTTCGATTCCCCAGAATTTCAAAGATGCGCATGAGCCGTGATTTGCCTGGATGTAGTGGCGCGCTATCGCATAATCCAAGTTTTTGTTGCGTATAGCAGCTTTGTGTTCAGCGATTCTCAACTTGAGAGGGCGTTTGGTTTGGCCCACATATAGTAGTCCACACGGGCATTTCAGAATGTAGACAACGTGTGTGGTGTTGCAATTAATGAAGTTGTTGATATTAAAGCGTTTGCCCGTGTGTGGATGAGAGAAGTGTTTTGTGTCGGAGGAGTTGGAGCAATGTGTACAGCGACCACATCTGTAGAACCCTAAAGGTGGAGTTGACAACCACGTCAGCTGTTTGGGGGTGGTGGTTGATGTCGTGTGTACTAGTCTGTCTCTTAAGGAACGAGGGCGCCTGAATGAGACTAGCGGGGGTTCAGCGCAGATGTCTTTTAAAGCAGGGTCAGACTGTAGGACATGCCAGTGTTTGTGCACGATACTTTTTACTTCCCCACCCAAATTGGAGAATTCGGTGGAAAAGCAGAGCCTTTGTGCAGAGGCGCGCTTCGTTTTTGACAGGAGGCTTGATCTGTCAGTTGTTCTAGCCCTCTGATAGGCTGAGGCAATGTCATTCTCCGCATATCCGCGCTCACGGAAGCGGTGCGTCATTTCCCCTGCTTTCCTGTCAAACTCAGTTTCAGTAGTACAGTTTCTTTTTAGCCGTAGGAATTGTCCAATCGGGATGTTTTTGAGCAGTCTTTTGGGGTGATGGCTATCTGCTCTAAGGAGCAGATAGTACCATCTACAGAAAACCTCTTAGCAGGAATACGCTCCTTAGAGCAGATAGCCATCACCCCAAAAGACTGCTCAAAAACATCCCGATTGGACAATTCCTACGGCTAAAAAGAAACTGTACTACTGAAACTGAGTTTGACAGGAAAGCAGGGGAAATGACGCACCGCTTCCGTGAGCGCGGATATGCGGAGAATGACATTGCCTCAGCCTATCAGAGGGCTAGAACAACTGACAGATCAAGCCTCCTGTCAAAAACGAAGCGCGCCTCTGCACAAAGGCTCTGCTTTTCCACCGAATTCTCCAATTTGGGTGGGGAAGTAAAAAGTATCGTGCACAAACACTGGCATGTCCTACAGTCTGACCCTGCTTTAAAAGACATCTGCGCTGAACCCCCGCTAGTCTCATTCAGGCGCCCTCGTTCCTTAAGAGACAGACTAGTACACACGACATCAACCACCACCCCCAAACAGCTGACGTGGTTGTCAACTCCACCTTTAGGGTTCTACAGATGTGGTCGCTGTACACATTGCTCCAACTCCTCCGACACAAAACACTTCTCTCATCCACACACGGGCAAACGCTTTAATATCAACAACTTCATTAATTGCAACACCACACACGTTGTCTACATTCTGAAATGCCCGTGTGGACTACTATATGTGGGCCAAACCAAACGCCCTCTCAAGTTGAGAATCGCTGAACACAAAGCTGCTATACGCAACAAAAACTTGGATTATGCGATAGCGCGCCACTACATCCAGGCAAATCACGGCTCATGCGCATCTTTGAAATTCTGGGGAATCGAAAAAAATCATACCTCCCCAAAGAGGAGGGGACCTAATCAAGATGCTATTAAAAAGGGAAGCATTTTGGATCTATACCCTCAATACTGTTGAGCCACATGGCCTAAATGAGGAACTATGCCTATCCAGTTTTCTCTGAGTCTGTCATGTATATATTTTTATTTTATTTTATTATGTTTTTTCACTTTGGTTCATGGTGTTTTGGTTTTTATTCACAATGGAAATTGCAATTGATGAAGTTACCTATTCATGAGTGCCCTTACTGGACAATTGCTTGAGACCCACCCCTCACTACTAACCAATGCGTGAAAAGAAGGAGGGAATAATGTCTTTATATTCTATGCTTTGATACCAGTATGGTTTGACTCTGATGAAGACGCACGGCGTCGAAACGTTAGTCATGCTTGCACAATAAAATAACAGTAAAACGTATCCTGTGTGCTCCAGTCATCTTTGGCCCAGTCTCTCTGAAGTGGACCAGCCTGCTCTCTACTGACTACAGTCCTAGACTGTGAGCACCAAAACGGCTAGAGCGCAAGTGACCTCCTTTCCCACTGTAAAATAAATATCAAGTGGCTATTTGACTGTGCAGTTATTTTATTCCCAACATAATGCTGTTTTCACACACATAAACTATGTCTTCTCATCTATATCATCCATCCATCCATTATATATACACCGCTGAATCCGTCAGTCGGGTCGCGGGGGGGCTGGAGCCTATCCCAGCGGTCAATGGGCAAGAGCCGGGGTACACCCTGGACAGGCCGCCAGTCCATCACAGGGCCACATAGAGACAAACGAGACAAACAACCATACACTCACACTCACTCCTAAGGACAATTTAGAGTCATCATCTATATCATGTTCTGTTAAAGCGACACTATGCAACTTTCAGTAATACGGGGTTTGTTTACCATGCAATACACACCCCAAAGCTGTAGGGGGAGCTCCGTAGAAAAGTGTTACTACTCTAGAAGCTAACCGCATTCAATTTAGCCGTCGACAGCTAATGGAGAGAGGTGTGTCTTATCAGGCTCCCTGGCTCGGCTCAGAGCCCTTTAGACCTGCCGTGAAGCAGTAGTTCTCGGCTCTCGTGTGTCGCGAGACTTCCAGAGGTAAACAAAGCACGCGGCGCCACAGGCAAAGTTGCAAGCGCTGTTTCGGGCTAGGGCCACCAGATGGAGATGGAAATGTCACCGTTTTCATCAGAACGGGTCAGCCAAGCAATCTGATGATTGCCAAGCAATTTTATGACCATGAAAAAGTTGCATAGTGCCGCTTTAAATAATTAAGCCTATTTAAACTAACACAGACTTCTACTGAGCCAACAGAAAGAAGGCAGATGCCCGTAAAACGGGTGGTGCCCAGCACCACCACCTCTAACGGGAGGGAAGTGGCTGAGGGAATCCCCGGAGGGAGTCCACCCCCAAGACACGAGTGCCTTTATAAAATATAATAGGCCTATATATGTCTTTTTTAAGCCTATTCATACAAATATTTATTTGTCTTTTATGTCTTTTTTTTTCTTTTGTCCCAACACATTCTGATGGTGCCGCTCAAAAAGATAATTGTCTGTAAATGCAAAAATCTATGCGCGGTCTGATAACCATCTCCGACGAATATTTAATTCTCTGCGCAATAATGCTGCACCTTCATCCACGGGATCGTTGTCAAAAGGACATGTTCGTGAAAAAAGTCGCCTCCTACTGTGCCTAATAGACTTCTAGAAGTAGAAGAACTCGCTCTGCTGACTGAATGAATGAGGAAATCAAACGGCGTGTGTGGCTGAAAGAGGGCGGAGACAGAAAGAAACTCAAGGTTTCTTGAATAAAACCTGGTCCCGACCAGGTTAGGTTCAGAGAGTCTGTTACTCCGGTAACTGACCGTGAGGTTAAGTTACCTCCCTTTGTGAAACAGGCTAGAGTTACCCCTCTTTCTCGGGGTTGAGTTACCTCCCTTTGTGAAACGGAAAACTCAGGGTTTCCCTCATTTCAGGGTTAACCTACTCAGAGTTTTCACTAAACCTGCTACGTGAAACGGACCTCTGCTCCCCATGATTTCCACGTTTTCTAAGCTAAGTATTTATTTATCCATGCCATGTTAAGTTCTTTGTTTTTGTTCACAGCTACGTTTTTTCCGGCTCAGCCGTGTTTTATGTTGGTACTTTGTTTTTTGTTGTTAATAAATCAACCTTTTTTTGAAAGTCCGCATCCGTGTCCTCCCTTCCACACCCCAACCTGACAGTTAGCAAGTTTAGCTTAGCCTTCAAGCCAAGATCGCTAACAACCATTAACATTACAAAATAAAAACACATTTAGTCAAATGCAATGCTGTCGCCATCTTACTGAGCATAATATACAATAATAATAATGCTAACTGCAGTATTACATTAAATACAGTTTCAGTATAATGCTGTGCTTTGTGTAACAAACCTACCATGGGCTCAATCCTCGTGCACTGGCACTGCGCCTACATCACAGCCCCATATTTACATGCTGAGGAGAGCCCTGCCAACCAGTGAGCGTCCATGATACACGAATAAAGGTAAATATGATTGGCAGTCACTGTGGAAGTGGAATCAACAGCCAACCTGTTACATAAGGATATTATTAGCTATACGATCTGCGAGTAGGCTGTCAAAGCTAGCATCATCTGTTTACATTGGCAAACGCTGCGCAAACTACTTCCGGCGAAAATGAAGTGCATTTGTGGAGGGTAATGGCGCCGCCCAGGGTTTGTTGCGTAAAGTTGTCTATACTTTGGTAGCCTACCCGGACCAAAAAAGTGATCACAGCCAAATATGACAAAAGATGAGGCTAGCCTTTCATTTCTGACAGCTGAACATTGTACATCTACAAACCTTAAACAAAATAAACGAGAGCAACAACCGTCTTTTTTTTTCTTCTTAAACGATGTATAATATTGTTTTCATATAATTTGCTGATGGCAATTATAGAATGCGAGTGCGTGTGTTATATTGAAAGCGAGGCTGGGTGTGTCTATGAATATAGACAACATTGAGGTTTTTTTTTTTTTTAAATGTTTAATTTTTTCAATAAGCAGACATACAAGACTAGACAGAATAATAAAACGACAACAACAACAACAAGCTGGGAACAACAACAGAAAAATCAAAAACCCAAACAGAAGGATCAGTTCCAGATAGCTGTGACAGGTACATTATACAGTAGAAAATGAGCTAGAGATACAGCGGGAGCTGAAAAAGAAGAGACCCCCCCCCCAAAAAAACCCCAAAAACATCAGAGCATTTTATACAAAAGCCCTCGTTAGTATAGCAGAGATGTTTACATTGATATAGTCAAGAAATGGTTTCCATATTCTTCCAATGGTGTTAGTTTTGGAGTGCAAAAGACAGATAAGAAAGTCCAGAGGTATGTATTCCATTATTGTCCTGTGCCATCCTCTCAATGAGGGGGCTTTATCTGAAATCCAGCGCTGTAGAATATTTTTCCTGGCGCAGAATGACATAACATTATACAGCTTCTTCTGGTACATATCAGTCACACGCTCACTGGGAAGGCCCAGAAGGAGAGAGACCGGGTCGAGATCAAGGTCCTTTTTCAGAATTTTGCATTTCAAATAAGACATTACTCCAATAATTTTGTATTTTAACACAGGACCAGAAACAGTGAGTAAGATCACCAATTTCTGTGTTACATTTAAGACAGAGTGGAGAGACATCCTTCCTGTACTTGGAGAGACGGCTTGGACTAACATGTGCTCTATGCAGTATCTTAAATTGCATCGCTCTTGTCCGGTTACAAACAGTTATTTTTCTTGCTTTTTCCCAGATGTCCTCCTCATTAATCCCAGCACCCAATTCCCTCTGTGAGGGTTTTTTTTAGGTGCTGTACAAGCAAATCATAGCGTCTCTGTACAACGACAAAGACCTTTAGGTAACACTTCACAATAATGTCTGCGTATTAGAGTGTACATCCCGTTCACTTATTTCCTACTTTGCCCGGACTTCCAGTGTAGCCTAACTCCTGGCCAATTCCCACCTTCTCCAGTCTTACAGCATAACTCGCAGCCACTTACCATGTAATACGCAGAACTATTGTAGTGAAGACACTGGGCTAAATTATATCAGGCGTTAGTTCAGGGGTTAACACAAAGTTCACACTGGGGTGCCTGCCAGAACACCAACTTAAAGCCAATCAGACTTCCAGAGGGTCCAAATGAAGAGGCAGGTTAATGATGGTTCAGGTGATTTATTTCCCTTTTGTTGCAGGCAATAAGGTCATGTGTGTGGTTTCCTATCAAAAGAACAATAACAAATACCCAAATGAATAAAGAATTAGCTCTTTCTCTCTAATAAAGGATTACTGAAATTACTACATCTCCATTTGCCTCTAATTCCCACTATCGCAGTCCTAAACGCACTTCACCTGACTTATTATTATTAAACACATAAACAACATCACATGGTAACATTTACGTAACACTCACTGTAAACATCACACTAATGAGTCGGAGCGTTAACAACAGACATAACACGTGACGTGACGTACACTCAGAGGCAGGTGAGCTAAAGTCCCACTCTACCCTGATTGGGAGCTTTTCCACCGCGGGTTGAAGGTGGGACCCGTTACAATTTTTTGCCCCAGCTACCTGCTTCAGAGGTGGGTCTAGTCGGTACTAGTCGGCGCTAAAACCTCACGTGATCAGTGCTGTCCACTGATTGGTCAGGTGAAATTACGTCATACACGCAACGAAGCTCGGGGAGCTTTAAATAATCACCCGCCATGTATGAAAACACACCTGCGAGAGCAACAGAGAATAAACAGAATTGCGAAGATGGAAGACCAGAGAAGGAAACCCAACCCATGGACGATGAGCGAGGTGCAGGCCTTTCTGTGTGTGGTGGCCGAGGACCGCATACAGAAGGAACTGGACGGAGCGACACGAAATGAGTGTTGATGTGTTCCAGGATATAGCCAAGCTGATGGCTAACCATGGCTATCACCGGAATTCTCAGCAGTGCCGAGACAAGCTGAAGAGTAATTACCGGCAGGTAAAGGACCACAACAGCCGGAGTGGGTCAAACCGAAAGACATGGAAGTGGTTCGACCAAATGGACGGCATTTACGGTCACCGCCCGGCGAACGGCGTGGATTCGGCGACGTCTTTGTTGGAGGCGATGGAAAATGGTAAGTGTTGTTCTTATCCCCTTGGTGCAACGCTTATATCTTAACAAATGCATGTTTTATATCGTAACAAATACATGTTCAGTCTTTAACTTGTGTAAAAAGTTACACAGGTGTCTCATGTAAGTTGTTCTGAGTGAGCTAGCAAACAACGCTGTTTTGGAAGGCTAGCAGTGTCTCACCTATGCGGTTACGTGTATGCGTTTCGTATGTTCACGCTTTTTATTTTTTTCCCCTCAAGACTCGGTTTGTGCAACCGATGAGTTTTCGGTTGCTGAGATCAGCGAAGATCTTCCAATCCCGCAGGCTTCAGAACCGACACTGGCATCCAATCTGCAGCTGAGGCAACAGCTGCTATCTGCATTCCACCGGCACCAACACTGGCGTCGACGCCTGTATCTGAGACAACTCCTGCTGTTTACTTTTGTACTGTCTTTTTTAATAAAGAGCTTGGTTTAACTAAACAATATGGATTGTCAACTGCATTACACATTACACTCCATCATTGTGTTTACTTTTGACTAACCGCGGCATGACACTTTGTAGTCACCTGAAACCGACGTCACGTTAGTGGTGAACGGGCCGACTCCGCCCACTTCCAGGCCACAGTTTGGGTGGAAAAGGAAATGTTACTGGTGTCGTGTTGAGTGGTGTAGTGTCGGGCTATATCGAACCGAGTAGAGTAAGACCTGGCCAGTAAAGCTGATTCTGATTCTGATTCTGATTCTGATTCTGAGTAGGGCTAGCTTGGCGGTGGAAAAGGGGCATTATTATGTTTTGTCTTACAGCCTTGTATGATTCGGAATAAGAATATGTTGAGAAATGGACGAAACAAAGTGTCCCTGACATAAAATAACAGAGTTCCACTGATTTTTCTTATTCACGTTCAAGTTCATGTTGTTTCTTCATTTAGCTAATACTACTACTGCTTTGATTACCGACTGAAGCCTCTTCTTGTCTGCCTCAGTGCAGGTCCCAGCGGGCTCTCAATACACGAGTAGTAGAAGGTCTTCAGCAGTTTGGTGTCTAGATTGTTCAATCTGGACAATGTGGTGGTCCTCCTCACTGTTGGGCCCATGTCAGGATTGCTGGAGATTATAGTAAAATACACCCTGACATAGCCTACAGTTAAGAGTGAACATGTCAGACCCTGTAATGTGACCTTGCATTTTGCTCATTTGAAGCCAAAATGTTGCAGGTGTGCGGACAAAGTGGAGTACCATTTTAATGGTTTGAACGTTGAGATGGAAAAATTCTTATTTGTCCCTTTGGTTTTAGAGGTCTGTTGACTTCCTGGTGACCCCTTCTGTATGGTCAGTGGAAAACAGTCATTCACTCCATCGGGGGAATGTTTATGGTTGACACCTTTTGGGGAGGTTAGCTCAAGGGGGGCGTAAAAAGGCTACGTCACAAACTGTGTTATTTCACAACAGAGCACAGAGTAGGGAGGTCATTGTTTATTGATCTTTGATCTTTGATCTTTGTTCCCAACCTGAGGGGGAGAGATGATCCCCGCACTATATAAAGAAGGGCTGTGACTGCATTCTGGGCTCTCTGTCCTACACAGGAGACTGTTCAAACGTTTTGGTGCCTTTGAATAAAACTTACAGAAAGACAAAATCTGGATTTTCTCTTGTTATTGAGTAACTTCTTATCCACCTTGATAAAAAATTCCACTACAACGTGTTAAAACAAAACAACTCATGTCTGTGTGGCATGTGTTTAACTAATAGAACTAGCACTTGAACCCAAATGCACAACTCAGGAAACAAAGGAGTACTCAGTAAACAAAATAGTACAAACAACAACAAACACATTTATTCAAAACACAATCTCAACAGAACTATATAACACACACACACACTGGTAGCAAATTCAAACATTCCTTTTCATAACTATAACTAACTTAACTAACTAACTAACAAAATAACCACTAAAAGAAAACATTAACAATTATGAACAAAAAAAGAAAAGATTTTCAGTTAACTAATCACGTCATCATGACTCTCTTGAAACAGTCTCCTCAATCCCTGTTATTGGGAAGTTCTTGGCCTCAAAGTCCCCATCGCGGCACTTCGGGCAGCTGGGCTCATGGGCCACACACTGCTCAATGCAGACCCGGCAACCTATCAGGCTGCGGCAGCATGAGCTAAAATAATGTTGTTGAAAGACGTCAGTCATGAGGCAGATATAGAATAATTCCGTGAGCTTTATTCTGATAACTTGCAAATACAATGGCGAGGCATTCCTTTTCAATTTGCGCGTATCTCTGTTCAGTTGGCGTCAGTGTTCTCGAGGCAAAAGCTACAGGCTGTCCATTTTGAAGGAGGGCTGCTCCCAGGCCTGTTTCACTTGCATCACATTTCAGGGTGACTTCTTCATTAAAGGATAACTGGGGTATTTTCAACATTAAGCCTCTTTTCTGAGTCGTCTGCAATGTTTTAGAACCCCCCTCACCGCTTTTTTGATGTTTACTGCTGTCTCCAGTATTTGCCTAATTTTGATTCATCTCAACCTGCTTCAGAATGGCAAGTCATGTGCATGTCCACAAAGGTCCGTAAAAGCACCATAACGTCCGTTTTCAAAATCATCAACTCACCGGAGTGGTTACTGGTGTGCACTGGTAATCCATATCAAATTTTGTTGCGAAAAGTTGCTTCTGTCGTTGTAAGAGCCAGTTTTCCTTTGTGTAACGGAGTGGTAAGGACCGGAAAAGTTTTAAACTTTAGCTTTCAATGTTCTTCTTGCTTCGAACCAGACAACGCCACCCTGGGATAAGATTGGGAACTACAGCCCAGGGACTGTACAAGAACCCCTTATTTGACCCCCACACAAGTTCTACTGCATTAAACAGGAAACGTGGATTCCATGACTTTTTATTAACAATATGCACATATAAATATTAAAATAGACACTTTAAAATGTTTCCCAACCACTGCACACACAAATCTGTAGACAGGTAAGGGTCCTCGACACAGGGCAGGTGCACCCGGGAGGGGGGGGAAGTTATACTAAGCCCCCTGTACAGGCCTTGGGTAAGTACACACAAACACGCGTGCTCATGCACACACTAAGTGAAGGTGAATTATGGCACTCACTGCTGGAACACTCACACGAAGGTAACACTGCAATTCACTGCACACCACGTGACCGGACCCACCACCAGGAGCTAAGAGGACCTCCCTCCGGGATTACCTGCACCTGTTAACAAAAGAACAAGGGTAAATGAAAGAAATAAAAGGCCTGCCACTTGACCAACAAATAAAGACAAACAAAATCAATAAAGAGACAATTGCGGGATCAACACAAAATACTTGCAACCACCACTGGCCATGCGAAGTTGCTATAGGCAAAAGCCACACTGGTGAACAGTGGCAACAGCAGCAAGCCAGGGACACTGGTGTGTGAGGTCTACATACCCAGAGGGAAGTTACAGACAAAAGGAAAATAAGACAAATTAAAATACTCAACTCAATCAAAAGAAAATATCAAAACAAGGAAAGAACATCCCACAAAGAAATATACAAAATAAACAAATGACTCATGCTCTCACCATTATAGGCCAGGACACTCACTTGCACAGACTAATAGTTAGCATTCATACACACACATTGACACATTGAACTCGGCCACAGTCGAACACCACTAGCGCAGGTTGAGGCTAGAACTAGCCCCACAATGGGCCGCAACAGCCTCAGAGTGATAACGGGTGACCGGCACCGCGTCACGTGAAGTCGAAGCAATTGCCCGGGTGGGACAAAACAGCAACAATCCCGAGAGAACTTAGAATCAGCAGCTACACCCAGGCGCGTTCCCAAAGCAGCAGGAGGAGAGGAGGGAGACAATACAGGCCGACGAGCAGAGGGAAATTCATAAACCCCAGCTGAGCCAGAAGGAGAGAGGCTCGGAACCCCGGCAGCTGACAGGGCAGCCGACAAACAATTGATGGCACCGAGCCAGTAGCTACACCTGTACGAGGCGGGGAGCGGCAGCACGCCAAGTTAAGCTTCGCAACAGATTGCAGTGCAAAAAGCAGACCAAAGTGCATGCATGGATGAATGAGGAAAGGCACGTTGACCGTCGGTTCTTCCTCCTAGCTCGCCAAAGCCGGCATCTCAGCTTGAATGATATCAGCTGTGGGATCAGCTGATGGGTCAGCGTGACGTGATGACGCAAAAGCCGGCTTCTCAGCTTAAATGATATCAGCTGTGGGATCAGCTGATGGGTCAGTGTGACGTGATGACGCACGTAACATGATGGAAAAGGAGCGTCTATGCCCACCTTGCTACAATCTACCCCGAGGATTTGCATCGCCGTCCCGGCGATGAAGCACTTCCCTGCTTAAATACTATGCCCCCCCTCAAATGGCATCTCCCACTGGACGCGGGAGGTGGTATGGGTTGGAGTGCTGACCTGCAGTTAGTCGTGCAGTTCTTCGTACTCCACTGGACCCGTCATTGGATTGGGTGGGTGATAGCAGTACATCCTCCGGGGTATGACCCCCAAGGGGCTCCTCGGAGGGGGTGACCGTCGGTTCGCTACTCCCTTGGTCCAAGGGGGGACCATCTTGATGATCGCAAGATGGAAGCACCAACAGGGCTGCCCCCGACTCAGAAGGCGACGGTCGGTCCTGGTCGGTGTCACAAGGTTGGGATGGCCCACTGGGATGAACAGTAGCCGGAGGCGGCAACACAGAAACTGCTGCCGGTTCTGAAAGTGAAGCAGGAGGGTTTATACTAGGCCCAGAAGCCACCAACAACCCGATGTCCTCCATAGCATCATTCTCCTGGGCAGCCCTCCCAACAGGAGTGGAAAGTGGAGGACCGTGCACACGATCTGGGCCAAGATGAGGTTTCAGCATAGTACGGTGCACATGCTTGGACCGATCCAGGGCATCAATGGGGGCAATGGTATAGACCACTCCTCCTGGCTGTGGGGCCTTGAGTACCTTATGCAACACCCGATGCCACAGATCCTGAATTTTGTGACGGCCGCGGGAACTATGGTCCCGGACATAAACAAGCTGTCCCTCCTGCAGTGGCAACTTCCGCACACGTTGGGCATGAAGCCGCTGACGGTCCCGTGCCTCGCTAAAGGCAAGATTGAGTCGCCGTTGATGTTCCACTATCCAGTCATTAACGGTGCCTGGCACAGGATTGGCCACCCTACCCAACAGGAAGTCCACAGGCAGTTTGGGGTCTTGATCAAACATAAGGAAGTATGGTGACTCTCCATTGGACTGGTGAGGGGTCGTGTTATAACAAAACACCATTTGGGGCAGTGCAGTAATCCAATCGCCTTTCTGAGCAGCAGGCAAAGTCCGCAACAGGTTGTGCAGCATTCGATTGAACCTCTCGCACTGGCCGTTACCGGCCGGATGGTAAGGGGTTGTTCGGGACTTTGCAATGTCATACATCTGGCAGAGCTGCCGTATTAAAGCACTTTCGAAGTTTCGGCCCTGGTCGGAATGGACACGACTGGGGACCCCCAGCTTGTAAAACCATTCGTTGACCAGGACTTGGGCCACGGTGGCGGCGCGTTGGTCTCGGGTAGGGATGGCCAGGGTGTACTTGCTGAAGACGTCCGTCATCACCAGGACATTTTCAATGCCACCGCGGGTAGGCTCCAAGATGGTAAAATCTAGGGCCAAGATTTCATTGGGACGGGAAGCCAGCAGATGCCCCCTAAAGCTATGAGCCACTGGCTGTGTGTCCTTACTAACCTGGCAGCGCTCACACTCCTGACACCAGCGCTTAATATCGGCAAACATCCCCGGCCAATAACACCGCTGCTGCACCAACCGGCCAGTCCTCTCAATGCCTTGATGGCCATGATTCTGGTAGAGCTGAGTCAGTACCACCGAGTACAAAGGGGAGGGCAGAACTAGTTGGAAAACTTCCTCCCCGCCATCTGGCCGAAAGATCCGGCAGTGTAGCACGCCATCCTTTTGCACCAAGCGATCCCACTGGCGTAGCAATGCCAGTGCCTTAGGCGACAATGAACTCCGTTCATCCGCATTTGGGCGCTCCTTCCTCTCCCAGAAGGCCAATATCGGCCGAATGACAGGATCAGCCCTCTGCATTTCCTGCAAGTCAGAAGTGGAGTGATTGGGGAGGATTGAGATCGAGGATTGTGCTGCCACCACAGGATCTGGACCTACTTCCACTTCTTGCAAGGGGATGGGGAGGGGTGTTCCACGTACTCCCTCTGTGCCAGTGCCCGAATCCACATACTGCCGTGATAGCGCGTCAGCATTTCTGTTTGTCCGTGCCGACCTATGTTTGAGCTCATAATCAAAGGCAGCAAGCTGAGCGGCCCACCTTTGCTCTGTGGCACCAAGCTTAGCCTTGGACAGGTGACGGAGAGGATTGTTGTCCGTATACACGATACACTTCTGACCGAGAAGGTACTCGCGGAACTTCTCCGTCATAGCCCACTTGAGCGCTACAAATTCAAGCTTCATAGAGCTGTAGTTTGACATGTTTCGCTCAGTGGGCCTCAACCCACGACTCGCATACGCAATAGGCCGAACCTGTCCGCCATGTTCCTGGGACAGAACAGCGCCAAGGCCAGTATAACTGGCATCGGTCTCCAAAATAAAAGGCAACGAAAAGTCAGCATAAGCAAGCACAGGTGCCTGTACCAGCTTACTTTTCAAGCCTTCAAAACCAGCTTCACATTCTGCTGTCCACACCGATGACAAGCTCCGACCAGAGGCCTTCCGCGACTTGGTACCCGCCAGTTCCGCCACTACCTTATGCAAAGGGGCAGCCAGCTTGGCGAACCCCTCAACAAAACGTCGGTAATAGCTTGCAAAGCCCAAAAATGACCGGAGCTCGGAAACCTGGGTGGGGCGTCGCCAGTTAGCCACCACATCAACCTTTTTAGGGTCGGTGGAGACACCCATATCTGAGATCACATGACCGAGATATTCTACCTCCCTCTGGAAAAATGCGCACTTCTCCATCTTTGCTTTTAATCCCTCCTGCTGCAACCGTTCAAGCACCACTGTTAGCCACTGCAGATGCTGGTCGACAGAAGAGGAAAACACCATGACGTCATCTAAGTACAGCAAGAGTGATTGGCACTGCTGGTCCCCAAAGACCCTCTGCATGAGCCTTTGAAAAGTGCTCGGTGCGTTGCAGAGCCCGAATGGCATCCTGTTCCATTCAAACAAGCCAAATGGGGTACAGAAAGCAATTTTTTCCTTATCTGGCTCTGCAACGGGGACCTGGTTATACCCGCTGGCAAGATCTAAGGTTGAAAACCAACGGGCACCAGAAAGTGCATCCAAAGTTTCCTCGATACGTGGGAGTGGAAACGCGTCCTTGCGGGTTTTGCTGTTCAACTGGCGATAGTCCACACACAGTCGTGGGCTTCCATCTTTTTTTCGAACCAGGACGATGGGGGATGCATATGGGCTGCAGCTTTCGCGGATGATTTGAGTCTCCAGTAACTGCTGGATGTGTGACTTGACAACATCGTATTCCGAAGGAGGTAGTCGACGGTACCGCTGCCGGACCGGGACCTGGTCAAGCAAAGGAATCTCGTGGGAGATGAGGCTAGTACACCCTAGGTCTCCCTCATGGGCAGCAAACACGGAACGATGTTTCAGTAGGAGGGAGCGGACTTGGTTCTGTTCCTGGTCACTCAAAGCTGATAGGTCCAGGGCCTCGATTTTAGACAGAATAGGATCCACCAGATCCTGCGCCTGGACAGAGGTGCACGTTGCCCTAACCTCAGCAATGCCTGGAGGCATGGAAGTAACATTAACATCAGCTAGACTGCCCAAAACAGTCCGCGGATACAACAAGACATCGTTGGCGCCGACATTGACCACCGGAATGTATGCCGTGCCCTGGAACACAGAGACTAACGCTGGGGAGGCCAACAGCCCCCCGGGCAGTCCAGTGGACAGCGGCTCAAAGAGTGAAGACGGGCCAAGGCCAGAAGTAGAACATGTCGCCGCAACAAATTTAAGTGTGCCCCCCCTGATGCGATGCGCCCTTTTACCCCGCAGGCGAACAGTCCGGTCAGTTGTCATGGAATCGGTTACATGTGCTTGATGACATTGTTGCAGGGCCTCAAAGACGGGGCTTGGAACCTGGGCCGACGAGAGAGATTCAACCGAGAATGCAACGTCCCCACCAAATAATTCATGGTAACATTTGCCGATAATATTCATCCCCAGAACACCAGGGACCTCCAACATGGGCCCGCCAGGAGGGTCACTCACTACCAGCACCCCGCACCCCGGGATGACCTTGTTGCACAGTGTTACATCTAACTCCAAGTAGCCAAGGTATGGGATTGCCAACCCATTTGTGGCTTGTAGCTGCAACCACTGGCACTGTTGGAGGCGGTCCTGCCCCTAAGGTGCAAAATGCTGACGGAAGAAAGACTCTGTAATGGTTGATACCATTGAACCTGTGTCCAATAAGCATAACACTTTCACACCCCCCATGTCTACCTGTATATTCGGGCATGATGACAATAAATGTGACAAGACCCCAACTTCGCCCTTTACCCTCTTTGAGCCCTTAGGAGCCCCACCCGAACTGCGACTCGACAGATAGGTGGGTGTTAGTTTTCCTGCACCTGAGTGGAGGGTGTAGGACCAGAGCGTGGCATGGGAGAGCTGGAGGGGACGCTCTCCACCCGGGAACGCGGTGGGCGCCCCTGGCCACTGCAATCACGCGCAAAATGTCCTGGTTGCTGGCACCGCCTACAAATCAGGGGACCAGAGAAAGGCAGCCTAGTAGGGGCCTTAGCTTCCTGAAGGAGGCTAATGCTACGGGTAAGAAGGTCCAACTGTTCTTGCTGGCGCTTTAGAATCTCCTTCACGTCATCCCAATCAGGGGTTGGCGCTGGCCTAGTAGCTACCGGGCGGGGATCGCCCTGGACACCGTACACCAGGCCATACGCGGAAGGTACAGACTGACTTCTGGCCCTCATGGCCACTGGCATGCCTTCACGCTCCCACCTAATTGCCTCCCCTCGAACATCAAGCAATGTAGCAGTCGGGGTACCTCGAACGAACTGCTTCAAATTCCTGCGCAAGGCTCCATCCATGACGTACTCTATAAATTGGTCTCTCAACAGAACATCTGCGTTTGGTACTGCATTTGGTGCAACCTGCTTGATCTTCCCCATTAAGCTCATCAGCCCCAAAGAAAATTCCAGCAAGCTCTCACCCTCCTGTTGCTTTCTCGAAAAGAAAGCTTCCTGTAGTGCCACATGTGACTGTGAGCAGCTCACACAAAATTTCCAAAATCTTATCAGGGTCTTTCCTCTCACCTGCAGGCCTATACTTGATCTCCTCCCTTGCCTCCTCTTCGAAATGGTCGAATAAGAAGTACGCTTGATCAGCTGGAGCTAGATGGCGGGCCCTCATGCACGCCTGCACTTCCTCCCTCCACTCATCATACCTCATACCGCTCTTTCCCGAAAACATGGGGCACTTTTTATCACGAGGAATAAATACAAATCTTTCAGCTGACCCACTCGTGGGCTGAGACGCAGAAGCTGAACCTGACCCCCCATTCTGCTGTTGCTGCCAGCGATTTTTCTCAGCCTGAAGCTGTGCAATCTGGTCCCGCAGCTGCTGCATCTCGTCCACGGCTGCCACATTGCCGTCCTGATTCATGTTGCCAACACTTACCGGGACTTCCTAAGTGACCAGTGAATCACTTTTCTCCTCCAACAAGTATCTCCTTCTCAGACTGCTGCTGTTTTGTCCCACGGCCACTGAACTCAATCACACAAACACACATACAATCATACACCAACTGGGATGGAAAACAAAATAATTAAACAGAGAACAAAAAACAACAACAAACAAACAAAAAAAAAAAAGGAATCCACGTCTACTGTGCGGTCCTGCCGACAACGCCAAAATGTAACGGAGTGGTAAGGACCGGAAAAGTTTTAAACTTTAGCTTTCAACGTTCTTCTTGCTTCGAACCAGACAACGCCACCCTGGGATAAGATTGGGAACTACAGCCCAGGGACTGTACAAGAACCCCTTATTTGACCCCCACACAAGTTCTACTGCATTAAACAGGAAACGTGGATTCCATGACTTTTTATTAACAATATGCACATATAAATATTAAAATAGACACTTTAAAATGTTTCCCAACCACTGCACACACAAATCTGTAGACAGGTAAGGGTCCTCGACACAGGGCAGGTGCACCTGGGAGGGGGGGGAAGTTATACTAAGCCCCCTGTACAGGCCTTGGGTAAGTACACACAAACACGCGTGCTCATGCACACACTAAGTGAAGGTGAATTATGGCACTCACTGCTGGAACACTCACATGAAGGTAACACTGCAATTCACTGCACACCACGTGACCGGACCCACCACCAGGAGCTAAGAGGACCTCCCTCCGGGATTACCTGCACCTGTTAACAAAAGAACAAGGGTAAATGAAAGAAATAAAAGGCCTGCCACTTGACCAACAAATAAAGACAAACAAAATCAATAAAGAGACAATTGCGGGATCAACACAAAATACTTGCAACCACCACTGGCCATGCGAAGTTGCTACAGGCAAAAGCCACACTGGTGAACAGTGGCAACAGCAGCAAGCCAGGGACACTGGTGTGTGAGGTCTACACACCCACAGGGAAGTTACAGACAAAAGGAAAATAAGACAAATTAAAATACTCAACTCAATCAAAAGAAAATATCAAAACAAGGAAAGAACATCCCACAAAGAAATATACAAAATAAACAAATGACTCGTGCTCTCACCATTATATGCCAGGACACTCACTTGCACAGACTAATAGTTAGCATTCATACACACACATTGACACATTGAACTCGGCCACAGTCGAACACCACTAGCGCAGGTTGAGGCTAGAACTAGCCCCACAATGGGCCGCAACAGCCTCAGAGTGATAACGGGTGACCGGCACCGCGTCACGTGAAGTCGAAGCAATTGCCCGGGTGGGACAAAACAGCAACAATCCCGAGAGAACTTGGAATCAGCAGCTACACCCAGGCGCGTTCCCAAAGCAGCAGGAGGAGAGGAGGGAGACAATACAGGCCGACGAGCAGAGGGAAATTCATAAACCCCAGCTGAGCCAGAGGGAGAGAGGCTCGGAACCCCGGCAGCTGACAGGGCAGCCGACAAACAATTGATGGCACCGAGCCAGTAGCTACACCTGTACGAGGCGGGGAGCGGCAGCACGCCAAGTTAAGCTTCGCAACAGATTGCAGTGCAAAAAGCAGACCAAAGTGCATGCATGGATGAATGAGGAAAGGCACGTTGACCGTCGGTTCTTCCTCCTAGCTCGCCAAAGCCGGCATCTCAGCTTGAATGATATCAGCTGTGGGATCAGCTGATGGGTCAGCGTGACATGATGACGCACGTAACATGATGGAAAAGGAGCGTCTATGCCCACCTTGCTACAATCGTTCCACATCATACCATTATTGTCCACTGGGTGGCACCGTGATGTAATTGGGTTCACACCAATATATGGGGGAACCTTTGTTCAGGTGACAGGTGTTGCCTGACGGAGGGGAACACATACAGTTTTGACCGCTGCACTCTGCGTGTGCATAATAGACTTCAGTCGTGTTTAATATGCGTTTAATCGACAAAAGTAATGGATGATTATTTTGGATGTACTACTACTGGATACACTTCAACATTGCAGTGAGCCACAATAAATTACGCAAAGAAAAGAAGACGTCAAGTTGTTTATAGTGCATACAAGTGATTCCACCGGCAGAGCAAGCGCGTCTGATTGGTGTCAAGTCAAGCAATGCCTCAGGGGCTTCAAGAGTAGCCTTAGCCTCTACAGTCGTGTTTTATTTGGCAGCTTGTTCATGCTTGAACTATTTTCTTAGCCACCTCACAGCTGTGGATAAACTTCCGCTCAGCAGTTGAATCTGAATATCAACGTACATCCAGTCTTCAAAAGAACTCAATGGGATTTACAAAATGTCAAATAAAACACGACAGAAGCAACTTTTCGCAACTAAATTTTATATGGATTACCAGGGCACACCAGTAACCACTCCGGTGAGTTGATGATTTTGAAAACAGACGTTTATGGTGCTTTTACGGACCTTTTTGGACATGCACATGACTTGCCATTCTGAAGCAGGTTGAGATGAATCAAAATTAGGCAAATACCGGAGACAGCAGTAAACATCAAAAAAGCGGTGAGGGGGGTTCTAAAACATTGCAGACGACTCAGAAAAGAGGCTTAATGTTGAAAATACCGCAGTTATCCTTTAAGGTCATAGTATTTTAGGACAGGGTGCTGTGTGACTAGCTGTTTGATACAGCGCAATGCTTCTTCATGCTGTGAGAGCCAGGCCCATTCGACATCCTTGTCGGTCAGACGCCTAAGGGGCTCACAGACATCTGACAAGTGGGGCAAGAATTTGGAGAGGTAGTTTACAAATCCAAGCAGCCGCTGCGTTTGTGGCGTTTGCATGTTCTGAACAGCAGCTACCTTGTCTGGATCTGGGCATAATCCTTCAGTGGTGAGTAAGTGTCCCATGTATGTCACACTAGGGAGCTTTAGCCTGAGTTTTCTTTTGTTTAGCTTTAGTTTGACTTCCCTGGCTCGTTGGAAGAGGGCTGTTAGGTTGTTGTCATGATCCATCATCGCTTCTTCATTGGTGTCACCACATCCATAAACAAGAATGTCATCAGCTATCACCGCCACACCTTTGAGTCCCTGCAACACGTCATGTTGTCTTCTCTGATACTCTTCAGCCGCTGTTTTGATCCCAAAAGGCATCCTGAGCCACCTGTAGCGCCCTAAAGGTGTCCAGAATGTGGTGAGATAGCTGCTTGCCTCATCCAGCTGTATTTGCCAGTATCCATCTTTTGCATCTAAGACTGAAAATGTCTTTGCCTTGGCGATTTCAGGCAAAATCTCCTCCTAGTAGATCAACCCTCATCTTACATTGAAGCTCCCAGATCAAGGAAGTGACGTCGACGCAGCTTTAGCAGCAGAGAAGCTATTAGGCTTGTGTTGATAATAATAAACTCCTGGACTATGTACAAACTTCCAAATGCATCGTTTTGTGAGTACAGACCATATTTTTACTACAGTAGAAGTTTGGTGTCATGGCATGTGATTTTAGTGTGGTAATTTTGGAGATACTGCCAGGTTCCATTAGCGCTTGTACTAAGCTATTCGGGATAACTCAGTAACTCAGCTGATGTTCAGCCAAGATCGAAAAAACTTCGGGTGGGCTACTTGGCTGGATGTCACGGTTCAAATGACCCTAGGGTGAATCTACTCCGAACTATCACTTTAAGAAACGAAAAATGAAAAAAGTCATTTACAAAAACAAAATTTGGTCCGTTATTTGATTTTGGTTTTTTGGTTTTTGGTTTTTTTTTTAAGACAACAAAATCCGTTTTTTCGTTTTTCGTTTTGACAGAAAAACGGATAAAGGGTCTGGTTACATGGAAACGTTTTTCACTATAACCGATATTTTTGCGTATCGTTTGGCTGTCGTGGCCATATGGAGCCGGCGTTCTGGGTACCCCAAAACGATATTTTTGGAGAATGGGTTTGTTAGATTCACACAACAGCTATAATAGCAAAACACCAGAATAAACAGACAGAAACCAAAAGTTGGTATTAATGTGCTTTTGCAAAAGGGAGAAAGCAGAGAGTGTGCCCTGTTGTCAGCTCCACTCACGGATTCTCTCTGCCTTCCCGCCCCGCTCTAGCCTTCTTTATTGCATAGTTATTCAGCGGTTATGCGACAAGATGCAACAAAATGTTTCACTGGGCATGGGAAGACCAGAGCACCCTGTTTCCCACAGTTCCCTTGAATTACTTTGTATCACACTAAGCAAAGTTCACACACTACATGTCTGTCTATAAAATGTTGTTTAGTTCGAAAACAGCCCTGCCATCATATTGTTAGTCATTGATTTAAGACAAGGAATAATGCACATTGTAAATAGGCAAAGCAGAAACCAATGAAGAAATTCACAGAGTAAATATGCTTGATTTCCTGCTCAACTAGTTTGAGCAGAGTCAGCAAATAAACAGAGTAATTAAGCTTGTTTTATAAGCACACAATAATAATTATCCTTACATTTCTATCCTGTTGTGCCTCATAAAACATCAATATACATTCCTCCAGCAGGCTTTAAATGCATACATCATAGGGAGGCTACGACAGGGAGAGAAACAGCAACATTTTGTCAAGGAGAAGGCGAAAACCAAAGCGTTTGGGAAAATTCCTTCTCGACCCTCCGTAGGAGCGGTCACAGGGGTGCCAAGACAAAAGGGAGAAAAGTTACATAGATACATCATCATAGGAATATTTATCAGGAGCCTGTCTGTTCAGCTGTTGGTACTGGACGTGTGCATAGTTTGTAAGGGCCTTTTCCATGGGATTTTGTACCATGCTCCGAAGGCATGGAATACAACAACCTAGGACAAAAACAATAAACAGGAATGTAACAATAATGGGAGTCATAAGTTTGAGCAGTATCTGAAACCAAGTGCCACTAGTAAACCAAGAGAAAACGTCAGGGTTGGAGTGTGAGTCTTGGGTCATGGCCTGCTTAAGGTTCTGAACAGTGACCAAGGCATCTGAAACATTAGTGGAGACCTCATCGGGGATGAAAGTGCAGCAAGCGTCTCCCACCATTGCACAGACGCCGCCTCTCTCTGCAGTAATCAAATCTAGCACCATTCTTTTTTGCAGAACCATTTGCCTCAAAGCGGAAATCTCGCGGTTCTGACCTAATTCAATATCTATGGAGGCGTTAACAAAAGCCTGGAACCTGTAATCAATAGTTTCCAGTCTCAAAGCATTTTTAGCCTGGCCCAGCCAGGGAAACAGGGCTAACATTGCTTTGTTGAAGGCGTTATGGTGTTTATACTCCGCAGGGACGTCGGAGCCGAAAATAGAGTCATGAGGCTTGAACTGGATGCTTCTACGTCTCCTGTGGCTACGCGGGCTAGGGGCAGAGAGGATGTAGGTGTGATCTGACATCCGGGCGGGAGCGCACAGTCCTGAGGCGTTGGTTGGGATCTGCGGGTAGACCTTCCACTCACAGAGCCACCAAATGCCGTCCAGGACTGCTGGAGGGGGTGATGTAGAAAGTGGCACAATAGTCTTACACTTAACCGGGTTGACGCGACCCAAATCCATACCTGAACCTGAAATATTCACACACAAAGGGTAACACAATGTGGAATTACATCGGACTAAATTATGGGTGGTTGTAGATGCATGGAGACCAATGGCAGTATTTGTGGCAGACTTCCACAATGCTGGGAACTTAGTGGAATTCAGCAGACCTTGTGTAGCATTAAGTGCGAGCACAGAGTCTGAGAGGGTCAAAGGTGCAGCAAAGACACGGGGCTGGCCTACTGAGTGTGGCATGTAGGAGCAAACAAAACAGTTAGAAATGCTCTCACGTTGGGCCACCAACTTAGCATACCTGTACCATACATTACTCATGAAGGGATGGGAGTGTTCTTCATCTGCTTTCATCCACTGTCCGTAAAAGTCATCAGGATGATCTGTAGGGCTTGGAGCATAAATTTCAACCTTTTGTGCCAACATAACGTCTCATCTCTGAGAAAGAAAAGGGTTACGAGCATCTGCAACTGGAGCCACAGATGGGGAAGTAAAACAAACAGTTATAGCAAACCAAGGATCTTCTGAAATAACGTCAGGTCTGATAAACAAATGAAGGCAGCCAGGTTGGTCAGATTTAACAGTCAGTTTCAGTGTGGAAGAGGAGAAGTCTCTTTTGACTCCAGTGATGATGTGTCCGACAGTCTTCGCCGAGGAGGAGAGAGACCAATGTGGGGTAGTGGCAGAGTGGGACGGGTAACTGGTATGGAGAACCACCTGCTCCCAACCATTGGGCCATTGGTTATGTTTGTTAGGCGCCTGCACGTACCAGCCCTTTCCCGCAAAGGATGCCCCATTAGCACTACGGTGTCTGTCATGGAGGGCGGCAAAAGGCAAAAGGCACATGGAGAGTGGATGTCATATTGACATGAGTACAATATATAGGGCATTTACCCGCTCTGGGACATTCACCGGAGGTGGGAGTGAACATGGGGGCGGTGGGTGCCGGCTGGGCACCCCGGATACCCGCCCATGTTAGCAAAAGGAGCCACAGCCAACTCATAGCTGGTGAGTAGGTATCAGTAGAGATCTTCGGCGGACAAAGGTTTGATACCGTCCGGCTTCCAACCTACTCAGAGTTTAAGAACTGTGTCACCTTTTTGCAATGGGATTGGTGGATCCAAGTGGTTCTCTCCGCGATCTTTACAGCAGTGGGTGTGGTCAGCTGCACGGTGTAGGGACCATCCCACTTCGGCGACGCCCAGTGTTTCTTCTTGATGACTTTAACGAGGATCTGGTCACCTGGTTTCAGCTGTGCCTGTGTAGGATGAGACAGAGGGGACAACGGTAGATCACAAGCATTTTGCACCGATTTTTCATTAAACACTTTACACATCCATGCAGTAAGAGGATCAACTCCATCTTCTGCCTTTTCTGACCATGGTTCCCCCTCCCACAACGGGAGGAGGAAGGGTCTTCCGTGGACTACTTCAAAGGGGGTTAAACCCGTACTGTTTGGTGTGATTTGCATGAATAGTTTGACCAAATGCAGGCACTCAGGCCATGTTTTTTTTGTTTCCATCATGGTTTTCTTTAGTCTGTTTTTTACTGTGCCATTGGTTCTTTCAACCAGTCCTGCACTCTGGGGGTGGTAGGCACAGTGGTTTTTTAGGTTGATTCCTAAATGTTTTGCCATGTTTTGCACTATGGCATTCACAAAATGTGCTCCATTGTCACTCCATATTACCCTTGGAATGCCATGATTGGGGACAATGTTTTTGCATATGGCTTTTGCCACGGACAGTGCGTCAGCTGTTTTGGTTGGTACTATCTCCACCCATTTAGAGAAGAAGTCCACTAGTACCAAGCAAAACTTGTGGGGGCCGCTTCTGGACAGTTCAATGAAATCCATGTGTATTATTTCAAATGGGTATGTCCCTTTTGGACATTGGCCCCTCTGGGATCTCATGTTTCCTTGGGCGTTGTGCTTGCAGCATGTTAGGCAGCTTCTACAAAAATTTTTAAAGTAGAGATTTAGTCCTTTCGGTATATGGAATACTTGTTGGGCTATGGTCATCATCCCTCATGTTGAGACATGGGTTTTCCCATGACTCAATTTAGCGACCATTTGGAACAAGTTTCTGGGTAGGCATGGTAGGCCGTTAACAGTGTAAAGGCCGTCTTCTCTCTGTTCAGCATTGTCCTTGATCCAGTGATCTTTTTCAGAGAGGTGTGCTAGTCTTTGCATTTCAATGAGTACTGAGGTTGGTATGGTGTCTTGGCTGGTGGCTTGAGCTGCTAGGATGTTGGAACTTTTTGCTGCCTTCTTGGCTTCGTCGTCTGCTTTGGCATTTCCTTTGCTTATTCTGTCCGTGGCTTTTGTGTGAGCTGCACATTTACAAACGGACACTTGGTGAGGAAGTTGAATAGCTTGGATTAGTTGTTTGAGGAGTTTGGCGTGTACCACAGGTTTGCCCGTGGATGTGGTCATGCCTCGTCTTGCCCACTGAGCGGCAAAGCTATGGAGTGTAGAGAAGGCATATTGGCTGTCCGTGAAGATGGAGACTGTCTTGCCTTCCGAGAGTTTACATGCTTCTGTTAATGCTATAATTTCGGCTGCTTGGGCTGACAATTTGGAGGGGAGTGCTGCTGACTTCAGCACCTCAGTGTCGGACACCACGGCATATCCAACTTGGTTCTTTCCTTCAGGGGATTTGGAGGCGGATCTGTCAATTTACACATACCGACTGTCAAGTATTGGTGTGTCCAGTAGGTCGGGTCTTGGTTTGCAAGACTCATTTGTTCTTTCCACACATGCGTGAGGGTCTCCGTCTTCTTCTGTGGGCAGCAAGGTGGCTGGATTCAGTGTATTGCATCTCTGAATTGTCAGGTGTGGTTGGGATAGCAGGGTCGTCATAATGGAGAGGTGTCTTGCAGGTGACAGAAAGGACATCTTTGTCGTTGTGATCAGCATGTCCACTGCATGTGGTACCTTTAAGGTTAGTGAATGGAATAGGACCAGTTCTGCTGATGCTTGCACGGCCAGTGCAGCAGCGCAGACAGCACGCACACAGTGGGGGAGGGTGGCAGCCACGGGATCCAGATGCTTAGAATAGAAGGCTATTGGCTGAAGTTTTGCTCCTGACTGTTGAGACAGGACGGATGTCATGAAGTTTCCTTTGCAGTCCACTGATTGGATGAAGGGTTTTTGGTAGTTTGGTAGGGCAAGTACTCCTGAGCCGGACACTGTTTCTTTCAGGGCGACGAATGCTTTCTCTGCCTCGGGGTTCCACGTGATGGGGTCTTTCAGGGCCATGTCCTTCTCATAGATAAGTGTCAGCAGGGGTTGACTCATTTCTGCATAATTGGCAACCCAGGCCCTGCAGTAGTTGCACAGTCCCAGAAAGGCCATCATTTGCTTCTTGATAGTTGGTCTCGGGCATGCTAAGACAGCTTTCTTTCTGTCGTTGGTCAGTTCTCTTCCCTGGCCTGACACTTTGTGTCCCAAAAAGGTGACTTCCTCTTGGCAGAACTGGAGTTTTTTGAGAGATGCTTTGTTTCCGGTGTCTGCCAGATGCTTGAATATAGCCAGTGCCTGCTGTTTGTTCTCTTCCTCCATTGGGCTTGCAATGAGAATGTCATCCACATACACCGATATTTGCGGGGTGGCTATGCTTTTCAATGCAGGCCATTATTTCTTGGGAGAAAATAGTTGGACTGTCCGTAAATCCCTGAGGGAGTCTGGTGTAGGTGTATTTCTTTCCTTGGAAGGTGAAACCAAGCCAGTGCCTTGCTGACTGATGCAGGGGTATGGAGAAGAAAGCATTACTGAGATCTATAACGGTAAACCACTTCTTATCCGGTCTCAGCTCATTCAGCAAGGTGTGGGGGTCTGGCACGCAAGGTGCTCTGGTTTGCACCGCTGCGTTGACTTGTCTGAGGTTGTGCACTAGCCTCCATGCTCCAGTGTCAGTTTTCCTTACTGGGAAGATTGGGGTGTTGCACTCACAGGTGGGGTCTTCGATGAGGATTCCTGCAGTGATCATGTCCATGATGACTGGTCTTATGCCTTCTATTGCGTCCTGCTTCAGTGGGTATTGTCTGATTCGCGGTCTATAGGAGGTCTTTGGGTGGACTTCTACTTCTTTTGCAGTTTTTAGCAGACCAACATCTGTCTTGGCAGCTGACCAAAAGGTTTCGGGTACGCTAGGGAATTCAGCTGCGGTGAGTTGGGTTAGGAGAGATCAGGGAGCCAGGTGGATTGCTGGGGTTGCCAAAGTTGACCAAAACAAGGCTCTTCTGGTGACCTTGCCGTATTTTGGCAGTTTGCATGTGGATTCTCTAGTGGAGATTGGGATCCAGGAATCATCTGGGACGTAAGAGCAGTATGCTGCCATTCGTCCTAGGCTCTGCCAAGGTCTTCCTTCTTTCCTTGCAAGGGAGACGTGAGCCACCTCTCCCAGTTCCTGGATACGCAGCTTTTCGGTCTCCGGGGTGAGTTTTGCTGTCACCACTGCGTCTCCTTCTTCTGTCGAGTATAGGTGTTGCAGCACCACCTTCTGGGTGCCCAAACCTTGGAATTGTCTATCATATTCGGCATTTGGCTTCCCATCGAACACGAGGGTGACGTGCAATGGGCAGCGTGTTTGTCTTTGTCCTCTGGACATCTTGGCTTGGTCTCGGAGATCTTTTACTACGGTCCTGGGACCTTCCTCCACGAGGTCCAGGGAGTAGAATGTTTTAGATGTTTTAGATGTCCATCAAGCACCTTGTGCTTGATGGACATTAACCTCTATGTCCTCACATTCTACTGCATGTACGCTCTCATGTTTTACAGGCTGCATTCCTTTGCTTGTAGGAACTAGGGCAAGCCTCAGTTTGTAGAGCAAGTCACGTCCCAGCAGGTTGACGGGGCACTTTGGACTCAGTACAAACTCGGCTTGGTGTTGGTTCTTGTCTTCATCTAGGATCATAACATTTTTGGAGAACCTTAGTAGTTCTCTCTGTCCTCCAGCTGCCACCACTGTGATCCACTTCAGTCCTGGGGTCACTCCTGGTATTTTGTCCCTCAGGACTGATTTGTCCGCTCCGGTGTCACAAAGGAACTTTACTTGCTGTCCTCCAATCTGCAGGTAATAGTAGGGTTTCTCTTCTTCTTTCATGCTTAGGGAATATATCTGTGTCAAGTCCAATACTTCGGTCCTTTCAGGTGATTCATGGTCGTCCGATGGCAGGTCTTGAGTTGGTTGGCGTCATGTTTCATAATCATCCTCCTGGTGGTGTCCGGGGTTATAGGGAAGTGGTCTCTTCCTCTCTTTCGGGGGGTCCGGGCAGTCTCTGGCGAAGTGTCCAGGTTTGTCACAGTTGTAGCACCGGTCATGCCTTGGTTTTAAACCCGATCTCTGTCCCCCTGATTGGGGTCTTCTTCCTCTGCCCCTCCCTCTGTAACCACCTTGGTAATAGGTTCCAGCTGACTGGGGTGTACTGGGAAGGGCTGCCAGAGCTTCGGCTAGGGCGTGGACTTGCACTGTAGAGGACTTTTTCCGGTTGGAGACTTCCTGTGCGTGGACCGCCCATTCCATTAATTCATCCAGAGTCTGGGTTCTGTGAGTCACGCAGTGTTTTTTTTTAATGAAACCTGAGATTTCTGGCCTGAAATTGGACATCAGGTATTGTTTCAACTGGCTCCGGTAAGGTCCACCCTCATTCGGGTCTTCCGGGAGCCCGCTGTTTTGGTTGAAAACATCTTGAAGTCTGGCTTTGAACACATGGACGTCTTCCCCTGGACTTTGGCGGGTGCTTTGGATCTGCCCATAATCAGGCCTTCGGGTCCAAATTCGGGTGACGTTCTCGCTCACTGCTGCCACTTGCTGCCTTAGTTCGAGTGCTTCTGCTGGCCAGTAATCTCCATTTGCATTTTTTGGATTGAATGTTCCTCTGACCCTGGCCCAGTTGTGTCCGAGGCAACACTTCAGTGCCTTTTCGGTCTCGAATCCATTTAGATGGTATGACTCTCTTAGCTGGATGAAATTTTGTGCCCATAATGCAGGTGTTTTTACAGGGTCCCCCAGCCCTTTACATGCCTCATTACTTTCTGTCTCCGTCCAGGGTCTGAAAACCCTGATTGTCCTGCTTTGGTCCCCGTCCAGGTTGTAATGTATGGCGTGATCTTTGTGCCACCAGGTTGAGCGCGCAGTGACACTGATTTGAGGGCACAGATCTATCTGAAGGAACAATAATTTTAAGCGTGTGCGTATGAATCTCACACACGCTCGCTCATAGGTGCTTGGACACGCGCTCAACTCTGACAAACTGCTCGCTCGAACGGCTCACTCTGCTCGCGCTCGGCTCTATCTCTCTGCTCGCTCGCGGCTCTGTCTCTGCGCTCGCAACTCTGTTAGTTGTATGTAAATGAGCCACACCACCAGCCAATCACTGCAGAGTCTGCAGACTCAATTGAACTTCTACCATCACCCTAAAGGAATTAAACTAGATGTTATATTTTTTTGTCAAACCAGTAACCATTACAGATTAAACCAATAACACAATTGATCAGTTTAAAGTTTAAAAGTTTAAAAAACCCACTGTGGGTCAGCTGCTATAGTTCATAACTTACTAGGTAAAAACAACCACTTCAATACTTCAAACATTTAATTTCCTAAGCTGGTGTAGTTTTATTTTTCTACCGTTTTAGATTTTGATCAAATCAAAATCAAATCAAATTTATTTGTAGCACATTTCATGTACAAAACAATTAAAAGTGCTTTACATAAAATAAAAGCATTGCAGCAGGGAGTGGAAGAAGCATTAAAATACATAAAAGAATATAAAGAGAAACAAATAAAAAAGTTGATGTTAGGTTTCTTTCTCTAAAATATTTGTGACACCCTACAACAGTAATCAGTAGGCTAACTAGCTAGCACCCAACTACACCAGTTTTAACATGATTATTACAATTCTTCCTCTTTATTTTTTTATTATTTATCACACAAATACCAGTCTGTGAAAACTACGTTCAACCTGGTGGCACAAAGATCACGCCATAGTAATGTGGGTTGGCCACCTTCATCATAGGATACACTTGTGCGTTCACAGCTGCTGGTGGCACTTGGAATGGTGCCAGTGAGGGGTAAATTCCCCCAGCTGTTTTCTGGGGTGCTTCCAGTGAGGCATAGACTGTGGCGTTGTCTGGTGACATGTTGTAGCGAGGCACTGATCCTCTTGGGTTTCTGCTTCCCCTGGTGCCGTAAGCTACAGGGGTGCTGTAACTATTTCCCGTTCCTTCTTCTGTGTAGGCGAGCGGGCTATCCTCTCCTCCTTCTTCTTCTTGTGCTGCAGCTTCGGCAGCTGGAACAGGGAGAGGAGGCTGCACTGCAGCTGGTCGGCGCGTGCACGTGGTGGTTTTCCTCATCGGGCGCAGCGAGGGTGCACTTTTTTTTCCTCTTTCAGTCTCCTTTTCTTCTCAATCTCTTTTTCTCTTTTTTCAGCTTGACCAATCCATCTCTTTATTTCTTCAATCTCTTTTTCCAACTTTTCTCTTGCTTTCCCACTCTTCGTCCTTTCCTTCACTTCCAACTTTCTCAATATCTCCTTCAGTGGCTTTGTCCGGAGGCGCCCGTCGTACTCGTACTTTTCCATCCATTCTTTAAAGCCATAATGTGTAATATTTCACGTTGTCCATTAACAAATTTGAGTCTTATCATTCACAAGTATTACCTCAATCGTTATTAATTACCTCCATCACAAAAGTGCAGTGTTCTTAAATTCTTTATATTCAGCAAACGAATGTACATAAGAGTGTTACACTCCAATAAATGTCTCCATGTTGCTCCGCCATTTTAAAACTACGGGATTTGTAGAAGGACATGTCATCAGCTTCGCATTTTCCGTTTCCACATTGGAAACGGCATCTTGTTCAGTAAATCAGCTCTTACCGGTTTCTGCTAGTTGACCTGGGTCGCAGGGAGCCGTCACCGAAGAGTCCAGGGCAGGGCTGGATCAACCTATTGGCCCCGACCAGCGAAGGGTGGTCGGCTGTCGACAGATTCTTGCCTTGATCCCGCGCGGTCCTGGACGTCCTCAGTTGTTGGCTCCCGGGTTTCGGCACCAGAAAATGTTAGATTCACACAACAGCTATAATAGCAAAACACCAGAATAAACAGACAGAAACCAGAAGTTGGTATTAATGTGCTTTTGCAAAAGGGAGAAAGCAGAGAGTGTGCCCTGTTGTCAGCTCCACTCACGGACTCTCTCTGCCTTCCCGCCCCGCTCTAGCCTTCTTTATTGCATAGTTATTCAGCGGTTATGCGACAAGATGCAACAAAATGTTTCACATAATAATTATCCTTACAGGTTCCAGAGTGGTAAGATCTAGGAACGCCGCCGTTCGCGTTGCCATTGTTACAGCCAGAACGGATTTGTTTACATCTGCGTCACAGCCACATGACCAACGCCAGTGACGTATACACATACGTCAGTGACCAGAACAAAAAGCGGCTTTGCGTGCAACATCCATTCAAAATCCGGAAGAAGAAGACAACACAACAAGGACAGACAGCGATCATCATGGACCCCACAACATTGATAGTAGCACTGCTGCAGACACTGCTAACTATAGCGGCGTTGTTGAAAGAACATTTACAGGTGATGTGCCAATTAAACGTGGAGCAGGAACGGATTAACAACTTCGTGCGCCAGATTATGTTACACCCACAACGGCGTGTAACCAGACGGGCCACAAGAAGGAGATTTTGGGTGAGACCTGGAAGAACCAGTAGCTGGTGGGACAACTTTGTGAATGGCGTTGTTCTGGAGGAAGAATGGAAAGAGAACTTTCGCATGTCTAGGCCTTCGCTTGTGGCCCTGAGTGAAGAACTTCGTCCTCACATTGAAGGCCAAACAACCAACATGCGTGAAGCAATCTCGCCGTTAAAGAAGGTTTGTAGTGCCCTCAACACTCGTGGCATAATTCACTTTCCTATACGTGTTCCATTATGTATTGTGTTGTTTGTTCATTATCTACAATGTTGTACCTAACGTAATGTTTGCGGTCTCTTTGCAACGTCTACAGCTTGCTCTTACGCTATATTACCTTAGCGACATGGGGACGCAAAGGAAGACGGCTAACTCCTTCGGGTTGTCCAAGCAGACTGTCTCCGTCGTCGTGAGGTAGACATGCGAAGCCATAGCTCTCCACCTCGGTCCAAAGTACATCAAGCTGCCCTTCACAGAACCCGAGGCTGAGGAGCTTGTGTCTGGCTTTCACCGTGTCCATGGCATGCCACAGTGTGTGGGAACAGTAGACGGGACCCACATCGAAATCAAGCAGCCATCTTCCAACGCCACGGACTACATCAACAGAAAGGGTAAACATACCTTAAATGTACAAGCTGTGTGCGACTAGAAACACCGATTTATGGATGTAGTTGTGAAGTGGCCGGGCAGTACCCACGATGCCCGAGTGTTTGCCAACTCAAAGATCAGCACGTACTTTAAAACTGGCAAGATTCCAGCACTGCAAAAGCAGATCGTGGATGACGAGGGACCCATCCCCATATTTCTCCTTGGTGACCCAGCCTACCCACTTATGCCTTTCCTGATGAAGGAATACTCGAACGGTGGCTCCACGCCACAAGAACAGTACTTTGGGTTGAGTTTGTGTAGGGCACGCATGGTCATCGAGTGTGCTTTTGGTCGGCTGAAGGCCAGATTCAGATGTCTAAGAAGAGCAATGGACATTAACATGTGTGATTTGCCAGCTGTCATCTACGCCTGCTTTGTCCTGCACAACTACTGCGAAGAAAAAAGTGAGGCAGTGGATGAACTGTCTGTGGCGAGCGCTCTGCAAAGAGACCAGGAAGTACAGCCTCCCACACGAAACAACAGCTACCTGACTGACTGTAACGAGGCAGAGGGGAAAAGGGTTAGAAGGGTGCTTACAAAGTTCCTTGACCCTTGAACATTTTGTGTTGTATACACTGCCACTTGTCTTTTAATTCACCAATCATTTTGTATAACATATGTCCTGCCCAGCCCAGGGATACCTTAAGGTGTGTGTGTGTGTGTGTGTGTGTGTGTGTGTGTGGAAGCTTTTCAAATTGTTTGTACATTGCATTCAGTGTTGTCTACAGCTTTACATTTACTGTACAGAATTTTTAATACAGAAGTAACTGCAGCTTGTTTCCTGTCTTTTGTAACACATACAGTGTAGCACATACACAGCTATATATTCATCTCTTATAAACAGCTGTGTAGAGTTTTTTTTTTTTTAAATAGCTGTACAGTCATCTCATATATAAACACCTGTGTGTCTCATGTGTGTGCCTATCTTAAGTGTGGTGTTTTGCATGCAACACAAACAGGCATTCTTATAAACAGCCCCGAATATTAACACGTGGGGTGCTGGTGTGGTGAGATGTGGTGCGTGGTGTGCTAGCAGTGCATATGTATGTGGAGCAAGGACTTGCTGTTGCTGGAAAAGGGTTTTCACCATGTCAAACCCAGCCTCGAGGGTGTGTGAGAGTCTGTCAATGTTGGCGTTCAGCCGCTCCTTGGTCTCACGGACATGCATCTCAGAGCTCTCCATCAGCTCGAGCATTCGCCTCCTGATTTTGATGTCCTCCTCTGCTATTGCTTCTGCTGGAGCCTTCCTCTTCAGTCGGTCGGTCGGTCCTGTGGTTGTTAAGTTTGTCCTTAAAAACAAAGCAAATACATTTTAGAATGCATCACCACCCATCATGCACATTATTGCACAATATATTTAACATAGCACACACTTATATTTAGCCATAGGTAGCTAATTATAAATATTAGTTATATTATAATATAATATATTACATATACTATGTTTCTACTAGTGATGTTGGCTATGATTATGTCCTCGATTGTAAGTCGCTTTGGTTAAAACGCGTCTGCCAAATGCAATGTAATGTAAGTGGTAGCTCACTTTAAAGCATGATACAATGGTCTATGGAACCATGAAACCTTACCTGAAGCAAATTTCTCCTACGCACGATTTCTGCGTCTGAGTCTTCAGTGGGTGCAGGAGAGGCTGGCCGGTCTGTGGAGGACTGTGGGGACGCGGTAGAGGTCTCTTCCACCAGATCGCCGCTCTCGAAGCCGGATGGAACGGTGGTCGCTGCCGGCGATCCACCCCAGATCTCGCGGCAGAGCTCGTGGTACTTGTTCCTCACCGCCTTCAGCTTTGCGGTGATCTCCGTTTTAGTAATGGTGTTGGGCTCATGGGGAAAGTCCTTCCCTGCAGCCGCCGCGTCCCCAGTGGTGTATTGCTGCCGGAAAACTACAGCAACATCTTGGTACTTGTTTTGACAAGTCTCCCAGTCTACATTCTCCTGGTATCTTGTCGTTTTGTACTCCAAGGTTACCCGCAGGTAGTGATGTGACGTTTGAAGCAAGGCCTCGGAGCATGTGTCGAGCAAAAAGGGGTGAGCCAGATGAAGCGTTGGTTCGAGGCTTGTATCGTTTCCATAAAAATCACGTGACTGATGACAAACGAGGCCTCGGATTCAGTGTACACGTCACTGATTCATTTTGAGCGTCACTATCGCATAAAAAGGGTTTGAACCTTGCGGCACTTCGGGTTTTGAGTTGGCGTTTGGTATTGGTGAGAGGTAGAGTGTGCGTTGGTTGTATCAGAGTTAGTGGTTAAGTTCAGTTATCATATCAGTCATATCATCTATTATTATTATTATACTGCATTAGAATATATCGTAATTAGGTTAGAATAGTTATATAGGATATACAGTGAACCCTCGTTTTTCGCGGGGGTTATGTTCCAAAAAGAACCCGTGATAGGCGAAATCCGCGAAGTAGTAACCTTTATTTTTTTTTTACAAATAACTACTGTACTGTAAAATAATAATTTTAATCAATAAGAACTGAAGGCTTCAAATTGCGGAGATCAGCACCGCCCCACTGCGACCCGAGTCATTGGATTAGAACGGGAGAAAATGAAAAATGATTATGAAAAAAAATACAAATTACAGTGGGACAAATAGTGACTCACGTGTATTTCACTGCTCTTCTGACTGAGCCGCTGCATCCTGACTCCGCTAGCGGTTTTTTTCTTCTAAAGCCCGCGGTGCAGGTGTGTTTATTCGAAAGAAGAACATAGTTATCGGTAGTTGTTGTCGCTCTTTTTTCTTCTGGGCATATTAAACCGCAACGTTATTGACACACATTTTTTTAAATAAAAACCAATAACTTATATTTGTCTTGTTGCCCATACTGCTCGGTTGCAGTTTATTCCTGACTCCCGGTCCCATAAGCACTTTCATACTCCCAGTTCCATAAGCACTGTAGTCAGTGTACATCGTTGATATATTTCATTTGAGTGATCAACACCATAGCACCATAATACTTCCATATATGCAGTTTTCACACATTTATTTTCATTGAGACACAGTGACAACAATTGTTTATTTTATATTGCAGGATGCTCTAACTCAGGGTTAATTTAGTCTGTCATATATTCCTTTTGCACAGCAGGTGTCACTAGAGAGACCGTTTTCAATGAGGCTTCGGGTAATGAACCTTTTGGCGAATCATTGGTTCATGATAGGGTTGGGACTTTTCAGGAATTTTCATGTTCGAATATTGATAACGTTATCAAACAATTAATCGATTATTAACTAAAGCATGACGTCACTTGACCCTGCTCAGAGCCATCGACATGGTTTTGCCTTCACCATCACCCCGACACAAATTAAGGTCAAAACACGCACACGACAGGACTGATTTATCAAAAATAGGTTTATTAAGAAAATATGCCATTTAGTAGTCAACTTTAGTTTATCACAGTGCATTATGGCATTATGGATTTTTAACAAGTAGGCTATGCAAACGCATCACTGCCTGATCACTTTGAAAAAAAAAGTAGGCTACAGCCTAGACTAGACCTTTGAAAAATAATAATAACATTGGAAAATAATGACATTAAAAAATAACACGGTCTAATGACTGTATTCTGTAAAACTTCAGCTCAACGCTGGCGGCAATTAGCCTATTTGACAATTGAGTTTTAACTTAGATTACGTAACCGTAGGCTATGAACGAAATTGACGGTCATCAAACTGGACATAAATACACAATGATATCAAAACCTGGCTTATTGCCATATTATATCACTGAACTGTTATAACTGACTGTCGTGCCAACGTATTGGCGACATGCAGGCTACCTTACAGGCTACAGTAAGGTAAGAAATGGGCTAACAAACAACCGTAGGCTAACAAGCAACAGTAGGCTAACAAGCAACCGTAGGCTAATAAACAACTGCCTGCATACATTATATATCACAGACTCACCTATGTGTTTTTGTTCATAAAAATCAACATGTTGACATGTTCTGGGGTAAGGCGTGTGCGCAATCGATTTACTGTCAGTCCGGCAGCTGAAAAAACTATACACAGATTGTGCTGTGCCAATTTAGCCAGTCTTGGGTCCTGCGTTATTTTTCCACCAGTCTGTGGGATTTGTATCCAGGGGAGGTGGACGGTCTTTGAGATAGCCATCCAATTCCGTATCTTCATTTGGACTAGCAGTGTAATTGTCACCCAAAAGCGCAGCTATGGCACTTGCAGTAGCACTTCCCCGCGGCAGTGATCCTGCGCTGTCAGCCGCATCACTCTGCTCAACAGTAGTGGTGGCCGCGATATCCAGTACTGCATTCTTCAAAGTCAACCTTTGTGAAGGCTTGAGATATCCTAAATGTTTGTGGCGAGGATCTAAGATCATAGCAATCATTGCTGGTGACGTTGAAGGGAAGTTGTCCGAATCGACCTGCAGAGATACACAAAAAATAAGAACATTGGAGCTGGTCTATCAATAGCTATAGACAAATAGCTAGAACTAGTAGCAGCAACGTCAAACACAGGCCTACCTTCATTCGTTTGGCCAGCTGAGACCGCACTTCATTCTTGAACGGTTCAATCTTGGGGTGGCCTCCATCATCACTCTTAAGATGAGCATTTATCAGGCTGAAGGTAATGGGATATGTGCTGGAGATTGAGACCTCTGTCTCTGAAGATAATACCGTTGTAGCACATTTCAGCGCCTTCAACACAGGTAAAGAGTCTTCCATTAACTGCCAGTGTTCATCTTTCATCTCGAGAATTCTGGCATTTTGGATTTTAGTCACTGTACGATCGGACAGCACTGCAGTGACAGCCCATCGTTGTTCCATTAACCTCTCGAACATGTCACAGACCGAATTCCAACGGGTTTTGCAAGACTGTATCAGCCGGTGTTTTGGCAGTTGTAGTTGTTCTTGCTTTGCCTCCAGTGCGCGGGTAGCAGGTGTGCTGTGGTGGAAATGCTTAACTAACCTCCCAGCTGCTGCGATGACCCTATGCATGTCAAGAGCGAAGCCATCATTGATGGCTAACTGTAAAGTATGTGCAAAGCATAGGAGTGACTGCCAACTCACTCGAGTGGGATCGTTTGCCGCAACTATATTCCTGGCGTTGTCATGCACGCAAGCAGCTACTCGGCCAGCGAGCCCCCAATCATCCACAGATTCCTTTAATTTCTCAGCCAAATTGTCGGCAGTGTGTTTGTCTGAAAAACTCTCTGTGAGAAGGACTGCCGACTTCACTTGCCAGTCTTCCTCAATGTAGTGGCATGTCACTGTAATGTAGCTCTCCGTAGTCAAAGCAGTCCAGCAGTCAGTGGTCAAAGCGACGTCGGCAGAAGCAAGTTTCTCTTTTAACTCTGCCTTCTTCTCAGCATACTGTTGCTCCAAGCGGTTGGTGAACGTTTTTCTGGATGGAATATGGTATTCTGGCTCAATAAATCCCATAAGTTCCCGAAAACTCTCGCCGTCAGCCACACTTAAAGGCAACATATCTTTCACAATCATATTCACTATGCGTTTGGTGATTTCATTCGCTCGCTTGTCATCACACATCCTCCTAGCCAGTGTAGCCTGAATGGTTGGCTGCCCTCCGCTTGATCTGGCTTCGCCGGAATTAACGTTCGGATGTACATTTTTTAGATGATATATTAGTGGAGACGTTGCACTATGGTAGGTAAACAGGGCGTCACAACAATTACATTGGACTTTATCGTCTTTTCTAGAGAAATGGTCCCACACTGTACTTCTCCTAGCCCGCTTCATCACAGCTCTTCTGTTGTCTTCTTTTTCTTCTTTGAGTTATTGGCGGGTTACGCTGTGCTTGCGCATACCGCCACCTGCCGGTTTCATCTGTCGTCACGCAAGATACCGGAAGTTATAGCTGTTCTCATAATGCGCGCGATCAGAACGATTATTTATTAGGCTTAGAATTTTAGTCGAATAAATTCTTACAAACAAATAATCGATCATCGATTATTCATTACCAACCCTAGTTCATGAAGCCTCGTTTTGCCATCATTACCCGCAGGAGTAACTCCACCTCATCGTCGGTCCAGACGAGAGAGTCGTTTCTTCTTGCAGACGCGGACATCTTCCTTGTTGTTGTTGTTGTCGTTTGAGCTTCACGTGAGCTTCGCGCTGGTTGAAGTAGGGCCGTACACGCATGCGCATTGCTTCTTCTATTGTTCTGGTGTAACCGGTGGGGGTGGCTTACAGCGCACATAGAGGTGTGGCGTGTGTACTGCATCGTTTTCAGCAAGCGTGGCGTTGCCATGAGGGGGCACTGTAACACCATTCAGAGGATATCTGTTGGAACAGGGAAACACGAGTTAATGACCACAATAATGTCACATATACATAATATCATTTGAGAAATTAAACGGGGGGAAAAGAGAGTAAAGTGAGGAAAGGTGTGACAGATGAGCTCCCCCAGCAGTCTAGGCCTATAGCAGCTTAACTATGGGATGTTTCAGGATCACCTGAGCCATCCCTAACTATAAGCTTTATCAAAAAGGAAAGTTTTAAGCCTGGTCTTAAAAGTGGAAAGGGTGTCTGCTTCCCGGACATTTGCTGGCAGCTTGTTCCACAAGAGAGGGGCCTGATAACTGAAGGCCCTGCCTCCCATTCTACTTTTAAAAACTCTGGGAACCTCAAGTAAGTACTCTGTTAGGAAAATATCTTACAATGAGATCTTTAAGATATGATGGAGCTCGGTCATTAAGAGCTTTATATGTGAGGAGAAGAATCTTAAATTCTATTCTGAATTTAATAGGGAGCCAATGAAGAGAAGCTAAAACTGGAGAAATATGATCTCTCCTGTTAGTTCTCATCAGAACTCTGGCTGCAGCATTTTGGATCAACTGAAGGCTATTCAGAGAATATGTGGGACAGCCCAATAATAAAGAATTACAGTTGTCCAATCTTGAAGTAACAAATGCATGGACTAGTTTTTCTGCATCACTCTGAGACAAGATGTTCATGATTTTAACAATATTACGAAGATGAAAGAAGGCAGTCCTAGAAACCTGTTTTATTTGCGAGTCAAATGATAAATTCTGGTCAAAAATAACTCCAAGGTTCCTCACTGTAGAACTAGAAGCCAAGGAAATACCATCTTGAGTAACTATATAGCTAGACAATTTCTCCCTAGAGCACTCAGGTCCAAAGATAACGACTTCAGTTTTGTCTGAATTTAGAAGCAGACAGTTCTGAGTCATCCAGGTCTTTATGTCTTTAAGACATGCTTGTAGTCTGACCAACCTATTGGGTTCATCTGGTTTTATAGATAAGTACAACTGGGTATCATCAGCATAGCAATGGAAATTTATGCCATGCTGTCTAATAATGTTACCTAATGGAAGCATGTATAAAGTAAAAAGAATCAGTCCAAGCACAGAACCCTGAGGAACTCCATGACTTACTCTGGTGTATGAGAGAGATTCTTCATTTACAAGAACAAACTGAAATCTATCAGATAAATATGACTTAAACCAGCCTAATGCAGTTCCTTTAATCCCAATAACATGTCCAAGTCTCTTTAATAAGATACTGTGATCGACCGTATCAAATGCAGCACTGAGATCCAACAGGACAAGCACAGACACAAGTCCGCTATCAGAGGCTAAGAGGAGATCATTGGTAACTTTCAGCAGTGCTGTTTCTGTACTATGATGCACTCTGAATCCTGACTGAAACTCTTGAAACAGATTATTTCTGTGTAAATTATCACAAAGCTGAGCTGCAACTATTTTTTCAAGAACTTTAGACATAAAAGGGAGATTGGATATAGGTCTATAATGAGCTAACACTTCTGAATCAAGAGTCGGTTTTTTAAGTAAAGGTTTAATTACAACAACCTTAAAGCTGCAGTCTGCAACTTTTTTTCAAGCATAATGCCTGGAACTGTCCGGGGATTCTGAAAGTAGTACATTAAATACCCCAATACAAAAAAAAAAATAGTTCTCTAGGTCCCCTATTTGTCCCGCTGGGTCCCTTCAAAGCCAGCAGGTTTGTTTACAAAATTGCAGACCGGACCGGTAAAAGGTAACCAATCAGGTTTACGAGCTGGGCTCTGCTGCCTGTCAATCACCAATTGTGCACGCGCGATACAAGGTAGGCTCGTCCCCACGCTTATTTATCTAGACAATTGAACTTCATTACGGGCTTGTCTACTTACTGTGTCTTCCATGATCGCAAATGACAGGTGAGTTGATGAATGAGGAGTCGTGTAAGCGCATCTGGCGTGCACGTCTACGTGCACGAGTTCTCATGTGTTTTGATGGGGCGGGACAGGAAGTTGAATAACTTTTTATTTTTCGGTTAAAAAATAAGCATTTCTTGCATTTTGCGACTACGGAGGTCACCGTTTTCAACTTCAAGCGTTCTGATAGATCATGTAAACTCTTAAAATGCCAAAAAGTAGGACTTTACGTATGACAACAACAAATCCTGCAGACTGCAGCTTTAAAAGGCTGAGGTACATATCCTGTCAACAAAGACAGATTGATCAAATTCAATATGGAAGTGTCAATTAATGGGAAAACCTCCTTGAACAGTCTGGTTGGGATTGGGTCTAAAACACAAGTTGATGGTTTAGAAGAGACTATTGCTGTTGTTAGCTCAGAGAGATCAACTGGACAGAAGCCGTCTAAATACAAATCAGGTTCTAAAGTTACTTCTAAAGCTGCAGTACTTGATGATACATCACTGATAATAGTGGGAAGGACTCCATCAATCTTCTCTCTAATAGAAACAATTTTATTGATAAAGAAGCTCATGAAATCATCACTGGTGAGAGTTAAAGGAATACCTGGCTCAACAGAGCTCAGACTCTTTGTCAGACTGGCTACAGTGCTGAAAAGAAATCTGGGATTGTTCTTATTCTCTTCTATCAATGATGAATAATAAGCAGTTCTAGCTTTACGTTGAAGTGGGTTCAGGTTCTTGGTTAGCTTTCAGCTGTGTAATGTCCATTGGGTGTTCAAACTGATAAATCACTGTGCATTTAAAAACAATACAGGCATGAGAGTGTGGAGCATTCGGTTGGGGGAGTGAGGAAGGTGAGTCCTGTGGGGTGGCGGCTGGTGGGAGATGAGGATCTTCCTCACAGGTTCCAGGGTGAGACAGTCTGAAATTGGGCTGTCTGCTGAATTGTGCTGTTTTTTCCTCCTGCTGTCAATCAGCTTTTGACTTGTCCCTGAGTGAGCGGATGATTGATGTAGGTGGTGAAATGAGTCAAGGGAGGGAGTTTGGTTTGCCACTTGTTCAGGCAAATTCCATCTGTCTTAAAAAGCTGTCAGCTGTCCCAGGAACTATGAAATTATGAAAAGTTACATATGAACGGTGGAAGTAAGCCACTAATTAACAACTCAGCCTTTACAGAGCTACCCGTTTTCTTTTTTTGTTCGTTTTTTTAAAGATGAACAAATTCCTTTTCAATATTCACACTATTGTTTTATGGTGTCCATTGCTCCACACCGGCAATATGATACATTTTAACACTGGATTTGTAGCCACAATATTCAGAATTTTGGTGTGATAAATATAAGACTGTGTCCTTGGGAAATCAGACCACTTTGTGCTCCAGCTGCACACGCTGCTTACATCCTTTGCAGCTAAATCACCCAGAATTGGAGTTTGGGATGCAGTCTGCAGCTTTCCCTGTGGCCCTTGCTGTCTGATTTACTCTCGTGCCTCACTCTCTGGTTTGATGTTGAATGTCCGGGTCATCGGATGGGTGCAGGAACATGAGGGTGTTGCGGTGTCGGCAGGAGCAGATTGGTCCAAGTGATTTGTGGGTCTCCAGAAGTCACTACTGGCAGACCCATGTTGAAGAAGGAGAAAGTGTCAAGGATTGGTAGAGAGTTGGAAGCTAGGTGTGAAAGCGGGGTCTTCAGCTTAGGATCACTTGAGCAGTATCATCGTAAATAATGAATCATAAAGCTTAAAAGCTCTAAATATGTTTGCTTTCTGATGACAGATAACCTCCAAACCACCATAATGCTTCCAGTTTAAGTTTGTATTCATTCTTAGCATTTTAGCTGGTATTCTTAGCTTTGTCTCTTCAGTCCAATCTCCCGCCCTGAGCATGGATAAGGTGACTGTGGAGAGAAACGACTCGCTTTAAACAGGAAGAAACCTTGTTCCAGAGGAAACGTGTGTCATAGGAGGCCCCCCAACAGTCTAGGCCTATAACAGCTTAACTATGGGATAGCTCTCACCTCTGATGCATACGAGCCTGTGTACACAGTATTAAATGATATTCTCAGGATCAGCTGCCCAAGAAACCCTCCTTACACTATGTGATGTTTCAGGGTCACCTGAGCCATCCCTAACTATAAGTTTTATATTTAAAAAAAAGTTTTAAGCCTAATCTTAAACTTAGAGCGGGTCTTATTCCTGCATATATCCACAAGAAAGGGGCCTGATGACTGAAGGCTCTGCCTCCCATTCTACTTTTAGAAACTCTGGGAAACACAAGTAAACCTGCAGTCTGAGAGAAAAGTGCTCTGTTGGGAAAATATCTAACAATGAGATATTTAAGATATGATGGAGCTTGGTCATTAAGAGCTTTATATGTGTGGAGAAGAATTATAAATTATATCCTGAATGTAACTGAGACCAATGAAGAGAAGCTAAAACTGGAGAAATATGATCTCTCCTGTTAGTTCTCATCAGAACTCTGGCTGCAGCATTTTGGATCCGCTGGTGGTTTTTCATAGAATTTGTGGGACAGCCCAATAATAAAGAATAGTCGTAGTAAAGAATACTAGTAGTAGTAGTAGTCTAGTAGACTACAGTAGTCTAGTCTTGAAGAAACAAATGTATGGACCAGTTTTTCTGCATACACTGCATCACTGAGACAGGATGTTCCTAATTTTGGCAATATTAAGGAAATAAGCTCAAATGCTTCCTCAAATGATCTCTTTGAGCATAGGATACACTGGACCATCTTTTATGAAAGAAAAGAGATGATAATGTCCCAAAATTCCTTACTTTCATAACTAAGCCCAATTATTTTTATCCAGTCGTTCTAACTATGATTCATTTGGATAAATATAAGAACAGGAGGCTGAGAGTTAGCAGTTTGTGACAAAACTTTTTTTCACGTTTGTGAATTTTCCCCCCTTTTCTAATAACAATACCTGATTATATAGTTACATTTCATATTAACTCTATGTGAGACAATCTCTTTGTAACTATGTGATAAAGTGCATTAAAGCGTTTAGAAGTTTCCAGGATTTTATGTTTATTTTATGTTAATGTTTATTGAACAAATGTCGTCAGTGCTACCGTCGTCTTTTGCTAAATCCTTATGAATTTCTCTTTTTTTAATCCCATAATGTTTTACAGTGATGTCAAGGAGAAGAGTTTATGATAAGACGAAAGGAAGATTTTCTTTACTGTCAGATCCCTGGTCGTGGTGTACTTTATAAGGTCCTCCTCCTCAGTGTTTTCTCCGCCCCTCTTGAATTTATAAAGAGACATACGAAACAGGCATTCAATTGGGGTTGTTTGAAACAAGGGTAAAACATGGTGGAGCGAGAAAGCAACAGTTAGCAGAGGTGGTCCACCTGGTCGCGTTTTGTGTCCCCATTCAGTATGGGGTTAGGTGACTGAAAACGCGGGGATGAAAAGCGTGTTGTTACAGTACAGACGAAAACTTGCGGATATCAACCGTGGGTGAGGATATTCAAGATGAGCCACATAGTAAAAGGTAGGTGATAATAATGCTACAGTAGCCTACACGACAATAATGTCGTTATCCATAGGGTATGCTGTCGTGGTCTGTGTAACTACATCCCGGACTAGAAAAAATGTCATGGTGGACTCCTGTTAACTACTGAGTTGCCATTGGGCAACTTTTTCAAAGTCGCCGAGGAATTTGTTGGGCAGGTTACTCCAGTGGTCATTTAAAGGGGATTTGTGCAAATTCTTGTGTTTTTTTGGAAGAATAATGACTTGCTGTCAAACTTTTCAGTTGTTCAGGAGCCGGTGCAGGAGTGTACTCCTCCGCCATTGCCCACAGATGATGTGCTCAGCTCCGGAGCCGTGTTGTTCCCTGGTAGCTATTAATCCTCACCTGTTTGCCTTTTACACATGGATTTATATATTGTGGCTTATTGTGCAAGTTTGACCAGTGTAAATTTAAATTTAGCTGGTTTTAGCAACATTTGTATTTAAGTTATTCTGATATCACTCCTGAGCACAGCATTATTACATTTTAATTTCTCTGGCAAATACTGACATAACATAGATTAACTCAAAATGTCCCTTGTTTGGTATAAATGTTTGTTTCCTTTTTATAAAATCCCATGAATTTGAGACCACAGGTTATATTCTCTGTACAGGTGTTTTTGATCAACATGGCTGCCCTTTGATAATCTTCCCTGTGGATGGTCAAGCCAAACTCTCAGAACTCAGCAAACCAGAAATTGTGGACTTTATAAATTACTTTAAATTCCTGCAAAAGTACGTTGAATTGAGTTTTGTGTGTGTGTCTTAGTGTCTTAAAGGCAGTACAGGATGGACTGCTGATTTCCATGTTCTCTCTTCAGTCAGAATGAGGAAAAACAGATTTTGGTGTCGGCTGTAGCTGATCTGAGGCATGCCTCACTCCCTACGACCAGGTTCATTGCTGAGACTCTGCTTCTGCTTGAGGTATTGTTATGGCAGAGTGAACTGTGTGGATACTGACTTGCGTGTTCCCAGTATTTATTCTGAAACTAGATGAGGACTGTGCAGAAAGTGCACTGTAGTTGGTGTTATGTAGTTTCTAGCCTGATCCTGGATCTTTTAAGCTCAACTGGAAACCAAACTCAAAGGGTGTACATGTTCAAAGTGCTCATTGAGTGCAGAGGTCAAGAACCTCCCTCTGTTGTTGCAGAATTGGGTCTGACTGTGGAGAGGTCTTTGAGAAAATTACGCTATTTCAAACAGCTGCAAAATTACCTTTGGTAACACTTTAAGACCTACAATGTCTTGATAGACAAAAAATGATAATTCAACATTTTTACCTCAATAAGGTAAAAATGGGGGTAAGTTTCCATCTCATTTACCAGATCATAATGACAAATGCTTATTCAAAGAGGAAGGCTCGCCCTTCTCTACCATGAGCCAGAAATGTGCTGTGTGTTTGACGAAACTGGATTAATTGAATTAAATAACTTTTATTTATGGTGCTCCAAAATTCAGCACGTGATCCTAAGGCACCTAAAAGATGCAGTCTAATTCAAGCGAGTTGTACTCCAATTAATCATATCCAATTATAATCAAATAATATCTAATTATTTAAAATCCAGTTTAGTCCAACTGAATTTTCACTGTCACAGAGGTGGTTTGCTTCTTTCTATGCTAGAAACCAACCTGGTCTGGAGTAAATTATATTCTAGCTCCCAGTATCTAGTCTAGTAGAGGAGTTTAAATTTACTAAAGCTCCGTTTAGCTGGGACTAAAGATGTGGTAGTAAGTAAGGTGGTTCCAAACCCAACCAAGGGGAGGAAGTTGAATCCAAGAATGGCAGCTCAGGAGGCAGAAGCAACTCTTAGACATGCAGAGATTGTGGGTAATGTGCAAATAGGCTGGGGGGGCTTGGGGCTTGGCCCAGGCAAACCAGTGTGGAGTAGAGCAGGTCCCAAGGAGAAGAGAAAGCTAGTTGTTAAGCAGGTTCGTTGACGGGAGGAAATGTTAAGGGGTACAAAGGCAGTGGCTCAGGCTAAGCAGGGACGGTGGTTAAATTGGGAAGGTGTAGAGAAGAAAAAGCTTAGTTGGAAAGAGCTGTGGAGTATAGAGGAAAGGAGTATTAGATTTTTGATTGGGGCAACATATGATATATTGCCAACTCCCCAGAACCTAAAACTCTGGGTAAATGGAGACCTGTTATGTTCAGATACTGCAACTCTAAGGCATATTTTGTCAGTTTGTAAGGTTAGTCTGTCACAAGGCTGGTATACATGGCAACATGACCAAGTGTTAAGAAGCTTAGCTGCATGTATTGCAGGTAAACTTAGGAGGGTCTAAGATGAAGAGAGTGGCAATTCAGTTTGGTGGAGAAAGTTAATAAGACGATAAGGAGGCAAGGTAGCTTGGAGGATGCTTGTGATTGGGAGATGCAGGTAGATTTAGGAAATAAGCTTGTTGTTCCCCAGGAAATAGCCTTTACAAATCTAAGGCCTGATATAGTCTTGTGGTCTAGGAGTAGAATAAGTATTTCATAGAGCTGACTGTTCCTTTGGAGGAATTAGTAGCAGAAGCATATGAAAGGAAAAAGCTTAGGTATGTGGAGTTGGGGGCAGAATCAGAGCAGCGAGGATGGAAAGTTAGGATATGTAGTTAGTGGAAGTAGGATGTAGAGGATTTGGTGCAAAGTCTGTTGTCTCGTTGAGGGAGCTGGGTGTAAGTGGACAGTGTGAGGAAAATAGTGAAGGAAATGTCAGATGAGGCAGTAAAGTCCAGTCAGTGGATTTGGATTAGAAGAAGCAATAGTAGCTGGGGGCCCAGCAGGGGGAGCACCTAGGGAAAACAGACTCCTTGATGAAACAAAGCAGAAATTCAGGATATTTAAGTGGAGGGTGTGGCCCATGTGAGCCTTTTGAAACCAGGCGGCCATTTTAGGTGAGTTGGCCTGTATGGCTTTGTTTTTGCTGGCATTTTTAGTGATTATAGGACTGTTTAGGTGAGTTTGTCTGCTGAATCTGCTAATGTGTCTTGTCCTACCTCCACCTCTGGTACCTTCTGTACTTTCATTACCCCCTACCTGAACCAGGGTTTGAATCCCATTCCTACTTATCTTTACCTCATCTATTTCTACACCCAACCTGAACCAGGGTTTGTATCCCCACCCTGCTTTGACTGGTGTGTAGTTGGTGAGAGGCTGGGTACTTGTGGTTGTAAAAAAAAGATGGCTGTTGTGGTGTGAGGAGCAGTGTTGGCTGGCATTAGGGGAGTGACTCTGGGACGAAGCCATCATCATATCATTAGATTATTCCAAAACACCTCATAATGCTGGGCTGTGAGACATTTTGTATTTCTCAGTGTAACAGTTACAAGGCTGTCTAGGGAAATTGTTTTACATCATGGCCTAACAAGTCTTTGTGAATGGTGTTAATATGTAATGTTGTCATGTAGAGGCACACTGTGCTAAAGCAGCTGATTTTTAAATGTTTTTTTTTTTTTTTAAATATCATTAGTGCTTTAAAATTGTGTATATTATTATGGGGAAAAAAACATCTGGAAGGAACAATTCAATTCAGTTTAGATTAGATTTATTTGTATAGCGCCAAATCACAACACATGTCATCTCAAGGCACTTCAATAATACAGTCCAATTCAAGCCAATTAGAATCCAATTAATTGTAATCAAATCAAAATGATTAAATTCCAAATGAGTCTAATTCATACATACAGAGCCAATTCAAAAATTGATTGCGCCAAAACTTCTCTTCCGTCCAATCTCCTGTCCTGAGCATGCACATGGTGACTGTGTAAAGAAAAAAAAACTTCCTTTTAACAGGAAGAATCCTCTGGCAGAAACCAACTCAGGAATGGTGCCTGAGTTTCCTGTGGTTAAAGAGGACAGGAAAGAGGGGACAGCTGGAAGCTAAGAAAATATTAGTGAGAAATATATTAGATTGATGAGCTTAGGCAATTCAAAGAGCATAACTCTTGTGATTGAAGCTAGAATTTTAGCAATTTGGAAATGAAACTTGTGGGTGTGAACTTTGAAACATTGGAAGAGGGGTTAAGCAGTACTGGGCTGTTAGTTGATTTGTTGGAAGGAATGCCTGAACTTTCAACATACAAGTCATTAAAAGACAGGATGCCTTGGCCTGAATTTTTATTTTTATTTTTTTTTATATATTACTATTATACTGAATCCCGCAACTAGGTTTAAGCCAATTCCAACATTTTAATTCTGAGGCATGAGAAACTGTAATCATTTGGTTCAGTGTTGGTATTGATTAGTGGAGATTTTCTGGCCACATCTGTTTTCCAGCTGTATAAGCAGACAGTACACAGTGTGTACATAATTAAACCCAAAAAGAAGGATGTCTTGAAGCAATTGCTGAGACTTCTGGATCCATCAAGGTCACACACAGCTTCTTTCAGCGTAAGTTGGGCAAAATATGCTGTGCAGAACGATGTATTTAGTTTTGACTTGGCAAGTAATGCTAATCTTACTTTTGCAGAAAATACTTCTGAATGAAATCCCAGAACTCTTCAACTACATTGACCAAAGTCAGCTACCACTGTCACTTGGTGGATACCATAGGTACTGTCATCAGAGCTGGGTTGGCTTCATTAAGGTAATTAATTTCTTTATTTACTTTAATTTGTCTACATCCATCTTAAGTTTTTGATCTTGATTATGCTAATGAAATTAGTGACACAGCAAGTGTGGACTTGAACCTTGTAAATGAGGGTTACTTTCAATGGCAAAAAAAAGCATGACAGAACCTGTTGAATACTGTAATTTATTCTGTATTATCTGTTGACTGCAAAGAACGGGTTCAAGACTTTGCAATAGCTCTGAATAACCTGTCCACTGCTGTCAAAATTGGGTATGGTAGTCTGGTTTTGTCTTGAAAGTCCAAGAAGCTAGTTGGATTCAAAAGTCACTGTCAAGGTTGGAGATGTTGTATCCCAAATTTGGTTGGGTGGTTGCCACATAACATGTGTTCAAAATTGTATTATGGGTGCCAATGCCATCAAGTTGGATGGGTAGTTGCATTCTTATTTGCCTCTACTGGGGACTTGCTTATCAGTGCCAACTTATCATTGATCAAATCAGTAGCTGGCTTTACTAGGGATATAGCCTCCTGCTCATAGTATGCATCATATAGCATATGATGGTAAAGGAAGACTGGGATAATGGGTTTTGAACTGGGTTGTCTATTGATACATGTCATCAGTAGAGAATGTATGGAAATAATAATAATTTTTTTAAAATGGTAAAATGTTCCCACAAACACATCTTGAGGTGTGCAAAAGTATAGGGTTGTTGCAATGGGACAAAATCCCACCTGGAACACTTCATTGTTTGGTGTTCAATTCAAAAATACTTTATTTATCCCAGAGGGAAATTAAATGTTGATGTAGCTCAATTAAGTTCAAGGAGTTCTCAATGCCAAAACATATTGTCAGTCTTTGACAAGGAATGTGAACACTACCAAGTGGGGGAAAAAAGCTTTACTATCCCAACATTTTTTGGATTGTGTTGGAGGCCTGAAACTCAGAACTGAAGGCATGTTCACAAAGTAAATGAAGTTGATGGGGGGGGGGGATTAAATATCTTGATTTATACTCTAAAAAAAAAATGGGTCAAAGAAAAGGTGAACAAATACGTGTAAATAAAGACCAAAGAACATTTATAACTCTGTCCCATTTTACTATTTTTATTTTTTTTTTCATTATATATCACTTCATAATATCTATACCATGCACTGGTGTCATTTCTTTTTGTCATGTCATCAGTTCAGTCGATGCTATATCACAAACGCAACACCCATGTCAACCATGTCTCCCTTTACATGTTATGATGGTCTTTATTACTCACATGAGAAGCACATTACTCCAGGCAGATCTCATCCATCTCTGGGGCCTCACCTTGCTGAATTGTTTAACAGCTTCAAGAACTTCAGCCCTGATAATCGTCGAGTCCCCTTTGCTTCCACTGTGGAAGTCATATTCGCAGTTGGATGGAGATGATCATCAAAGTATTCTCCTCTGCCTGAGGCATGTCACAGTTTGCCAACATATTTTCAAGGCTATCTGAAAGTAATTTTCCATAGCCTCTACAAACTCCCCTTACATTAGAGTTTTTGCTTCAGCAACTAACCGAGCCGCATCCCATTAGGCTTCGGGTTCCTTCCCACCAGTAAAGTGAATTGGATTTCTAAGTAGCAAGTTTCAACAGCCAGGGATTATACCATCAAGGCGGTCTGATGTGTGGTCAGGAGTGAAAAAGATCACATCAAGAAGGGGAACAGACAGATGAAAGTCCCAGGAGAGCCATGGAAATAAAATTGTTTTTCAAAAAGTTCAGTTAAAAACAACTCTAAAAATTCTCCTCCCCTGCCTCACACCCTCCCCGGAACAAGTTGCACCTCTTCACTGTCGTCCTGCACCTCATTAATGGAGCCTAACCGCCATCTACCCTCCCATCGCACACTCCTCATCAAGACCTCATCTGCCATCCCTCCAGCTAGTCATTTCTCCAGCAGTCAAAGAATGAGGCAGCTGGAGAGATTGAACTAGAATAAGGCCCCATTTGTAGATATCCTCAGCATTTCCAGTCTTCTGCAGTCCAGGTAAACTTTCAGGTATCTGATTCCTTAACTAACTACACCTCTTCACCTTGGATGAAGACCATGTTTGGCTTAATTCCTAGTCCTCCTAAAATCCACAAACATCCCTTTTTGCTTGGGTTTTGTTATTTGGAAAGCACCTTACTGTTGTGGGAATGATACCCTCAACGCAGAAGTTAAAGGGATAATCCGGAGTAAAATGCACTTTAGATCAATTTACGGGATGTTGGGAGTACATACGTTGAGTTGACATCAAAATCATGTCATTCGGATGTGTTTTGAGAATTTCGATTTGACTGTTTTTAGCCAAAAGTCGTTAGCCTGGAAGTGATGAGGGCATATCGTATCGCCGCTACAAAACGCTATTTTTATACCTCTTCTACAGCTCCAAACAACATAACACTTACGTGGTAGTGAGTAGAGGGTCCCTGAAGCCAAACCGAAGTGTCCCGAGGTCTTCATGTGGTCGGAGAGAGAGTCCAGAATGAATTTAATCAAGCCAGTACCTTTCCGGAAATGTTGCTGCTGCACCTGCCGCTAAAGACCGTGGTGAAGTTGGTTTGATATTGGATATTCGACAGAAATGAATATAAAATGGTGTGCATTCAATTGGTGTACAAAAAGGCGTGTGTGGTTGGTACTACACTCACTAGGTCACAAGGCTTGGGAGGTATTGGAAAAAAAGACACCTTATTTCCTTATTGTGAATATCTGTCGAATATCCAATATCAAACCAACTTCAGCACGGTCTTTAGCGGCAGGTGCAGCAGCAACATTTCCGGAAAGGTACTGGCTTGATTAAATTAATTCTGGACTCACTACCACGTAAGTGTTATATTGTTTGGAGCTGTAGAAGAGGTATAAAAATAGCGTTTTGTAGCGGCGATACGATATGCCCTCATCACTTCCAGGCTAACGACTTTTGGCTAAAAACGGTCAAATCGAAATTCTCAAAACACATCCGAATGACATGATTTTGATGTCAACTCAACGTATGTACTCCCAACATCCCGTAAATTGATCTAAAGTGCATTTTACTCCGGATTATCCCTTTAATATAGTCTGTCAGACATAGTCATTGTACTAACAACATCGCTATAAAGCTCACAGAGTTCATTTCACACTGAAACTTTATTTTACTGTATTTTCATTTATTTCAATGTCATAAAAAAATTTTTTTTTCCATGATGAAAATACAGTTTTTACCTATACTTTAATCAGTTTTACGATCATCAGCTGCTAGACCATGCTAAAACAGAAATTGGGCTTCAAAATGTAGATGAAGTCACTCAGGTTTTATTTCTTTACTGGGTTCAGGAGTGTTGTTTTTTTTCTGTTGTTGTTTGTGGCTCTATTGCTCACTCTGGCTCACCCCTAGCACCAAATCTCTTCCTTTTTATAATATTTAAAACTGTAAAAATGATTATTTTTGTTGCAAAGTAATTTCCCTTTTTGGGATCTTTACAAAAACTGAACTTTATTACAGTTTTTTGTCTGACTATTGTCTAACTGCTTCTTTCCAGTTTCAAAACAAGGTGTATTTCTCTAAAAAGCTATGTGTGGACGGTTTTCGTCTCAGCCCTGGTTTTTCATAAAGGTATCATGGGTACTATTGGGTACCACGTTCCAATCTTCCAGATGCCATTTTGAAATGAACAACTGATGTTTAATTGGATCCCTTAAATAAATCATTGAGCATTGCTGCTTTTATGAACAATTTGGACTTGTGAAATGCATAACTTTGCTTTTCCCAATTAAAGCTTAACCAAGGAGGCTGTGTTACAATCAGAGGGTTTAACTCAAAGAAAATTTGTGCTGCTATTCTCAGCAGGCATAGGGTGCACACTTTATCTGTGATTCTGTTTGCATCTGTAGCACACAAAATGATTAAGTTATCTAATGTAAAAAACTGAATAGAATGAAGTAAGTTGTTTATTTTTGGTAAACATGACTGTTGTGATAAGAGTGCTCTGCTCACTTGCTCAGGAAATGTTTGAATTTTTTAATTAATTTATGAGATGTGCTCAAGCGGCCTGAATCTATTGTTTGCTACTTTGGTGAAGCTTGTACAGATGCCTTGCATAATCAGCTGACCTCATTAGCAAATGAAAGAAGCCCTTTTTCATCATCAGGCTATACTTTCTGTCGCATCCAGCTGGGCCATGACAGTATTTATTTGAAATGGCAGTTCCCTCTACAGGAGACCTATTTAGGAGGCAACAACACAATCCCAACTAGACCTAGATTCAGGCTGTGGATTGAGAGACTTACAATTAGTTCGCTATAATTTTCATATATGATTAAATCATATTGTATAAAAAGCATGAGATAAAAGTCGGTATAATGGATTAATCAAAAACCACATTGACGGCAACGTCACAAAAATAAAATGTGTATGCATTGTAATGACAGTGGAATTCTAAAGTTTTCTTTACCTGTTCCTGTAGGAGATTAATGCATTTGTCCAAGAGTTCCTGTCTGTGGTGGAGTGTCTGCCCTCGTGCATCTCCATGCTGGAGGCTTTGTCCAGGCTTCCGCTGCCGTCCAGTGTCAGTGAACTCCAGCATTTCTGCAGCACAAACGAAGAAAAGTTCCTGAAGCTCAGGAGGTCAGGTCAACTACTCGGTTTCCTCTTAGACCAATTTAACTTCAAAAGATGATATGATTGCACCTAACCATTTGCAAAAGTAAAGAAATTAAGCGAATTAAAGGGGAAGTTCGTTTTTTTTTTTTTTTTTTTTTTTTTTTTTATAAACCTGCACCTTATTTCTTGAATAAAATACGTTCATCTTCTCACCGATAAGTTTGGTGAGTGTCGGCATCCTTTGGAAGATTTTTTGATTACTTGAGATCCGCATATATCCATATTACTGGAGAGAACAGGCATAGACATTACAGCCTCTAAATAAGGCATTATCTGTCTTTATTGCACTGTTAGCTCATAGCTGCTGTGTTGTTGTTATTGGGGCTTATGGGGGGCTTTCTACACACGCGTCTAGTGGGATGACTTCATCGACGTGCACCGCTAATAAACATAATAAATATTTTCCTCTATCAGTACCCTTTTCTATATGAAAGCCTTCCCTATTCTCCATTGATAACAATTCATATTTCTCAAAAAGGAAAAGATTCTTTGGTACTGTTTTACGCACAAACTGAGTTGTCTGTACTATGCGCATGCTGTGTTGTACAGAGAATTGGGGTTGGATGAGCTGCTGAGACACTGCGACAATGTGGTGGAGAAGCTGTGTTATCCTGACAGGGAGCCATGCTATCAAGCCATGGCTGGCACTTCCCTCTTCACCCACACTGCCTTTGATATGCTCCAGAAACACAGCAGGTATTTTAGGCAGCTTTCGGAGTGCTCAGTTACAACTGTGCCTTTCTCAAATACCTCAGTCTAAGTCCTCCCATAAGGTTTATCCCCATACCAAACTGCTATGTTGCAATGGTCCTGATTTTCAAATGCTCATGTGCAGCACCAACATGGGTTTATCTCGGTTTAAATAAGGTATTAGTAAGTACTAACTCAAATTTGCACCAAGCACTTCAGGTTGATTTGAGAATGCGAGTGTGGACAACATGGCACGAAAGAACATTGCTTAGCGGAGGTGCCACTTTCAAATCTTGCTAGCTCTCTAGGATTACCAACCATGCCTTTAAATTTCAGTGATGGACAGGAGGCAGAGTAAAGGGAACTGGTCAATCAGTCTCCTTGATGGAGCATGATTAGAAATTGTATATGAATTGATCATGACTGGTATTAAAGGATGCTTTGTATTTTATAGAATAACTGCAGCAATGGAAAAAATGGAGTTGATGTGGCAGCAGGCTTTTTTTAAAGCCCATTTGCAGCTACAGGTGCTCCAGCTACGCAACAGCGCATTGCAGGTGGGTCCGATGGTGCTTTCACACCAATATGGTTTGGACTGGTTTATAAGCAAGCTGTAGTTTTTTTGTGGTTCCTGTTTAGATGGTGTTAAAGCTCACAAATTCTGAGAGCACTTAAAGAGTAGATTACCATATTATTTTATTAAATGGGGCTATCAAAGTTAAAACGACTCTAATAACACTGTGATAAAGAATAATGCTTTCAACGCTAGTAAATACGAACAGTGGTAAAGCACCAAAGCATTGCTTGACCGCTTCCAAAACCCAATCTCTGTCCGGCACTTCTGTCTCTGAGATTCATCTCTGTTATCGCCTTGACTGAGAATATTCGGACCCTAAATAATATGCAGGCAAGGCCCTGCTCTCTCCCACACCAACTAAATCATTGCAAAACTAATAGTAACAGTCCTTGTAATTAGTAACTGAATATGCTAAACACTGCTTCAAGGAAAAAAGGATGCATCAACCATCAGCGAATAACGTTAGTTACTTCAGCGACGACTACTATAATGCCAAAAACTGCTACTGTTTACTGTATCCTTGATTGTAGCTGATTATTTCCCTTCACCGTTTAAACCAGCTGTAGAAGAGTATCATCCAAGTCTTTATTTGTGCCTTTTTTTTCTTGCACCTGGATTCTATTAGACATATAATGGTTGAGTAATCCAAACACATGTCAGCATAATCTTTGCAGCAGCTTCTGATATGTCGCATCCCTCTGCCGATTATTCACTCATTTACCAAAGCATTTACAACTCAACCAGGTTACTCCTCATGCCATCTTCTTAAGTGATAAACCTCTCCCTACAATCATACATTTGCATTTCAAATTTGTTTACTGCCATGAACTAAATCTCTTTACAGATCACTGAGGAGATTGAAACTCTTCAAGAGAAGCTTCAGTGGTACAGAATAGAGATTGCCAAGGATTCTGCAAAGGCAGTGACATTGGTGTCTGATTTTGAGGCATCCATTCACACTCCAGCTATGGTACAGATGTTTTGAGAATTTACTTTTAACATATAGCCTAGGATATGTTAATTTTCTTCCACATGGATTAAATGCATTTCTACTTTAGTGCATGCAACCATGCTGATTGTCATATTCCCTAAGTCAATTTTAATAACTTGAATATTGCACCTCTCAGCTACTTGTCCGTTGTGGTGAAGATGTGATCCACACATTAGCGGAGATCCTGCCCTTGGAAGCTCAGACCAGGGAGGACTGGGCTCTTGATCTGGAGAGGTGTAAGGAGAGTCTGCATTCTGCTGTGCATTCTATTCTCCAAACCCTGAGAGCAGTTTCCCATTACCATCACTATTACAACAAGGCAAGTTCTCTTAATGGAAGGAAAAGAGGCAATGCCAAAAATCTGCTGCAGTTCAGAGATTGTATAGTGTAGGGATGTTTCGATCACGTGATCGGAAATCGGGGCCTATCACGTGGTTTCTGACTTGATTGGTATCGGACATTTCATCTATATATGTATATTTACTCTCATTATTTTTTTTTTTTTATCAGAACTATAATATTTCAAAACAAATGGGGAAAAAATAACAGCTTAGCATTTACTGTTATGTGGTGGTACAGAGTCAGACCGTCTCAACCATAGACATAGGCTGTGTTCGAAACCGCATACTTCTCCTACTACTCCTACTAACTTTTTGAGTTAGTATGCGAGTTTTAGTATGCGAGAAGTTCCCGGAAGCATACTAGATTCGCCGAAATGTTGGGTATGCATCATGAGGTTACTACTTGTACTCAAACTAACCAAGATGCAATGTGACGTGACGTCGCCGATCGTCATTTCCTGTCAAAACGGCAGTTTCAAGCTAACTACAACGAGGGTAGGTTCACTTCCTGTTTTCAAAACAAAAGCACCAATTGTATCGTAATGGCTTTCCCTATGATATAAGGCAATGGGTATTTTATTTTGTGAAAATAACCGGAAGTGCGTTGCTCACTACGGCTAGCTTTAGTAGCGCCGAATTCGTCGGAACAAAATTGTAAATAGCTGGTATTTTGTCAGATTTTCTACACGTTGGGGATCTAAATGACTACTTTCTCGCTTGAAAATGTTTCAAATGTTGCTAAAGTTTACAGACTTTAGAGCTAAAGCGAAATCGGCTTCAGGCTGGCTGACTTCAGCTTGAGCAGGAGCTAAATCCATTGAGGGTAAACGCTCTGCATACTGTCTGATTGATGAGTATGATATGGAAGTATGCAGTTTGTAAGTATGTAGTATGCGGTTTCAAACACAGCCAAAATATACGTTGACGCCTCATAGACTGACGTTGCCTATTGGAGCTGGCGTATCAGCGCGGTCGCCATTTTGGGTGGGTCTCCAATGCCTCCACATTGCATCTATTTGGACTGAGGAAGGTGTATATCCCCAACTACAATAATCATAACTCCCCGAATTGTTATGTCTATGGTCTCAACGACCCACAGAACAATGCATGCGGCATGACGTCACTTTGCTGCCAATCGTAAAGCGAAGCAGAACACGGCAGCAGCTTGAAGCTGGGAGCGTGAATGTCTGCGGTGTGGAAGTATTTTAAAGTGGATGACAAAAACGTTGCGATTGGAAACTGTGATATGCAAACTTAGGATTTAAAGAGGACATCGCTAACATCCTTGATGAGAACAGGAACAGGCTCAAACCTGACAAGGTAGAGATGTTGGTTTTCATCAAGAAAAACGTGCATTTCGTTCTGTGAAGCCAGAGGAGGAGAGTAAAAAATTAGGAGAGCAGTTCCGAAAAGCACATTACTGGCCTTACTTTATAACACTGTGGCACTTTTATTTGCTTATTTGTTTACATGCCTACCAGGTATTTCAAGTTGAGCTGCTGCTCGTTTTTATATTAGACATAATTGCACTAAACTACAATGTGAAGAATTTGTTTATTACTTGATTAAAAAAGGAAATTTAAATTTCAAACAATATAATTGGTATGAATTTTTATTTTTTTTTCTTCCTTTGTTTTCGCTATTGCTTTTATTTTTCAGTAGCTTTTTCTATTATCATTTCTGTATTGCTTTTGTATTTTCTCAGTTGTGTTTATAATTTCGTATTGTTTTTTTTTTTTTTCCCTTTGGCGATTTCCCCACTGTGTGCTATTCTAAACAATTAAAACAGTTTCTGGACATGGATTTGCCACCTTAAGCTTCTAAGTCCGTAAAGCTAATCACAAGGCTGTCTTTGCCACTTATTACCTGATCTATGAAGGGTATGAAATACCTATGTAAATAAATCATTCCATCTAGCGAGAAGCATCTTGGATTATGGATTCCACATTCTCAAGAGTTTTAAAAAAAAAAAAAAAAAAAAAAAAAAGGTTCATCCCTCACGCTTCATTTGATAGGTGTGCAACAACATTGGCAAAGTGGCTCTTAATTTCTTTCTGACACGTGCTGAGTGAACTTGGTGTGTAAAAACATGCATGCACAATACTCCCAGACTGTTTCAACAGCAATAGAATCTAGTATTTTTAGTGGCTAATGCTTGGCAATGGATCAAGCTGTGGAAACTTATAGATCGTGGGACTTTTTCCTAGATTTAACTGTTAAACCCCGGTTTTCCCCATAGATTGTTTTAGGGCGGATTGTTGGCGAGAGATAAAAGTCAACAGCTCTAAAAATGATCTGGGACTGTTGATGTTCTTAGACTGGTGAACATCTTCAATATATTGAACATAAACAATGAGCACGGATTTGTCTGACGCTGTTGTCATTTTCATAAGTTCAAAGGGAACATTACAAAACTTTTTGTGCAGCTGGTTTGACAATCTACTGTCACTCTATCAGTCCTGTCTGAAACGGTGTTGTCCAACTAGAACGGTTTTCACAAATAGACGCACAGTCTCCACAGTTTTCAGACACGCTATTGATTAGCCACTCTTTGATATTGTGTGGCTTTTTCACTTCTGCAGTTGATAAAGAGCACTCAAATGATGCCTCTGTGGCTCTGTTCTAATCACTGCCTTGTAATTTCAAATATACTAGTTCCAATTTTTTATTCAGTTTAAAAAAAAAAAAAAAAAAAAAAAAAAACGTAAACGAAAAAAAAAAATCCTTATGCTGCGTGTACACCAAGAGCGACCTACGCTACCTGGTAGCGGAGGTAGCTGGAGAAGCTTCGCTTGAGAATTTGCTTTGGAAGCTCGTGACGTCACATTTAGACTGTTCAATTTTTAAAGGCCCCGCGGCTGTGCAGCACCCCTGCGGAAAAAACATGAGGAAAGTGAGGGCAGGGACACGAATAAACGTGTTGTTATTTACAATTTGTTATACAAGATATACATCACGTTACAAATTACAAAAACTACATAAGGTACACCTGAGAAGAGCAGGAATAGCAGAGGCAACTGTGAAAAAGAAACTAAATTAGAAATAAAATCCAAAATAAAACTTAATTGCAGTGAGAAAGGTATGCGTGGGGTTACTACACTATTGTATTGAAGCACTCGAAAAGGCAATTGCAACAGTCTCAGGATTAAACGACTATTGTTTGGATGGGAACTAAAGTTTACACGTCTGTTTCCGCGAACCCCGCGGATTGTCGGACCCCTACAATCTGTGGCTTGTCATTGGTTTTCGCCGAAACGCGTCATAGCTCATTACCATAATGTTAGCTTGAGTTTAATCGCTTGAATCCGCTCTGGTAGCGCAGTTCTCTTCGCCACTGGAGCATCCGCCCTGGTAGCCTAGGTAGCTCACCCTCCATAGAGAAATAATGATTTCCGGCGCTGAGGTAGCGTAGGTCGCTCTTGGTGTACACGCAGCATTACTCTCACTTGTCTGTGTTTTGTCTTCTGGTGAAGTTTCATTTTGTTTGGTTTCCTGCTGTCATGACACATTTTGATCAGGTCTAGTTTCTCGATTAAAAACAAAGCTTAGGTAACTATGAACTAGGGGTGGGCGATATGGAAAAAATGTTGTATCACGATTTTTTTTTGCATAAAATCACATTACATTACATTACGGTCATTTTGCAGACGCTTTTATCCAAAGCGACTTACAATAAGTGTGTTCCAAATCGGTAGGCAAAAGAACTTCAGGTCACAAGAAATCATAAGTGCATTTCCTTCCAAAACCAAACAGCTAAGAGCACAACTAGTCCTAGAGTAAGTGCAGTAAGTTAGGTACCTAGACAAATGTAAGACAATTTAGAAAACAAAGACAATTTAGGAAAGAGGGCGGATCTGGGTAGTGTTTCCTGAAGAAATGAGTTTTCAGCCTGGGGCGAAAGATGGGCAGCGACTCAGCTGACCTGACATCAGTCGGGAGTTCGTTCCACCATCGGCGTGCCAGAACAGAGAAAAGCCATGACCGTGTCGATCATGCGCAGGGACCGCTGAGTGACGGGGCAGCCAGACGCCTGGAGGCCGCAGAGCGAAGTGGTCGGCGGGGGTTTAGGGCTTGACCATAGCCTGGAGGTATGAAGGAGCTGTTCCTTCCACTGCCCTGTAGGCTAGCACCAGAATCTTAAACTGGATGCGAGCAGCTACAGGGAGCCAGTGTAGAGAGCGGAGAAGGGGAGTCGTGTGGGAGAACTTGGGGAGGTTGAATACCAGACGAGCAGCAGCTTTCTGAACAAGCTCCAGAGGTCTGGAGGCAGAAGCCGTTTTTTTTTTTTTTTTTCACGATCTTCCATCCAAACAAAAAAAAAGAATTTTGGGGCTTCAAAGCTTTCTTTCTAAGCATATTTTAATGAAAGTAATTGCAATTTCCCATGTGCAAACATTGTAAACAAAATAAAATGTAAACAACACAGGATTAAGTAGCTAAACATCACTGATAAACTTAACATCTTCACTAATGAAGTAAACAATCTCACTCTTAAAAAATTAACATTACTCTGATAAAATGAACACTCACTCTGATAAAGTGCATTTTCTTATAATATAAAAAGTATGAAAATATGAAATGTTGAAAAACACAAACTGTTTTTGGCTATATTCACACGATTTAAATATCAATGGTCCAATGCAAACTGAGGTAACTGTATTAGTGCAACAGTCTTTAACAAAGACATAACAAACTGCTCCTGATTAAAAAAGGATGCATTCACAGTTTCCCCATCACAGATTTTTGGTCAGAAAAATCAATTTGTCCACCTTATCTGGCTTGAGAGTAGCCCTTTGGCAAGTTACGATGTTGCCACCTGTGCTGAAGACTCGTTCAGAGGGAGAACTTGTAGTTGGAATGCACAGGTATTTCTGAGCTAGTTGACTCACTCGTGGAAAGTTTCCCTCATGGACTTTCCACCATTCCACAGGATCCATCTCACTGTCTGTATGTGGGGTGGAAAGATAGGCCTTCATTTCCCCCTCGACTGCCTCTCTTATAGATGGGGTGGGGGAAGCTGTTGTGCCAGCTGCAGATGCAGCACCTGAAATTTTAAAAGGCTGCCTAATGTTTTTTTCTTTGGTGGGGGTTGGTCTGCACCAGGATCACTCTGCGAAGTGGAGGTGGGCAGTGAATGCTGTGCTGTGGTCAGTAAGACCTCAATCTCAGAAACAGCTCTGGCTTGTATTTCCTCTGTTTTGTCACTGTCAATGTACTGGCTCTTGAACCTTGGATCCAAAAGCGAAGCGATGTCGAGCAGGGCATCAGTGGTGGGGTCCTGATATTTGTCAGTGAGGTAGTTGAGGATTGTTGTCCTCATTGTGTTGGTGAGCTCAATGTCTTCTTCATTCTGCTCAAGGAGGTTGGCTTTCAGCAGGTGCAGGACTGGCTTGACATGTGAGACCCTCACATAGTCCTCCCCAGAAAGTGCATCAGTGAAATCTCTGAGGGCCTTCTTAACACACTCCATGACTTCGATATCTGCCGTGTCTTCTTGTCAGCTTTCAGGACCTGCGAGATGGCACTTTCTTGTTCCAACACTCTCTCGATCATGGCAAGTCTGGAACCCCATCTGGTTGGTGACTCTGTTTTGATTTATTTATTTTTTTTGTGGGAGTTTCAGCTCTGTTTGAGCTTGAGCCAAATCCCTCTTCTTCTTCTTCCAGCTGAAGGAGAATGCACTGACCACTTTTTTGCAGACAGATGTCACACGAACAACTCGATTGTCTTTGGCACTGTTTTCTATAAAAGAAGAGCACAGTAGTATTTCATTAGCTAGATGCATTGACAGAAATAAACCCATCCATCCATCCATCCATTATCTTCCGCTGGTCCGGGGATCGGGTCGCGGGGGCAGCAGCTTGAGCAAAGAGACCCAGACGTCCCTGTCCCCGGCCACTTCCTCCAGCTCTTCTGGGGGGACCCCGAGGCGTTCCCAGGCCAGCCGAGAGACATAGTCTCTCCAACGTGTCCTGGGTCTTCCCCGGGGTCTCCTCCCAGTGGGACGGGCCCGGAACACCTCACCGGGGAGGCGTCCAGGAGGCATTCTCACCAGATGCCCGAGCCACCTCATCTGACTCCTCTCGATGCGGAGGAGCAGCGGTTCTACTCCGAGCCCCTCCCGGATGACCGAGCTTCTCACCCTATCTCTAAGGGAGAGCCCAGACACCCTGCGGAGGAAACTCATTTCGGCCGCTTGTATTCGCGATCTCGTTCTTTCGGTCACTACCCACAGCTCGTGACCATAGGTGAGGGTAGGAACATAGATTGACCGGTAAATCGAGAGCTTCGCCTTCTGGCTCAGCTCCTTCTTCACCACGACGGGCCGGTGCAGAGCCCGCATCACTGCAGACGCCGCACCAATCCGTCTGTCAATCTCCTGTTCCATTCGTCCCTCACTCGTGAACAAGACCCCGAGATACTTGAACTCCTCCACTTGGGGAAGGATCTCATTCCCGACCCGAAGAGAGCATTCCACCCTTTTCCGGCCGAAGACCATGGTCTCAGATTTGGAGGTGCTGATGGTCATCCCAGCTGCTTCACACTCGGCTGCGAACCGCTCCAGTGAGAGCTGAAGGTCACGGCCTGACGACGCCAACAGAACCAAATCGTCCGCAAAAAGCAGAGACCCGATTCTGAGGTCGCCAAACCGGACCCCCTCGACGCCCTGGCTGCGCCTAGAAATTCTGTCCATAAAAATTATGAACAGAATCGGTGACAAAGGGCAGCCCTGACGGAGTCCAACCCTCACAGGAAACATGTCCGACTTACTGCCGGCAATGCGGACCAGACTCTGACACCGGTCATACAGGGACCGAACAGCCCATATCAAGGAGTCCGGCACTCCATACTCCCGGAGCACCCCCCACAAGAGTCCCCGAGGGACACGGTCGAACGCCTTCTCTAAGTCCACAAAACACATGTAGACAGGTTGGGCGAACTCCCATGCTCCCTCCAGGATCCTGCGGAGGGTGAAGAGCTGGTCCACTGTTCCACGGCCAGGACGAAAACCACACTGCACCTCCTGAATCCGAGATTCGACTATCCGGCAGATCCTCCTCTCCAGTACCCCCGAAAAGACCTTACCAGGGAGGCTGAGGAGTGTGATCCCCCTATAGTTGGAACACACCCTCCGGTCCCCCTTTTTAAAGAGGGGGACCACCACCCCGATCTGCCAGTCCAGAGGCACTGCCCCCGATGTCCACGCGATGCTGCAGAGGCGTGTCAACCAAGACAGCCCCACAACATCCAGAGCCTTGAGGAACTCAGGACGGACCTCATCCACCCCCGGGGCCTTGCCACCGAGGAGTTTTTTGACCACCTCGGCAACCTCAGCCCCAGAAATGGGAGGTCCCACGTCCGAGCTCCCCAACTCTGCTTCCTCATCGGAAGGCGTGTCGGTAGGATTGAGGAGGCCCTCGAAGTACTCCCCCCACCGACTCACGACGTCCCTAGTTGAAGTCAGCAGAGCCCCGCCCTCACCATACACGGTGTTGACGGTGCACCGCTTCCCCCCCCTGAGCCGCCGGATGGTGGACCAGAATCTCCTCGAGGCCGTCCGGAAATCGTTCTCCATGGCCTCCCCGAACTCCTCCCAAGCCTGAGTTTTTGCCTCAGCAACCGCCGAGGCTGCGTTCCGCTTGGCCTGTCGGTACCCATCAGCTGCTTCCAGAGTCCCACTGGCCAAAAAGGCCCGATAGGACTCCTTCTTCAGCTTGACGGCCTCCCTCACCACTGGGGTCCACCAGCGGGTTCGGGGATTGCCGCCACGACAGGCACCGACCACCTTGCGGCCACAGCTCCGGTCGGCCGCCTCAACAATGGAGGCACGGAACATGGCCCATTCGGGCTCAATGTCCCCCACCTCTCCCGGGACATGGTTGAAGCTCTGCCGGAGGTGGGAGTTGAAACTCCTCCTTACAGGGGATTCCGCCAGCCGTTCCCAGCAGACCCTCACAATACGTTTGGGCCTGCCAGGTCTGACCGGCTTCCTCCCCCACCAGCGGAGCCAACTCACCACCAGGTGGTGATCAGTTGACAGCTCCGCCCCTCTCTTCACCCGAGTGTCCAGGACATACGGCCGCAAGTCCGATGATACGACTACAAAGTCGATCATCGAGCTGCGGCCTAGGGTGTCCTGGTGCCAAGTGCACACATGGACACCCTTATGCCTGAACATGGTGTTCGTTATGGACAATCCGTGACGAGCACAGAAGTCCAACAACAAAACACCACTCTGATTCAGATCGGGGGGGCCGTTCCTCCCAATCACGCCCCTCCAGGTCTCACTGTCATTGCCCACGTGAGCATTGAAGTCCCCCAGCAGGACGAGGGAGTCTCCCGGAGGAGCACTCTCTAGTGCCTCCTCCAGGGACTCCAAAAAGGGTGGGTACTCTGAACTGCCGTTCGGTGCATAAGCACAAACAACAGTCAGGACCCGTCCCCCCACCCTAAGGCGGAGGGAGGCTACCCTCTCGTCTACCGGGGTGAACCCCAATGTACAGGCGCACAGCCGGGGGGCAATAAGTATGCCTACACCTGCTTTACGCCTCTCACCGCGGGCAACTCCAGAGTGGAAGAGAGTCCAACCCCTCTCGAGGAGGCTGGTTCCGGAGCCCAAGCCATGCGTCGAGGAGAGTCCGACTATATCTAGCCGGAACCGCTCAGCCTCGCGCACCAGCTCAGGCTCCTTCCCCAGCAGAGAGGTGACGTTCCACGTCCCAAGAGCCAGCTTCAGTAGCCGAGGATCAGACCGCCAAGGTCCCTGCCTTCGGCTGCCGCCCAGCTCACATTGCACCCGACCCCCATGGCCCTTAATCTGCCATTAATTATTAACCTTAAAAGTGTTGCATTGCTCATATTTTTTTCATTCAGTATTATTATTATTTGTTATCATTATAATACATATTATTGTTATATGTGAAGAAACATTTAATCATAGACCCCATCACTGATTTTTTTTTTTTTTTTTTTTTTTAAATAATCTGTTCGGGATAAGTACTGAAAACATCTTAACAGACAAGACACATGCATTATTAATTTATAAAGTTTACTCACCAATGGATAGGTGCAGCCTATGCCCAAAGCAGGGAAGATGAGTCCAGCTGTTAAGTTGGAGGGCCTTCACCATGTTGGTCCCACTGTCTGTGGTCATGCAGGTCATGTTCTCCTCACGGAGTCACCAACTTTCAAGTGCGTCTCATAGCCCTTGCGCGATGAGCTCCCCCGTGTGGTCTTCTGGGAAGTATGTTGCTTGCAGAGTCGCACTGCAGAGCTTCCAGTTGTCGATGTAGTGGATGGTCAAGCTCAAATAAGGCTCAGATGTGCGGCTAGACCACAGGTTGTTGCAAAGAACTGCACTTTTTGTATTTGATGTTCCAGCTTCACTCTGCACTCTGTGTACAGACGTGGCATTGCAGTGTTGGAAAAAAATTTCCTGCCTGGTACCTCGTAGCGGGGGTCAAGTACTTTCACTAGGCGTTTAATTCCCTCGTCCTCCACGGCCGAGAAAGGAACCATGTCCTTAGCTAGATAGTATGTGACAGCGTCCGTTACCTCTCTCCATCGCTTACTAGACTTCTCATACGGGGTGCCTTTTTGGAATGCCTGGGTAACTGTTGTTTGCTTCGGTTTTGCCACAGAGGCCGCAGGTTGTGAGGAGGTGGTGGAAGCCCCCGCTGCTTGCATCGTTTCACTCTCGGCATATTCCTTGGGATGCCTACGTCTCAGGTGGTTGAACAAATTTGTTGTACTGGCATCGGACGTTTTAACATGTTCTTTGCACACCTTACATATGGCTGAAGTTTGGTCTTGGTCAGTAGAAGAAAACCCGAACCAGTTCCAAATTACAGAGGTGGATTTCCTCTTCTTCACCAGCTCGTCGGCTTGGCTTTCAGCCATGGCTGTCCATGCGTTTTGTAAGTTTTTACAAACACAACATGGAGGCGTGTAAGAAAGTGTCACGACGCACAGTTCGCTATGATTGGTCGGTTAGGTTAAGGACGCCCTACGTCTGCTGCATCGGCGGGAACCAGCATTAAAAAAAAATAAAAATCATTGCGCTGATTGGCAAAGGCGATCTATACGGTTTCTCTAATTTGGTAGATCGCCTGCGATTCTCCACTCTTCCTCGCCAGTCACGATTTTATATCGTCAGATCGCACACCCCTACTATGAACATATTTCTGTTTATAGGAATATTTCATTTTCATATTTATGTAAAAATGGTATTCCACGCTCCCTTCTTGTGGGCTCTTCTGGACAGAGATGTCTGTTGTTCTAGTTGGCTATCACTCTGGATTACGATTTTAACTCTGTTGTTCTCCGTCACCTTTGGAAGATTCTCCCACTTTGACTTTGGAACTTCGAACCCATACCAATGTTCCCTCTAATTTTTCACATGTCTGGGCATACACACAAGCTCCCTGAGCACACTGAGGACCACTGTGAGCAACATCAGATGTGCATGCAGTATCACGCCTGTTCAAAACCTTGGATCATAGCAAGTTACATGGCTTATTTAGAGAATCAAATCACAGCAGCAATTTTCATTAGTTTACTTTTAATATAAGCGATTTGGCCCACTTAAAATGAAAAAGACAAATCTTGTTGTTCATGAGATGTGTCGAATGTAATATGTGAGCAGTGCATGCTGTCAGCTGAAGGATGCCACCAAACAGTTTTATAGTTAACATCATTTTCCTCCCTGTATTTAATATATATGTGTACTGATGTCTGTGCTCTCATCTACTGTCAGGGTATGCCAGGGTGCATTTTTAACACTGCACATAGTCTTAATCTCATTGATTGAGTTCACAAATTCAAAGGCATAGTTTTTGCTTCGCCAGCTTTCTGGTATACTCACATACTTTGCCATGTGAACTGACAGCATTGATGCATTCATTTTGATGGCAAGTAAAATATTGTCAATGAGAACTTTTACTTGCACGGGGTCAGATTTTGTTTAGTGTGACAGCTCGTTCCTTTTCTCTCTGTCTTTTGCGCTCTCCCGCAATAATGTACCAATCTTGAGTCTTCGTACAATTCCAACAGCTTTCAAATTACTTTTCTGCTGAATGTGATGCTCGAGGTAGTCCAACTTCCACCGCACTGTTATTAGCTAGCTAACCTGCACGGCGCGTATGGGCAGGGCACTATGAAAGCACTATCAATGCTATGATTGGCTGCATAGCGTAAGTAAATTGTATCGTATCATTGGCTGAACACCTGTCACTTACTGCGTTACATTGAAAAATGGTACAGAAAAACATTAGGTCTAGTATTAGATATTAATCAATACATTTATGCTGAATTTTATTTTATGCGCTGCATAGATTTTCTTGTGCGCTGAGAATGTGTGCACATTATTTCCAGCACTTGTATTATTATACGGTTCCATGCAGTGTTTCCCACAGATGTGAAAGTAATGTGTGGTGGTGGGCCGGGGGGGTAAAAAATAAAAATTCTTCAAAATAATTCCTTCGTTAATAATTGATCACGCAAAACTTTATTGTATTAATCCTTAAGAACCCAGACCCATTTCTACTTAAATGAAAATTAAAGGGGTTATAACACAGACCAAATAGACCACATAGAACCCATTTCAGAATTTTTTTTCCAAAATACCACCCCCCACTGTCAGAGATCTGTAATGTGACATATATGTCACATTGGGAGTTAAGAACCTGGATAATTTCTCCATCAAGGAAAATTATGGGGGACGTAAGGATGTGTGACACCTCACGGTGGGTGACACAGGTGCGGCTTATCTGCAGATATTCACATCTTCATTGTAAACAAATGAATAATATAGCTAATTACACTGGTCGGACTGTTCAGCTGTTTCAGACTGATACCTCCGGTTCAGGCTGGTCCTCATCCTCAACACGCACGTTTCTCTTTCAATCGCGGAAAATATATTTCAATACTCATCTGGATAGAAGCAGCAAACATTCAGTGTAAGAGTTTAAAAAAACTACTTTATTTGATTCACACCTGCTAGTATTTAGACCTTGACAACCCAAGGTTTTTTTTTTTTAACGGCAAACTTGCGACTAGTTAACTTTATAAAGAAGGCGTAATCGCTTGTTTGCTATGGGTCGGGACGGGACGGGACAACATTGTATTCAAAATATAAAATATTTTCATAGGACTTTTTAATGTGTGATTTTATAAAGGTGCACGTGATACCAACCTTTTGGGAATTCTTTCGGTTGAGCTAATCTAACGCGACGCTGAAGCTAGCAAGCTTCCACGCTTCCAGGGAAGCACGGAGGGGAGGGGCTGTGTGTGTGTGTGTGTGTGTGTAGGCTATGCGAGAGAGACGCGAGGGACAGAGAGACGGAGGTAGAGCAGGGAAAGGAAATGCAGCTTAACAAATACGAGTATTTTTTAAATAGCGTTAAAAAAAATAATAATAACGAAACGCAATATGTGGCGGCCGGTGTTGAATCTGTGGCGCACCGGCACGAATTAATCTATGTGTGGGAAACACTGCTTGGCCTCTGCATGTAGATGTTCCCTTGTTGCAACATGATTAACTGTCCTATGCTTTTGAATGTCAGACAATATTCCTGAGCAGTGTTTCCCCCAGGAAATTGCTTAGTCAAGGTGGTGAGTCGTTGGCCGGGGGGGGGGAGCTGTTAGAGCAATAACGAAGCTGTTTAAGAGCTGTAACACTTTTTTATTTACATTATTAACTATTTACATTAACAACCAGTAGGTGTCGCAATTCAATGTTATCAATGCTGTCTTTTAATGTCTGAGCCTGGCAAAGCATTATTACTTCGGTTTAAAAAAAAAAATTAAAAATTTTTTTTTTTTTTTGCGAACGTTGGCAAGGCGGCAGTGCGAGTGTGCTAAGGCGGCCGCCTTGACTATAATGCGCTGCGGGAAACACTGGTTCCATGTATGCCACACCAGCCTGCGTCTTACACCCAAAAATTATGCGCTTAACTGCTTGGATGTGCTTGGAGACCTCTTTGCACAGCCTTCATCTAGGGTCCTGCCTGTGTATTCCTGAATATTTGTTGTTTCATCCTGGATATTGGCTCTAATACTCACCAGTCCCTGGCCTCCCTCCTTCTGCTTGGCATACAGTCTCTGTTTGCTGGACTTGGGTTGAAACCTTCCTTGCCTTGTGAGGACATTTCTTGTCTTGATATCGCTTCCATCTCCTCTTTTGGCAACGTTATTCTACCATCACATTGCATCTCTTAGATATAATTTGGCTGCATTTATTTAGGTCCGATGACATTCCAATGTGCTTGCTGTTAATCTTGGAGAGACAGCTTTATGTTGTCCTTGTAGAGAAGATGACTGGTGGTTGCTCCACATAACTGGTATTCAAAGCCACTCTCTGATGTGGCTCAGGGGTTTCAGGCCTATGTAGATCAGCAGCAGGGACATAGAATCTCCTTGGCAGTCGATGGTAACTTGTTCAATTGGCTTGGAATTGGTTCCAGGGCTGTCTTTCACAGTCCTATTGAGTTGTTGATGAAGCATCTCAGTGTCCTGTAGAACGTGTCACATTGAGTCGTAAACTTTCTTGTAGTCAATCCAGGGAAAGATCTTAGTCTTGAGTGAGAGTTCTATCAATCAGTAGTTTGTGTTTAGCTCTTGTGGTGTCACTTCCAACTTCTGTTCGACTCTGGCTCATATATTGAGCCATGTGCCTACTCATCTTACCTGCTATAATGTCTGACAGGAGCTTCCATGTTGTACAGCTGCTCCTTGTGGTGTTCATCTTGTAGCCAAGCATCTCTAAGATCACTGCAGCTGTGATTATACATGATATACCTTATTGATCTCTGTGGTGGTCCTAGTAGGTATAGTATGTTGTGCTGCGTTCACATCTTCTAGTAGACTTTCAAAGATACTTGGTCCCTTAGCCTTAGCAAAAAGCCATGCAGGCTTCAAATATCCATGTTATCCATGATCTTCCATCTTAGATTGGCTGCCCTCATGTTAAGGTTATCTGGGCTTTCTAATAGAACTCAGAATGTCTCACTATGATTACAACAACAAACTACAAATACAACATGAAAAAAGTCAAGGACATGCATGCCAGCTTCCGCTCATCCCAGTATTAAGGCAAATATGGTCTTAATTGAAAATGTATTGGCTGTGTTTCTTTTTTTTTGTGGGATGTTTTATATGTAGAAATGCATATTTGCAAAAGGGGACTTAGTATGTTGTGAAAGTGGCTCTTCCCTTGATTTTGCTCTGCCAATGTGGCTCTTGTGAAAAAAATAGTGAGTATCACTGATCTAGAGTAACTATATAGCTAGACAATTTCTCCCTGAAGTGCTCAGGTTCAAAGATAACAACTTCAGTTTTGTCTGAATTTCTTTGAATTGAATTTCATAATTTGAAATGGTATCTCAAAGTTCATGTCATTTGAATGAAAATAATGGTGATGATGGGCTGATGTGTAAAGGGTGGTAGCAGGTTAAATTCATTGGAAGTAAAGAAATGCAATATGTAGTGCAAAGTTGAAACTTTTTTTTTCAAAAAACAACTTTATTACCTGTTTATGCATACTTGGTACTTATTTATGAATATACACCATTTAGAATATAGGTTGTTTACTTGTTGAACTTTTCTTTCCATATTTAGGCACACAGCTGGTACAGAGTTGTCCTCTGTGAGAACTTCCTACAAGAGCTCCTGTCAGGTGCTCAAAGAGACACTCGGCAACAAACAAACAACTGGGGGATGATTCCTGTATGGAGATGGAAGCTTTCCACTTTCCTGCAGAAAAATCCACCTCCTCACATGGAGGAGCTTCTTCATCTTGCTCATCTGTCCAGAGCCATTACAGATGATGAGCTTCAGCAGATGGGAAAGCAGATTTCTCAGAGGTAAGACATTCAGACATTTTTAGCAAAGGATGTAATCCTAAGAGTGCAACAAACATGACAGAATGTGTTTGTGTCCTGATGTACAATATTACCAGTAAACAATCCGAGCCATTTGATCATTTTATTATTTTTTTTAAGTGGGAGCCGTTAATGTTCGCACCCAGTGTTGAGATTATTGGTAAATTGTTGTTTTCTTTTTGTTTGTATTTTTTGTTGCCATGTCATTTTTCCAAAGGTGTTTTTAAATGTAATTATTTTTGATTTATCAGGTGCATGGCCCTGAGGAAGGTCCTAATGTCCTCTGGACCAGTGTCTGCTGAACAACTTCAACTGTCTTTGCAGTGGCAGAATGAATATTTAAAGAACAATCATCTAAATCAGTCCTCTCAAAGTGCTGTCAATGAAACGGTTAAAGAAGTTACCCACAGCCATTCAGAACTGAACCACACAAAATGTGAATGTAGACGGGAAGCAGCTCATCTTCTTGCAACACCTCACTTAACATGGACAATTCCAGAAATTGAGTGTAAACCCCCTTCCTTAAACTCATTCGACTCTGGTTTCACTGCAACTCGGAGCACCCAGCTGGAGGCATCTGGAGGTAGAGATGGAGTGGAGGGTCCATCTAGAATAATTAGGAACAAGAACTCTATGAGGCATACCCTGAGGCACCTTCAAATCCATAATATTTCCTGTATATCAGATTGTAAGGATCACAAAAAGGTTTGTGACTTGGAGTCCGCAGGAAACTCTTCCAGGGCTAGCATCCAGATCATGCCTCGAGTAGAAGTGGATTCCCTCAGCCTTGAGATCACAGTGAAGCGCTTGGCTTCTCTACCCTCTAATCCCTGGCTGAGCTTGCCTTTAGATCATTTGGAAGACTTGTATACTGTCACCATTACACAGAACTCATTGCCCGAAAAGAGAGACATTGTCTTCCCTGATGCCTCAGAACCCCATGCTGCAGTCAATCAGTCCTATAGGTGTCAAGATCAGCACACACAGACGGACATATTAAGCGGCATAGAGCCCAGATCGACACAGAGTATGGACTGGACACTAAATTCTCAAAGGGGTTTTGGCGATCCTGAACTAAGCCCCATTTGCAACATTCTCTCCAGCACAATTACAGATGGAATGGATGACAAGTCCATCTGTACCACTGAGGGGGTTCCTACTCTTCTCTGGGATTCGTATGACCTCCATGACGAAAAGCCAGATGCTGTTGTTGGGTAATGTTGGTCAAGTCACCCAGGTCATGATAGACTTAGGAACTTGGAAAAAGTCAATTAGACTTTGTCTTAGTACTTGAAATTTTACCTCTAATCCAAAAGGCTTTTTCAGCTCTAACCAACTGACAGGGAGATTCAGGCTTAGTGCGCATGCACACAGTGTAGTCGTTGAATGGCGACAGTCTCAATGGCCGCTTACTGTTCGACTTACTCGGAACACAGAAAACAAAGCTAAAATGGGGAAAAGCTGTCGTTCAGTCAATTGTACCAACGGATTCAGAGAGAAGTTGGATTTTTCTTTTTACAATCTTGTAAAAAGTGAAGCGCAGAGAGCCAAAATGGATTGCTGTACCTCAAAAAAGTGAGTTTGTATCAAACACTGTGTCGGCCATGTTTGATTTTTAGTGAAGGTCATTATTGTGGGCTTCCACATTTCAGCTGTAGAAGGGCTATTTTGCTTTCACAATTGAAATCTGTGTAACTGCAATATTTCTGCATTTGGTGTTGATCATGTGCTAAACTTTTGGTCTGCATATGCACAAGTTAAATGTCTGCTAGATTGCAAAGTTTCAATAACATTAATGGGTATATTCTGATCATTTAATTTTGCTCCAAATATTGTAAGATGAAGTTTATTATTGTCATTTTGATGGGATGTTAAACCACTCTCCTAACTTTAATTCTGATCACCTGGTTTACAATTCAAATGTTATAACTTGAAGGGTTTAAACAGGGATGGTTAATAGAGGGTTGATGGGTTATTTGGTCCACAAATATTTTGAAAGGTTGTAAAGATCCTTGTCAAGACCAACTATATTTGATTTAGGATTATATTCACTGATTGCATTCCCACAACTAGCAGTGGCAGCCATGTTGAATGTTTTGTCTGTCAGGCGTAGGCAACATTTTGACCTGAGAGTGCCACTTTGAAATTTTCTCCTCAACGAGTGTGCCATTAAAAATAATGCAAAGTTAAATTATGATACAAACACATTATCAACCTATCTGGAGTTTTATTCCGTCCATATAGTGCACATATTTTACAACATTTGCACATCTGCAGTGCAACATTTTTAAAGATATCTTTCACTTATTGAACACACATAAACATATTGCACTGGGAAGAGGCAAAAACTGAGACCATAGTACAACTATATCTGTACATCATAATAATACAACCATACCAGTACTGTAACATAACAAAGCAGACATAACGGTACTATATCTGTATTATAGCATAACAAAATAGACACATCAACATTTCAAGAACATGAACAAACAGCTGCACATTTAAACTAAAACCAAGTGTAGGCTGGCAGCATCAAATGAACAGTCAGTGTGATCCCTGGCCCTGCTTGGCTGAGCTCTGTGATCTGTGGCATGTAGTTTGTTACCTTGAGTTGTAAACATGCCTCAGAGTGCTCCGTTAACCGACTGTGAGTGGTGCTGAGCACATGTTTCATGTGTGAGAACACCTGCTCACAGAGATATGTTGACCCAAAGACTGACAGCAATGCCATTGCAATGTCCCGGAGACAGCTGAATTTCTCAGGTGTAGATGCCCAGGAGGTAAGGATGTGGGCTCCATGATCTTGCACTGGTGAGGAGTCTAGCTGTTTTCTGAGCTCCACAAACTTTGTCACCCACAGGGATGAGCTATTTAGCTCAATCAGCTGCAATTCCATGTCCTCTGTATCCATCAATTCAATCAGAGTAGCATCCAAATCATGTCCATCAAAGCTGTCGGGGTTGATCAAGAAAGAGGACATTTGTCCATACCTTTTGAAATCCACAAACTCCGCCTCCAGCTCGCGCATGTACGTGGTTATTTCAGTGGTGCTGATGTTGCGGCGAGAGGACAGCTCTCGCAGGTGTCGAAAGTAGCGGAAAGTGGACGTGGAAATGTCATCTGAGAATATCGCCAGCTTACCGACAAAAGCAGTCCATGTCTCAAACATGTCCAAAACAGTTTGTCCTGCACCTTGCAGTCTGAGATTGAGCCCGTTCAGAATAGAATAATACTTTATTTATCCCCCAATGGGGGAAATTCAAATTCGTTAAGTAGCTCAACATTTTTTTTAAATATTTACAATGATTGAATTGACAACAATAAAACAACAATAATAATTCTACTACTAACTAAACAATAATAAATGGCAAAATAAACAAATAAATAAAAATCAATCAATCAATTTGAGAAGAACTCAGCAGTCACTGTTATAAAGCCTTATGGCTGTGGGAAGAAAGGACCTGAACCTCTCAGTCCTGCAGCGCAGAGAGATGAGCCTCTCACTGCAGCTGCTCCTCTGTCCTGTCAGGATGCTGTGGAGAAGATGTTTATTATTCTCCATCACAGAATCTAACTTCCTCCTCATCCGTTTCTCCACCACAGCACCGAGAAGGTCCAGCCTTCTGCCTACAACAGAACCAGCCTTTTTCACCAGTTTGTCCAGGCGCCTACAGTTTCTGTCTGTTTCTGCAACACCCCCAGCAGACAGCAGCATAGAACAGTGCACTCTCAATGATAGTGTGATAAAACATGCACATCATATCACTGCAGACATTGAAGGACCTGAGCCATCTCAGGGAAAAGATACGGCTCTGGCCCCTCCTGTACACTGCGTCTATGTTGGCAGACCACTCCAGTTTATTATCCAGCACCACCCCCAGGTATTTGCAGGTCTGAACAGTCTCAATCTCCCCTCCATCAATGCAGACTGACTGGTATGGGGTTTTAGAAAAGCCACACTGTCAAACCTGTTGTAATAATGGTTGAAAGTGTTGGCTCTGTCCACATCACCTTCCACAGACTGAGAGTTCTTCAGTCTGTATCCAGTGATGGTCCTCATGCCCCTCCACACCTCCTTGGTGTTATTGTTCTCCAGCTGTCTCGCCACCTTTTTCTTGTACTCCATCTTAGCTCGAGGTAATGTCTTTTTAAGCTCCTGTTGTACACTCCTCCGCCTTTCTCTATCCCCATTCTGGAACGCCCTCTTTTTCTGGTTCAGGAGGTCTTTGATGTCACTGGTGCTCCATGGTTTGTTATTTGGATAGCACCTTACAGTCCTGACTGGAATCACAGTGTCCCTACAGAAGTTAATGTAGTCAGTGATGGTGCTGACCCTCCTGTCCATGTCAATGTCCATTTCATCTTCCTCCAGCAGTACAGCCCAGTCTGTGACATCAAAGCAGTCTCTCAATGCATCACTCGCCTCTGGTGAACACTTCCTGAAAGATCTGGTAGTAACAGGAAGTCTTTGTACAAACGGTCTGTATGTGGGTTGTAGATAGACCATGCTGTGATCAGATCTACCCAGTGGTGGAAGAGACACTGCCTTGTAAGCCTCCTTCACGTTAGCATAGAACAGATCTAATGTCTTTTCTCCACGTGTTGGACAGTCCACATACTGTACAAAGCCAGTCAGGCAGGAGGATAGAGAGACGTGGTTGAAATCCCCTGTGATTGCAATGAATGCCTCAGGATGCTGGGTCTGTATCCTAGCAACGGCGTCATGGATGACATCACACGCCGTTACAGGTGCCGCCCTCGGTGGAATGTAAACAACGATGACGACTGTGTATGGGAACTCTCTGGGCGCATAGAATGCACGGAAACCAACTGACAGCAGTTCGATGTCTGGACAACAAACCCTCTCCTTAACGGTCACATTGCGGGGGTTTACCCATCTCTGATTAAAGAACAGTATAACACCCCCGCCTTTCCGCTTACCGCCGCTCGTACTCAGGTCTCGATCCGCTCGTGCGGCTGTGAAGCCGGGTATGTCCACACATGAGTCTGGTGTGTTGTCGTTCAGCCAGGACTCAGACAGACAGATCAAACTGCTCTCTTTATACAGCCGTTGGTTCCGCACAAGCGCCTCTAACTCATCACACTTGTTTGGTAGTGAGTTGGCGTTTCCCATAATCACCGAGGGCAGAAAAGGTTTGTACCTCCACCTCCTGTTGTGCCTCTTTGCCTTAAGTTTCGCTCCAGCTCTGCATCCACAGTACAGCTTTTTAAGCTTGGTCGGAATTGGATGTTTAATTCCGTGTCCAATCCTTGACAGTGCCAACAGTTCTTCTCTTGTGTACACTGCTTTAGTAGTAGTGCACATTGTCAAAAAAATTAATTAAAACAAAAAAGCAGATCAATAAAAACTAACTAAAAATGTTTAGATAGAAACAAGAAATGAAAAATGACCAATAATCATATAAACGATGAGAAAAATTGAGAGCTACACAGACTTGCTGCCGATAAGGTCGGCGCATAGCAACCGAATGATGTCCCGTAATGTCCGCAAGAAACATAAGTTTCACAATCCACTTCTCATCCCCCAGTTCTGGATAATTTTGGCCCTTTTCAGACAAAAAGGCCTTGACGGCATCAAAGCAGCTGACAAATCGATCCAGAACTTTTCCACAGCTCAGCCATCTCACTGCTGTGTGGAGGGGGAGATCTGTGTATGCGCTGTCCAGCTCCTCCAGCAGGGCCTGAAACTGCCGGTGCGTCAGTGCGGCTCGTTTCACTATGAAGTTAATAATCTTTGCCACCGTGGCCATAACTTCATTGAGATCCGAATTTGACATTTTTGCACACAGATTTTCTTGATGTATTATGCAGTGGAGTTTCATGGTGGGGTGGCCGACTTTCTCTTCAATCAGTTTGACAGCTCCCTTTTGTCTCCCAACCATGGCGGGGGCACAGTCTGTGGTCACTGCAAACACTATGTCGATGCCAATCCCTCGTTCCTCAAAATGTTCAATTAATGTCCTGGCTATGTCTTCACCTTTTTGTTGTGTCAGGCATTGGCTTCAAGCAGCAAAGTTCCTCTCTGACAGTCGAATCACAGTACCTTGCCATGACTGCCAAACGCGGGACGTCATTCACGTCCACGCTTTCATCAAGTGCAATGCTAAAAACCGCAGCATCTCTTAATCCAGCTGTTTGCTGAACTCTGACATTTTCAGCCATTTCATCGATACGTCGCTGAACACTTCTTGCTGATATGGGAATGTCCTTTATTCGTGTCTTTATTTGGCAAGTTTTCAAAAAGAGCGTCAGAGCAACCGAGAATAGCCTCCTTAATAAATTCACCATCTGTATACGGCTTCCCATGCTTTGCAATGCAATGGGCAATGCGATAGCTTGCTTCTGTTCCGTGATCTTTAGCAGTGGCAAAAACTTTGCGGGAGCTAGCTTGTTTACCATACCTGGACACAGCACGTTTAATTGACTCTGTTTTGTCTACTTGGTCTTTGAAAGTCTTCTCGTGCTTCGTCTCAAAATGCCGCTTAACATTCTCACAGCATAAAGTGCACACAGCACGGTCCTTCAAAAATATAAAACCAAACTCTTGTGTCCATGAGGACTGGAATGCTCTAGTTTTGGCCTTCTTAGTAGCAGGTGTTGCTAATGTTTTAGGTGTCTAAATGATTCCCACGGAGGTTGGAGCGGGAAGATGCTGCACGGGACCATGCAGACTGAATGTGATTGTTCATTACGAAGGCGGGGTCTGCGCAGCCGCGGAAGCAATCTGCACCAATCTCGATGGGAATCGTTATTAGGACGCTGCGCTGCGGGGATTGGAGAGCTATCACTAAAATCCAAGAAATCAGGCGCACGTCATAAAGCAACAGTGTGCCAGTGTTTATGCCGCAGTGTGCTTGCCGACCCCTGGTCTATGTCTATCTCGTCTAGATAAATTAGGGATGTAGGTACATATCCTTTATAAATTATTAAAAGAACTTTAACTTTGAGTTGTCATGTATCACAGGCTCATCTGACCTTTTATGTGGATCATTTAGGCCATACCTGTAAGTTGTTTACTTGTCTGACCAAATAGGCTTCGGACACAACATCCAAGTGTTTGGTAGGAGATGTCTGACATCACCATCCTCATTAGTGTTCTTTATCCTCGGAAATAAAAACGGTCCACTTAAACATTGTCAACTCACAGGTGACAATGACCTAAATGACTCCCTAAAGAAGCGTTTTGGATGAGAGGTAAAACGTCTTTAAGTACCAAGAAACAAAGTCGTTCTTGGCCGTTATTCAATCTGTTAAAGTTGATGAGTAATGCTTTGGCAGCAGATAATTGGTCATTTAAAGCAAAGGTTATTAACTAATACAGTTAAAGAGCTCATACATCTTAGATCTGGGGAAATTTCAGTTTTCCCATATTTAAAAACTAATAGCATTGTAAATATTGATACTGTATTTAGTGTGATGGCTCAGTTGGTAAAAAACAGTCAGTTTTTTGGGTATATGGGAATTTATAGTATGGGGTTGTAGAATTTTTATGATGCATGTATTGGAGTACTAGCTTTGCTCAGAGTATTTTTTCACTTCTCTATCTCCAGTCTAATGGCTGTCTCACCAAAGGACTGGGATGTGAAGGAGCAGGAGGGTCTTTGGGAGGTGGAGAAAATCCTCGGCAGGGCTGATGAAATCCTGGCAGTAAGTAATCTACTGTTGGCTTCCTCTAAGTTGAAATGTAAAATGTAATTGGATTCTTCACAGAATTCAAAATAACCCCATGACATGTCTTGATCTGTCAGTAGATCTGAGGTCCGTTTCACAAAGCGGGTTTAGTGAAAACTGAGTTTATTAACCCTGAAATGAGGGAAACTCTTGAGTTTTCCGTTTCACAAAGGGAGGTAACTCAAACCCGAGAAAGAGGGGTAACTCTAGCCTGTTTCACAAAGAGAGGTAACTTAAGCTCTCAGTCAGTTACCGTAGTAACAGACTATGAACCTAACCTGGTCAGGACCAGGTTTTCCTCAAGAAACCTCAAGTTTCTCTGTCTCCGCCCTCTTTCAGCCACACGCCATTTGATTTCCTCATTCATTCAGTCAGCAGAGTGAATTCTTCTACTTCTAGAAGTCCATTAGGCACTAGGGATGGGAATCGAGAACCGGTTCTTGTTGAGAACCGGTTCCCAGTGTTTCAATTCTTTGGAATCGTTTGGCGATTTTGCAAACGATTCCCTTATCGATTCCAGTGGGCGCGAATGACGTCACCACGCAACGTTGCGTGGCGAGTCCAGTGCAGTCAACAGTAAACATGGCGCCCAAGCGGTACAAACGCTCGAAAGTTTGATTACACATCCCTAAAAAAGACGACAACAGGGCAACTTGCAAAGTGAATATTTCACCAAAGGGAGGAAATGCTACCAACATGCAATAACTATGAATGAATGTCGCGTTTTCGATCTGCTCCGGACTAACGTTGGTCAATCTGAACCCAGCAGCAGCAATGTTAGCATGTCCTCGGCTAACACTGCAGGTAACTAACAAACAAACCCTGCCTATCATGTTAGCGCCTTTGCCTCATTGTAAAACCTGCTATTAGTAACGGTTAAGGTTAAATGAATGCCTTCTCATGCATTACATTTAGATGAAATCATGAGACAGAGCCTGACTGGCTCAGAGCCAGAGGCTGGTGGTACTACCCCCAGTTCACGTCTACCTCCAGCTTCTCCTTTCACCAGAGCAGGGAAGAGTTAAATTACCCAGGCCATGATAGACGAATGTGGACCTCACCGTTGTTGGGTTTGTAAGGTCATGACTCGTGTTACTTCTAAACTAAACAAAGTTGATGCTAATCGACCGGTTTGTTGTCCTTTTTCTCCAAATGAGAATCGATAAGGGAACCGATAAAGAACCGAATCGTTAAGCAGAATCGAAAATGGAATTGGAATCGTAAAAATCTTATCAATTCCCATCCCTATTAGGCACAGTAGGAGACAACTTTTTTCACGAACATTTTGACGTGGAGAGAATTAAATATAAAAAGTATGCCAATGATCACCTCAAAGATGCACAAAGTGATTGGGAGAAAGTTCTGTGGTCAGACGAGACCAAAATTGAACTATTTGGCCTAAACTCTACCCGTCGTGTGGAGGAAGAAAAATGCTGCCTATGACCCCAAGAACACTGTGACCACCGTCAAGCATGGAGGTGGAAGCATTATGTTTTGGGGGTGTTTCTCTGCCAAGGGCACAGGGCTACTTCACCACTTCAGTGGGAAGATGAATGGAGCCATGTACTGTGCAGTCCTGAGGGACAACCTCCTCCCCTCTGCCAGGAAGCTGAAAATGGGCCGTGGTTGGGTCTTCCAACATGACAACGACCCAAAGCATACAGCAAAGGCAACAAAGGAGTGGTTCAAGAAGAATCACATTAAGGTCATGGAGTGGCCCAGCCAGTCTCCGGACCTCAATCCAATCGAAAATCTATGGAGGGAGCTGAAGGTCCGAGTCGCCAAGCGACAGCCCACCAACCTGAATGATTTAGAGAAGATCTGCAAAGAAGAGTGGGCCAAAATTCCCCCTGATATGTGTGCTAACCTTGTGGTTAACTACAACAAACGTCTGACCGCTGTGCTTGCAAACAAAGGCTTTGCTACCAAGCATTAAGTGCTTTTGACTAGAGGGGTCAAATACTTATTTCCCTCAATGAAAAACAAATGAATTAAAATATATTCTTTAAAGTTATTTTCTGGATTTTCTTTTTGATATTCTGTCTCCATGTTAGAATACATCTACCATTAAAAGTATAGAATGATCATGTCTTTATTAGTGGGCAAACCAACAAAATCAGCAAGGGATCAAATACTTTTTATTCTCACTGTGTGTATATGTGTGTATATATATATTTTATAAAGACACTTGGGGGTGGGCTCCCTCCAGGGATTCCCTCAGCCACTGGCCTTCCGTTAGAGGTGGCGGTGCTGGCCACCACCCGATTTACGGCCATCTGCCATCGTTCTGTTGGCTGAGTAGAAGTCTGTGTTAGTGTAAATAGGCTTAATTATTTAACAGCACATGATATAGATGAGAAGACATTTATGTTGGGGATAAAACAACTGCACAGTGAAATAGCCACTTAATATTTACTTTACAGTGTAAAACATGATCAAAATGAGGTACCTCCATGCCGAGGTCTCACCTGTTTGAACAATGTTTTTATATTTCATCTTAAACTGGTGCCAAGTGCGCTTCTCCCCTGCGGGATTGCACCTAAATGAATGGGTCAATTCAAGCAGTTTTCCCCTGTAATATTATTGTGATTGCAAAGGACTACATTTAAACTTACACTTTTGTAGTTGCAATGGTGTTGCACTAATTTCTAAAAACGTGTTGAAACTCACCGTATGAGCGCATTAAGATTTCCAATTCGAGGTTGGTGAAAAACGTAGCCCCTCTTCCCCGTTGCCATGGTGACTCGTCGAATCGGGGCGCCATTGATGCTGGCTTTTTAAAGTTGTGGCGCACACGCAAAACTCAAGGTGAAACTACTGAGTTGATTAAACTCACTCAAATCAGCGTTTCTGGAACCTAAAACTCAGGGTTTTCTATCTTTGAGTCTATTCCTGAACTCTTAGTTGATCTACTCTGAGTTTGTTGAACCTGCTTTGTGAAACGGACCCCTGATCGCTAGTGAAATCTTTTGCTTTGCAGGAGGAGGAAAATGTTTTGGTTCAAGAAGCTGTGGTGAATGACTTGCTGAGGTCGGAGGACAGAAGGGATATCTGGCCACTGTGGGGCAGTGAAGACCATCTTGCTGTTGTATGTTGAACACTCATCAAATGTAACAATCATCCAATTTCTTAACTGGAACTAAAAATTTAGCTTTTTTATTTTTAATCCTATCAGGAAACACAATATTGGTTAATTTACAAAATAGTTATCTAGATCTTTGGCATTTTTGGCAAATAATTCCATAATAACTTTTAAGCATATTGTAATTCACATAGTCTAAGAGGATTAGGATCTAGACTTGTGCTACTGGCTCATTCTTCAGGTTTTAGGCTAATGTGACTGGAGATTTTGGCCAAAGTCAAATACAGTTTTACATGAATTTTTAGAAGGTGGAAAAGCCTGATGCTCCAACATCTGCTGTCACTTCAAAGCAATCCAGAACAAGAAAACACTTTGTCAAAAAGACTTTTATTCTGAAAATGTTTCAGTATCAATGAAGCATGGGTATCCAGAGCTTCCCAAGCAGGCACTGAGGTGCTATGCTTTCTTCATATGCTACGTTAACTGTTGCCAAATGCTGGAGCCTGTGCTGGCACATTTTCATACATTTGATTTACAGATGGAAAGTTCAGTTGTAGTCGGCAAAGCTGTAAAACATTTTTGACTGGTTTTCGTTGTTCTTTTTTTGTCACTTGCACATTTCAGTTGTGTAAAAATTCTTTAGCTTGTTCCTTGTTTTTAATGGGCACATTTACTAAAAATTTTAGTTAATGGTTTCTTCTATTACAGTGCTGATTTTTAAGAAAGAAAAAAGATCAAATAAAAGTTTAAAAGAAGAAAAAAGAATCCATTGAATTGACACTCTTTTATAAAACATTTGAATACCAGTGCAAAGAATTTCTGTTGCAGAGATATTTCTTTCTTTTTTTTTTTATATATATACATTCCATAATTGAAAATATTACACCCACTGAAAGACAACAATGTTGTGAGCTACATTTAGTCTGCTTTTATTGCTAGAATTATCACTCTTAATCAAAATATGATAAATTGTGCAGACGTGCAACAAAGATTGTTTGTTTGAATTTAAATATATATATATATATATATATATTATTTTTTTTTTTTTTAAAGATGTCCTCTAGTGAGTTGGCTGATGCTGGTGTTCTTGGCCTTGAGGAATCCCCAACTCCTGGAAATTCAGACTGCCTCTGTAAACTTGGATCAGCTGAGTCTGCAGGAGAAAATACAGCCTGTGCAGATGAGCCCGACACTAAGACTGCAATGGGGACGCATGACGGCTCACTTCCCAACAGTCCAGATCTGCTGACTGAGCTAAGGAATGTCCACATCCTGGATCAGCTGATTACTGAGGAAAACCTGAAGATCCACAAGCTCCGGGACTGCAAAGAAAACCACAGCAATGAGCTCTCAGGGAGTACACCTTTGTATGAGCAGCGGCTATCAGCTGTAAAGGAGGAGAGGGAGGCTTACTGGTTACTATTCAAAAAGGAAAAAAGGGAGGTGGAGAAGCATGAGAAGAGTTTGAACAGAGCCCTTTATCTTAAAAAGAACAGGCATGAAGGCAGAGGGGTAACAGGAAGCTCTATAATAGGGAATTTGGAGGACCCATCATCTTGTAAGAAGCTTTTACCAGACAGTTGCAAAAGATCAAAAATTCGACACCTCACATTGTTGGTCCAGAACAATTCTCAGGCTCAGGATACAGTTTGTCAGACTGAAAACTTTCAAGCATTGTCAAGTTTTGAATTTGCCAAAGAGCACCTTCCATTTTTACAGAGTAAAGATGCTAATGAAACCAAAAACGGTACATCTGATGTGAAGGAACTATCTGAGATGGTTATCCAACCCAAACAATGCATCAATGTGAAAGAATTGAATGGATGTGGAGATAAAGCTAATGCATACATTGAAGTAGCATCATTAACCTCTGATTTGAGGCCCGATGAAGCATTTGATCCAGGTGTGAAACCGTCCTGTTCTCCTGTACTTAAACCAAGCAAGTCGTTGCACCCTGGGAACAGTAGCCTGGCAGAAGTAGAAACTTCTCATTCCACTGAAGTGTGGGATCAAGGTCCATCCTTTGTCGCTCAAGATCCTTGTTATGTGCTGCTTGATTCACTAGAAAAGGCACTTTTTGCTCCACCAGAGAATATTAATCCAGACCACAGTGACTGCATTGTTTCCGATCAAAATGTAAAACACAGTAATAACAACAACGATAACCATGTGCTCCCAAAAAAATGGAATGCATCATTCAAAAACTTGTCTGAAATTACCTGTAAAGATGGAGATGACACATCAGTAGAATCAACATGTTCGCTGCAGGTGAATGTGCAGCCAACAGAGGAAATTCCACAGTTGCTACCCCAGATACATCCTGATCAGCCACTGGAGTTTGACCCAGGTGGAGATGAACTAAATAAGGACTTGCGTGATAGGATTTTGAATTATGAGGCTATGAGAATATCCCACAGTGGGTCACAAGGGATGCGGACCCAGCTTGATGGCAGCATTGGAGAGGTACATTGCTTCAACTTTTTAGTCATTTTTATTTTTTAAGAGCTTGATTGGTTAAGTTATGATTTTACTTGAGGCCCAAATTTAAAAAGGTAAGTTATTTCAAGTGTATGGATCTACTCTTTTCTAGGGGTGGGAATCTTTGGGCACGATACGATTCGATAATAAAACGATTATTGATGGATCTTTATGTAAGTGCATAAAGTGCTTCAATTTAGGGTGGAATGGAGTTAACCCCTAAATTCCACCAGATGTGAGTGTTGCATCTGCGCTCCAGCACGGCAGCGGAGCTGATGCGTTTCAATTCTAATCAATGACTGTGCTTCCAACAGTTCTGTCTGCGCTCCGGAGCCTCCACATCAGATATAGAAAATAAAAGACAACGTTTTCATGGAGGATCATATTTTTCCTTCACACCTGGAAAACGTCATAATAACATGGCTCTTGTCAATTTCGCTTGCGCCGCCGACGTTGTAGAAGCCGAAGTGTTTCCACATGTCTGCTTTTCAATTAGAAGGAGCTGTTCGGATCTCATGGTGAGGTGGGTAGCTGTAGTCAGCCATGTTGGTTTTCCTCCGTGCGGGGTGTCCGCTCCTGATGCGCTCCCCATAGTGTCCTGGAGATGACGTGTACTGCGCTTCTTAGTTCCGTATTTTAGAACTGTCTGTATTTATTTAAATAATCGAAATTTGGACGTTTGTGAATCCATTCAGAATCGTCCACGTTCGAATAGCGATGCATCTAAGAATTGAAAATGTCCCCTACCCCTACTCTTTTCATAGTATCATGATTTTCATGAAGTGTTGAAAGAGAATCCATACTTATGGTAACGGCTTGTAAATAGATTAATAGAATGGCACCAAACCTGACAATCTCACTTTAAAGACCAAACTAAGATGCTACATACTGTAGTTGCTTACCAGGCAGTTGTTCCAATAAAGAACCATCTCTAAAATTACAAATGTTTCATCTCGATAGAGCATATATTAATTTGATATTGAAAGGATGTCTGTTGGTTTAGACAACAAAAACTTATCTTTTCTCACCCTACTTCCAGTCTTGACGCCAATCTAGGCTAACCAACTTCTAATCCCAGGACTGTAGATATTTTAGTGACATGAAACTGAATAATGTTCTTTTTCCTTGTTGAGCAAGATAGTCTATGGTATAACTCCTGGTAAACTGAAGGTGGTCATTGTTTAACATAGGACTGAACTGCAAACACTACTATTAGATACGGTTCTTTTAGTAGGAGGCTCAAGAACGGACCGAAGTAATTCAAGTGAAAATGAAGTGTTTATTTGTAGTCGCACATCAAAGCATATCAGCGCTGGGCTCAGTGGAACAGAGCTCCCGCAGGAAGTCTGTCAGACTGGGCCATGATTTCCGGTTATCATCTGTACTTATTGCATAGGTTGGACTCACATTCGACCGAGTATGATTGGACATGAGTAGGTTCAACATGCTTCGTCATATTCTCTGGATCAGCCCAAAACAATGTGTGTGTGTGTGTGTGTGTGTGTGTGTGTGTGTGTGTGTGTGTGTGTGTGTGTGTGTGTGTGTGAGAATCTGCCCTTGCTTTCCCAGGCTTTCCTAATTGTTTTGTCTTTCTACTCCTGGATCACTTTAGGTCTTCATGGAAAAGTACTGAGACTATTTCATTCATAATGTCTAAGAACAAAGCCAATTTTAACACTACTCTGGGAAATTACACTAGTTATCCTTAAAATGAAGAGAACGAAATTAATAGATGTTATCCCAAGAATCCTAAACAGTTTCAAATTCAATTTAAAAAAAAAAAAAAAAATTCTCTCTTGCTGTGATTGCAGGTTCCAGATTTCAAGACACCCATAGTACTAGATACTATGGGTTTGATGAAAGCAGGATTTGCAGATCAAGAGCGTCCAAATGCTATATTCCCAACCATAATTGGAATACCAAAATATGAGGTATGGATATTCATGAATAAACATTTATTTAGTTTCATTAATATTTAAAGTTATACAGATATTTAATGGTTCAAAACACTGTAGTTGTATGATGTTCTTAATGTATATTACCCGATGAAACATGCCCCCTCCAAAACGGTCTTGGTTGGGATGGAATACTTTGAGAGCCCCGGTAGTAGGGCTGGGTGATATAGGGAAAAGTCATACCACGATATATTTTCTTATATCAGTCGATATCGATATATATCACGATATAAAACAAATCACTATTTTGTGAATTTTAAATGGTCCCTGTTACTCTTATTTGAGATTTGATGATATCAGAAGGTTCATTTTTAATTAAATATTTATTTTCTGTCAAAGTTGAACATGATATGATAAAACTGTTTCAGATAAATACAGAACAGGTATTTTGAATTAAAATCCTATATCTGACCGGTCAACTGTTTGCTCTCTGGCAGCGGTTGTGTCTCGTGCTGTTCGGGAGCTCTCTCCCGACGTCTCAGCTGATGTACACACACCCCTCACACACGTAGTAAACTTACTCAGCTACTTGTATAAGAAACACACAGGAAACATGTTGCTCTGAACTCGGTGCGCTGCACTTGTTCGCTTGCTTCAGTGAAGAGGGAACACAACTACAATGCATATGTGCGTGTAAAGATTGTCTATAGGGACAGACATTACACTCTAACATCAACTAATCAAAAAAAGTTTGCATTCTCTGTGCTCAAACGGGTGGTGCTGCTTCAGGTGATGAAAAAGATTAGTGGTATTCCATCTTTGTCGGAACATGCGCTCGACATAACACACTACTGTTTCGTGTCGGACTCCCTGCTCATGGCTTAAGGCTCTAGCATGGTTGCCGCGTCTGCTAGTGTTGATGACGTCACGATTTCATGCCCGCAATATACAGTATATAGTGGTGCAAGTCGATGTGCCAGTAGTTGCAATCTTCTCCGTCACAGAGGTGGCGCTGCTACGTTAAGGTTACCGCTATTCTACAACCACGAAAGTCGAGAAGAAAACAATGCCCCTGTCAACAGCAAGAATACTGTAATTAATGATACTGCTGCAGTATTCGGATCATTTTAATTTTTTAATTCGGTTAAAAGAGGTGAAGGTCTGAAGCCCCCGGCATCCCCACTTGGAGTCTCTGCCCTCTTCTTTGCCTTCACGTATCTGTCCCATAGCTTCTTCCACACATTCTTACAGAACTCTCCCTCTTTCCCCAAAGTTCTGCCAATCTCTGTGCACCAGTTTTGGGAGTTTAGTGGTCCCTGTGCTGTTTCACTGCAGTGTCGTACAGGTGCCTGTATAAACGCATTTCCTCACTGAGCCTGGCCTCAAAATGGTCCATCCGGTCTGTCGTTGTTGGCGCCGCCAAGTTACAAAAATCGAGTGGTGCACGACACCGCGCTGCGCCGTCTTTTCAAGGGAAGCGCCAGGCCTGATACGTCATTTTGACATCACGGTCCGCCACCGCCGTGACAGACGCGTCAACTTTAACTCCAGCTTTAGTAGGCTGAGTTATGTGAGGATTTTATGCAAACTCAGGACCCAGCTACGTGGGGGGAGATTCCGGTAATCACCGACCTGCGTCTCCGTGTCCAATGCTGCGCGTCAATGCTGCGCGGTCCAATGCTGCGCGGTCCAATGCTGTGCGGTCCAGGCCACGGGAAAGGCGCTGAGGAATATGGTTCTGCGTTTCCTTTTTTATCGACAATTTAGTCGGATTCAGGTGTGGCTATGTCGTCGTCGCCGCCTTCGTACTCTGCATTATTCTCGCCTTCTTCGACCCCAGTTTCACTCATTTTCTCCTCCTTTTTCCAACTTGTTTTTTTCTCTTTCTCTTTCCCTCTTCCTCTCAATCTCTCTCTGCAACTGCAGCCATGCTGCTCACAACAGGGAAGTGGGCGTGTCCTACCTGCAGACTGCAGACGCTGATACTGTTGCTGTGTTTACTTTTGCTATGTGATAGCCTCGAAGCTATCGAATGTAGGTCACGAGCAGATTATCGAGATCGATCAGAATTTTATTGCAATGCCGATTCGAGATCAAATTATCGCCCAGCTTTAGTTTTATGTAGAGGCTTTCAGTGCAGAACATTTTTGTTTAGCTCATTCTTCCTAATCTATATTTCTGCTTTCCTTAATCATTACATGGTCAATCTCTGTTAAAAGGTATAAACATAGATTTGTCATTAAACTTTAAGTCTGCAGTCGGCAACCTGTCCTGTTCAAGCAGCAGTGAAGAAATGACTGAACAAGTTGGAAATTAATTGAGGATGAAAGCAGTGAATCAGAATTGTCACTTTAGCTGTTTTTACACATAAATTGCTGTTGAGGAGATTGCGCAGACGGTTTGATCAAGTCTTTTTCTGCAGTTCTCAAGCTGCCTGTTCTTTCCAAGATGTTGAGAATAAAATATGAGGCTCCTTATTGTGTTTGAGTGCTGCATGTATGTGTCCACAATAGTGGAGAGTGGGCAAAAAAGCAGAACCCACGTTAGCAGAAAGGACAAAATCCCAACACACACACACACATATTCAATGGCACAGCTGCCACAAATGCTCATTATCTGATGCACTGTTCCAGATATTTTACTTGGGTGCTGGGATTGAAAAGAAGTTCAGAGCAAACATGTGCATTCACACAAGCCACCACTCTGGAGCACCTTTAGAATATTTTAGGGCTCCGGTGTGTGCAGAGCGGCTGTGTTCTGGACCACAACAGAGCCAACAGCACAGGGGTTTTTTTTGTTTTTTTTTCTTTCTCCTTGCACTGCTGCATCGGTGCGCTGTAGTTTAGCTGTGGTCAAACGAAAGCCTAAACTTGTAATAGCACAACGGTTTCATATTATTTTTTTTAAATGGATAAACAAAGCTTGGATTTATATTATAAATCTTTACTTATATCTGTGCTTTGGTCCTGTTTATGGAAATTCATATCCTGATGTTTTGGAAGAAACATTTATCCTTGAAAAATTAAGAGATTTTTATTTTTTTTAAGAAATGAAAGTCATGGTTTCATAATGCCTAATACATCAACCATTCATGCAATCTCCCCTGCAGCAAGTAATTTATTGATTTATTTATATTTGGAAGGACTTTTCCTACCTTGTTAAACTCAATACAGATGGCATGCCTGATGGACACCTCCAAGAAGAATCGTACTTTTGGAAATGCATTTATCAACACTTCAGACAACAGCTATATTACAGCACTTGAAATGTCTATTAAAGTATGAGCACTTACTTTTTTTCTCTGTGCAGGAAATGATTCATGGTTATCTGGTAAAGGAAACCTATATTGGTCATGATGCTCAACATATAAGAGGGGTTCTGGCTCTAAAGCATCCTACAAGGAATGGGATTATTCGGAACTGGGATGGAATGGAAAAGGTAAATGGTAAAGCATGCAGTTTGTTCAGAGCTTTTTCATTGTTATTTGCAACTACAACTCGTCGATGAGAGGAATGGGTTTTACTTTGCATAAAGCAGAATTGACAGTCTCAATCAGAATTAATAAATTGCTTTCAGCGGATCAGAGGTAAAGATTTGGTGTCGGGTTATTCAGGGTAGCCGCGGGGTCTTAAAAGTCTTAAAAAAAATTCCCCCGATTCTAGGCCTTAAAAAGGTCTTAAATGTGTGTCATGGGTCTAAAATGTCATACATAGGTCTTAAATTTCTCTGGCAGTGTTTCCCACACATAGACTAATTCGTGGCGGTGTGCCACAGATTAAACACCGGCCGCCACATATGGCGTTTCGTTATTATTATTTTTTTTTAACGCTATTTAAAAAATACTCGTATTCGTTCAGCTGCATTTCCTTTCCCTGCTCACCCTCCGTCTCTCTGTCCCTCGCGTCTCTCTCGCATACCCTACTCACACACACAGCCCCTCCCCTCCGTGCTTCCCTGGAAGCTTGCTAGCTTCAGCGTCGCGTTAGATTAGCTCAACCGAAAGAAGACGGCTGGCGAAATTCACGAAAGGTTGGTATCACGTGCACCTTTATAAAATCACACATTAAAAAGTCCTATAAAAATATTTTATATTTTGAATACAATGTTGTCCCGTCCCGACCCGACCCATAGCAAACAAGCGATTACGCCTTCTTTATAAAGTTAACTAGTCGCAAAAAAAAAAATGTTGTTGGGTTGTCGAGGTCAAAACACTAGCAGCTGTGAGTCAAATAAAGTAGTTTTTTTTTTAAACTCTTACACTGAATGTTTGCTGCTTCAATCCAGATGAGTATTGAAAAATATTTTATATGTCACATTACAGATCTCTGACAGTGGGGGGTGGTATTTTGGAAAAAAATTCTGAAATGGGTTCTATGTGGTCTATTTAGTCTGTGTTATAACCCCCTTAATTTTCATTTAAGTAGAAATGGGTCTGGGTTCTTATGGGTTAATACAATAGTTCTGTGTGACCAATTATTAACGAAGGAATTATTTTGAAGAATTTTTATTTTTTACCCCCCCCCCCCCCCTGTGTTTTCAATTACTTGACCTATCCACAATATGTACCGTGACTGCTCTGCATGACCTGTGAAATAACATATTTTAAACTGATTTGTGTACGTGGTGTTTTGTGTCCTAGAGGGGATCGAACCCCCCAGGGTCGCGACCCCAGTCTTAATTTTCATTTTTTGTGGTCTTAAAAAGGTCTTAAAAAGGTCTTAAATTTCATGTGGTCAAACCTGGGGATACCCTGTTATTACAATGCTCACAAAATGTGTGATGGGATTACTGAATGCTTTGAAAGTATTTTTGATGTCCCATTACTATTGTTTCTGAAGGGTATTGTGAGAGCAGAATATTAGATCACAATTCCAGCATTCTCCCATTGAAGGCCCACAACAGAGATGCATTATGTTATCATTGTAGTTTCAGTAGATTAACGATCTCATTAATCTACTGGTTGCTATGCGTCGACCTTATCGGCAGCAAGTCTGTGTGGCTCTCAATTTTTCTCGTCGTTTATATGATTATTTGTTATTTTTCATTTTTAGTTTCTATCTAAACATTTTTAGTTATTTTTATTGATCTGCTTTTTTGTTTTATTTAAATTTTTTGACAATGTGCACTACTACTAAAGCAGTGTACACAAGAGAAGAACTGTTGGCACTGTCAAGGATTGGACGCGGAATTAAACATCCAATTCCGACCGAGCTTAAAAAGCTTTACTGTGGATGCAGAGCTGGAGCGAAACTAAAGGCAAAGAGGCACAACAGGAGGTGGAGGTACAAACCTTTTCTGCCCTCGGTGATTATGGGAAACGCCAACTCACTACCAAACAAGTGTGATGAGTTAGAGACGCTTGTGTGGAACCAACGGCTGTATAAGGAGAGCAGTTTGGTCTGTCTGAGTCCTGGCTAAACGACAGCACACCAGACTCATGTGTGGACATTCCCGGCTTCACAGCCGTACGGGCGGATCGTGACCTGAGTATGAAAGGCGGGGGTGTTACTCTGTTCTTTAATCAGAGATGGGTAAACCCCCGCAATGTGACCGTTAAGGAGAGGGTTTGTTGTCCAGACATCAAACTGCTGTCAGTTGGTTTCCGTGCGTTCTATGCGCCCAGAGAGTTCCCATACACAGTCGTCATCGTTGTTTACATTCCACCGAGGGCGGCACCTGTAACGGCGTGTGACGTCATCCATGACGCCGTTGCTAGGATACAGACCCAGCATCCTGAGGCATTCATTGCAATCACAGGGGATTTCAACCACGTCTCTCTATCCTCCTGCCTGACTGGCTTTGTACAGTATGTGGACTGTCCAACATGTGGAGAAAAGACATTAGATCTGTTCTATGCTAACGTGAAGGAGGCTTACAGGACAGTGTCTCTTCCACCACTGGGTAGATCTGATCACAGCATGGTCTATCTACAACCCACATACAAACCGTGTGTAAAAAGACTTCCTGTTACTACCAGATCTTTCAGGAAGTGTTCACCAGAGGCGAGTGATGCATTGAGAAACTGCTTTGATGTCACAGACTGGGCTGTACTGCTGGAGGAAGACGAAATTGACATGGACAGGAGGGTCAGCACCATCACTGACTACATTAACTTCTGTAGGGACACTGTGATTCTAGTCAGGACTGTAAGCTGCTATCAAATAATAAACCATGGATCACCAGTGACATCAAAGACCTCCTAAACCAGAAAAAGAGGGCGTTCCAGAATGGGGATGGAGAAAGGCGGAGGAGTGTACAACAGGAGCTTAAAAAGACATTACGTCGAGCTAAGATGGAGTACAAGAAAAAGGTAGAGACGGCTGGAGAACAATAACACCAAGGAGGTGTGGAGGGGTATGAGGACCATCACTGGATACAGACTGAAGAACTCTGTCTGTGGAAGGTGATGTGGACAGAGCCAATGCTTTCAACCAATACTACAACAGGTTTGACAGTGTGGCTTTTTCCACCTCTGCTGCTGCTCCCTCTACCCCCACCACTACAGCTGCTTCCTCTATACTGCTTCCACTGCCCTGCTGTACTTCCACCTCAATGGCAACCTGCATCGCCAAGCCTCCTCCTCCGCCTGACTGCACCTCCACCTCTGCAGCAACTGTCACCAACAAGCTTCTTCTGTCCAGCTGTACCTCCACCTGTGCGGCAGCTTCCACCACCAGGCCTTCTGACCCCTGCCACACCTCCACCTCTGCGGCAGCTTCCACTGCCAGGCCTTCTGAACCCAGCCACACATCCACCTCTGCGGCAGCTTCTACCTCCAGGCATCCTGAGCACAGCTGCATCTCCACATCAGTGGCTGCTCCCACCGCTAGCCCTCCTCAGTCCAGCTGCACCTCTACAGCAACTCCCACCACTAGCCCTCCTCTGTCCAGCTGCACCCCCACCCCCATCTCTATGGTTGATGGCAACATCACTCCTGTCGCCATCCCTCCGCAACAACCTCTGTATCTAACTGTAGGAGGTTGGAGCTGAGCTCAGGAGACTTAAGTCAGAGAGGGCTTCAGGCCCAGATGGAGTCTGTCCAAGGCTTCTGAGGGACTGTGCTGGTCAACTAGCAGTCCCTCTTCAGAGGGTCTTCAATATGAGCATTCAGATGGAAAGTCCCCTCCAGTTTGTCTACCAGAAACGCATAGGAGTGGAAGACGCAATTCTGTACATGTTGCATCGGACATATGCTTATCTGGATGTGCCTGGTTCATATGTGAGAGTCATGTTCTTTGACTTCTCCAGTGCCTTCAACACCATACAGCCTCCCATACTGAAAGACAAGCTGCTAGGTATGGGTGTGGCCCCCTCCCTGACATCATGGATTATAGACTATTTGTCTGCCAGACCACAGTATGTCAGGATGGGGAAATGTGTTTCTGGAACACTGGAATGCAGTACTGGGGCTCCGCAGGGTACTGTTTTTGCTCCTTTTCTTTTCACCTTGTACACATCGGACTTCAGGTACAACTCAGTCCTGCCACATTCAGAAGTATACTGATGATACGGCTGTTGTGGCATGTGTGCATGGTGGACAGAAGGAGTACAGGGACCTTGTGGAGGCCTTTACTAACTGGACCAAAAAGAACTGTTTGCTCCTGAACACCACCAAGACCAAAGAGCTGATGGTGGACTTCAGGACATCTAAAACCCCATACCAGTCAGTCTGCATTGATGGAGGGGAGATTGAGACTGTTCAGACCTGCAAATACCTGGGGGTGGTGCTCGATAATAAACTGGAGTGGTCTGCCAACATGAACGCAGTATACAGGAGGGGCCAGAGCCGTCTCCTGAGATGGCTCAGGTCCTTCAATGGCTGTAGTGATATGATGTGCATGTTTTATCACACTATCACTGAGAGTGCACTGTTCTATGCTGTTGTCTGCTGGGGGAGTTGCACTACAGACAAAAACTGTAGGAGTCAAACTGGTGAAAAAGGCTGGTTCTGTTGTAGGCAGAAGGCTGGACCTTCTCGGTGCTGTGGTGGAGAAACGGATGAGGAGGAAATTGTATTCTGTTTTGGAGAATGATAAACATCCTCTCCACAGCATCCTGACAGGACAGAGGAGCAGCTGCAGTGAGAGGCTCATCTCTCTGCGCTGCAGGACTGAGAGGTTCAGATGGTCCTTTGTTCCCACAGCCATAAGGCTTTATAACAGTGACTGATGACATGTTCTTCTCAGATTGATTTGATTTTTTATTTATTTTTTATTTTTTTATTATTATTTATTTATTTTTGTTTGTTTATTAAGTCATTTATCATTATTATTAGTTAGTAGTAGTATTTTTTTACTAGAATTGGTATTATTGTTGTTGATACAATCATTTTGTGTGTATATATATATATTTTAAATGAGCTACTTGACTAATTTGAATTTCCCCCATTGGGGGATGAATAAAGTATTTTTCTATTCTATTAACCATTAGTAGAAATAGGACTGGTATATTTCTTTCTTTTTTTTTTACTATGGGTAACTTGAGTCGGAGACATCATTTTCTTTTTTTTTTTTTTTTTTTTTTTTTTTTTTTTTTTTTTTTTTTTTTTTTTTCCCAATTTGTTCTAAATCTAATTTGATAGTTATAATATACTTGAGGCATTTACCAAAAAGAAACTGACAGTCCTGACCTTTACAAGCTAGCAGAAAGGCATGCATGACTCATAGATGGATTACAAAGGAGATGAGAGCTAGCCTGTGCTGCATGGAGGAGTGATGGTTAGCACTGCTGCCTCACAGCAGGAGTGGTCCCAGTTCTTACAGTAAGAGTGAGTGAGAGCATGCATGGTTGTCTGTGTTGGCTTAGTGATGGCAACATGTTCAGGATGCTGTCTGTCTCTCACCCAGTGACAGTTTTATGGTAACTTTCACTTTCTGAAAGTTTCTGCTGATTACCAACTGTGACAATTTCCAACGCCAACCTACAGTCGGACATCTTCGTCAACCATTGTTTAGACATTTGACATGATTCATCACACCATGACTGAGGTCATGCTTGAAGTCATATGTCAAGTTATATTTGTGCTTTCACCATGTTGGAAAGTCAGGGAACAGATGGCAGGATTTTCTTCATGCAGCAACTGTCTACTATGCCTTCCCAAATTTTTGTACAACCAGGATAGGACAAGTAGTAATTGTTGTTCATGACACTGCTTTCAGATCTGGTATCGCACATTCCAGCAGCTGTCTGTTGATCCTGAGGACCACCCTGTTTTGCTGACTGAGGCAGCCATGAACCCCCTGGAGAACCAGCAGCGCATGGTGGAGATCATGTTTGAGTGTTTCAATGTTCCTTTCACCTATGTGGCCATGCAGGCAGTTCTGGCGCTCTATGCAGCAGGGAGAACCACTGGTACTGTGAACATTTGATGTCTTTATGAATTTTAACCTACACACAGTTTGGGATTGACATGTGGATGGTTGTTCTTGACTTCATTATAAGGATTTGTTAGAACTTTCTAGTATGCTTGAATTCTAAAAATAAAGTTTCTTGAGTATTTAATGATAAAAATCAAACCTCAAATGCACTGCCTTTTTGTCTTAATGCTTTTTTTCTTTTAGGAGTGGTGTTTGACTCTGGGGATGGTATGAGCCACAGTGTGCCTGTGTTTGAGGGATACTGCCTAACTCATGCAGTGCAACGCTTCCCACTAGCGGGTGTAGATGTTACAATGTACCTTCAAAAGGTATGCATGACTTGTGTTGTGATTTACAGTTTATAAGCAGCAAGCTATGAATAACATCATCAATGGGCAGCTTGAATGGAATCTAGTAGCAAAGCTGTAAAATGGGAGCAAACGTCACTTGTTTGTGCTTGTTGGTGCAGATTAATATTGTTCATCCTGAAATGTTTGCATCTCTGGAAGTGTCTCAGTAATACAAAACCCAAAATATCAGTATTGGGTTGCTTTGTCAAATTTGGTCATTTTCTCCAACTGTCCTTGAAGCTTTTACAGGAACAGGGTGTGTTCATGCGCACCACAGCAGAGGAAGAGATAGTGAGGGAGATGGAGAGGTGCTGCTGCATTGCTCTCAACAATGAAGCTAATCTGAGGCAGGGGGGGTCGTCCTGCAGAGAGATTCATTACAATATGCCAGATGGACAGATTGTCACACTTCTCACAGAAAGGTTCAGGTAACAATCTGTACAGCATGTCCTGCTCGGGATGGATGCTCTATCTCAATCCTCTAAATGTTGGTCCACCACTTCACAGCAAACAGCCACTGCGTAAAAACATTAAAAATGTTCATCTTTCCAATTAACTTCTACATTTTAATATATAACATGACACACATTAATGGTTATTTTTCCTAATGGGTTTGAATAAAACGAGTACAAGAGTCATTCTCCCGTGTAAAGGAACTCTACTATCACTACTGTTTTGCATTCTAATATCTTAAATTCTAAATCTGCCAGCAAAACATGGCAAGGCTTAGTTTTTGGCTCAAACTATTGCTTTGCCTTGGTGCCCAGCAGAAATGCTGGCATGGCTGGAAACTTTTAAATAGGCCAGATGTTCTGTGTTATGTTGTGACATCTGTTTATTCATAATCTAGTGTTGTTACCTGATTATTAATCAGCCTTAAAGGGACACTATGTAATAAATTAAGTCATTTATTAGCTCAAATCAACATATTCATTCATAAATTAGTCCTCATTGGTGTAAAATTATCTCTGTCAACAATCTCACTTATCCTCCTGAGTGAAGAATAACTTGTCTGTATCTACATAGAGCGGGCAACCTCTATGGAGGCTGCCATGTCCTTCCGGTCTATGAAAAACAACGAAGTGCCGAGAGGGACATAAAGCACTTCGAATCGCGATTTCCCCGCCAGGCCTGCAAGCGGAAATGACGTCATTGTGACGTCATTTCCGCCGAATGGCTTATTACAGCCGCTAATGATAAATAGATTTTATCTCGTAAATTACCCCACTAATAATGAATTGATTGTTACCAAACTTCTGCCGTAGTACACATAGGCTCTTAAAGCTGCAGTCTGCAACTCTTTTTCAAGCATAATGCCTGGAACTGTCCGGGGATTCTGAAAGTAGTACATTAAATACCCCAATACAAAAAAAAAATTGTTCTCTTGGTCCCCTATATGTCCCGCTAGGTCCCTCCAAAGCCAGCAGGTTTGTTTACAAAATTGCAGACCGGACCGGTAAAAGGTAACCAATCAGGTCACGAGCTGGGCTCTGCTGTCTGTCAATCACCGATTGTGCACGCGCGATACAAGGTAGGCTCGTCCCCACGCTTATTTATCTAGACTATTGAACTTCATTACGGGCTAGTCTACTTACTGTGTCTTCCATGATCGCAAATGACAGGTGAGTTGATGAATGAGGAGTCGTGAACACGCATCTGGCGTGCACGTAGACGTGCACGAGTTCTCATGTGTTTTGATGGGGCGGGACAGGAAGTTGAATAACTTTTTATTTTTCGGTTAAAAAAAGAAGCATTTCTTGCATTTTGCGACTACGGAGGTCACCGTTTTCAACTTCAAGCGTTATGATAGATCATGTAAACTCTTAAAATGCCAAAAATTAGGACTTTGCAGGATTTGTTGTTGTCATACGTAGACTGCAGCTTTAACTCACAAAACGAGGCATTAGAAAGTTTGTAAGTTTACCGGGAGTTTATTTAAAGGGATAATCCAGCGTAAAATGCACTTTAGATCAATTTACGGGATGTTGGGAGTAGATACGTTGAGTTGACATCAAAATCATGTCATTCGGATGTGTTTTGAGAATTTCGATTTGACCGTTTTTAGCCAAAAGTCGTTAGCCTGGAAGTGATGAGGGCATCGAGTATCGCCGCTACAAAACGCTATTTTTATACCTCTTCTACAGCTCCAAACAACATAACACTTACGTGGTAGTGAGTAGAGGGTCGCTAAAGCCAAACCGAAGTGTCCCGAGGTCTTCATGTGGTCGGAGAGAGAGTCCAGAATGAATTTAATCAAGCCAGTACCTTTCCGGAAATGTTGCTGCTGCAGCTGCCACTTAAGACCGTGGTGAAGTTGGTTTGATATTGGCCGCTTAAGACCACGGTCTTAAGCGGCAGCTGCGGCAGCAACATTTCCGGAAAGGTACTGGCTTGATTAAATTAATTCTGGACTCTATATCCGACCACATGAAGACCTCGGGACACTTCGGTTTGGCTTTAGGGACCCTCTACTCACTACCACGTAAGTGTTATGTTGTTTGGAGCTGTAGAAGAGGTATAAAAATAGCGTTTTGTAGCGGCGATACTCGATGCCCTCATCACTTCCAGGCTAACGACTTTTGGCTAAAAACGGTCAAATCGAAATTCTCAAAACACATCCGAATGTCATGATTTTGATGTCAACTCAACGTTTGTACTCCCAACATCCCGTAAATTGATCTAAAGTGCATTTTACGCCGGATTATCCCTTTAAAAGAACACTTTCCAGCAACTACACACTGCTGCTAACGCTACCGCTGCGTCGACGTCATTTCCGGTAACTTCCGGAATATGAGTAATTGCATTGCTTGCACACCAAAGGCTATGTCAACTTATGTTATCTGACATTTATCTGTCATCTGTATTTATAGTGTTATTGTATGTGTGTTATGTAATCCTTTGTAATGTGTGTCTTGATTTCTTTTTATTTGTATGGACCTTGAGTCTGAAGCTATAACTTCTTGAATCTTGACACATTCCGCCTGCCGTAGTTTAAGAAGTTGCAACGCACATTTGAAAACGCGAGGCGCTAGAGAGCAAATTCATTCGACTTTGCAAAATAAAATTGCACCACTAGATGGGGGAAGAAATTACAGTGTCCCTTTAAGTGTTTACATTGCAGAGAGCTTGGGCAGACACAGTGAGACTTAGGTTTAATATTTCCAATGTCTACCTGTCTGTAGTCCTGATGACTGATATTAGATGCCTGTTTACGATTTGTCAAGCTGATGCAACATGAGATGGTCTAACTGCATCTTTCCATGTATAATGGAACGCTCAGATGAATGTACCACTTTCACTGTTCATCCAGGGCTCCTGAGAATCTGTTTAAACCACAGCTGATTGGACGTGATCATTATGGGATGCACGAGAGCATTTTCAAGTCAATCCTCAGCTCAGACATCGACCTGCGGCGTTGCTTCTTTGAAAACATTGTACTGTCAGGTAACACTTGGTTTGTGCTGGTGTTGCACAGCAGTACTGAAATATCAAAAAGCTCAATATGTTTTAATCTCTTATGTTCTTCTTTGGTTGATGTTTCTTCCTTTTGCTGAATGTTTTTGTCATCCGACTAAAGGTGGGAACACACTACTACCTGGCCTGCCTGAGCGGCTCCAGGATGAAATCGAAAGACTGGTGCCTGCAGACATGGGGTGAAGGTTTGTGTCACAAGCCCCAAAGACGGAGACTTCTTGGTGTGGATTGGAGGAGCAGTGCTGGTCAACTTGCCCACCTTCAGCTCTGCATGGATCAGTCGGCATGAATATGAGAAGTGTGGACCACAGATTGTCTTCAGCAAGTGTTTCTGATATGGACGACTGTATGTCCTTATTTCATCAAATGCAAAATACACAGAACTGGATTGTCTGTAAAAGGGCTGAGCCATTATGAACCCTCCTAAATATTTATCTCTTATGTGTTTTTCTGTGGAGTCTTTTTCCGTTTTCCTCTGGTAATCAGAGTGGATCATGTTAGCTCCTCCCTGATGCCGGCAGGTCCCCTTCCGGCCTGTTTACTTCTGTTTTATTGAATCCAGAGATTTATGCGAAGGTGTCTGAGATAATTGGGTTCATTATAAGATTCTTTTTATTGTTCTGGTCCTTCAAGAATCTCTTAAGTTTCATTTTTGGAAATTAATCTGTCCCAAAAGTTCAAGTTTAAATATTTTATTGTTTGTTTGTTCAGATATCTTCCTTCCAAAGGTTTCTTTTTTCCATGCAACATTACACAACTCCTTCCTCCAAAATAGGTTTTTTACCACATCAACATTTTTTTTTTTTCCTTTTTTATGGATTTAAAGTGTTGATCAAATCTCCCTTCATTGTCAAAATCCTAAATTAATTTCCCAAAACAAGACATCCCAATAAGTGGATGTTTGCTGAACTGAAGAGGAGAAAGGTGTTGGATGTTAAGTTGGTGCCAATTCCTCACCTGGGCTGATTTGGTTCTTTGAGGTTTGTATACAGTGGGTTAGTGATGGAGTGCAGGTTTTGGTCTGGTAATGTTGAATAATCAGATGATGTAAAACACTACTGCTGCATGTAAACTGGAGATTTGATATTATGTGTGCTGTGACTTGTCACTGAATTTGTTGTAGGTGTTTTTTCTTTCAAATTTGATGTGTGAAACTATTCTCCACACTTGTGTGCACTTCAGTGTTTTGCGAGTGGTGTTCCAGTAGTGCCGAATTGCTGCACTCCCTCTAACCCTGAAAAGCCCCGTCAGGCCTGTGTATTGATTGTTCCCCTCCATTTTCTCCTTTGAATGGCATGATATAGTTTTTTTTTAAAACATAATTGCATTCTTCACATATATTCTATTGCAAGTCTTGAACTCCCTCTCTAAAAGCACAGGTTTGTCATGTGACCTAAAGCGCAGCTTTTTTATGGAATTTTAACTGTACTGTTTGAACTGCAGTGTGAGCCTTTGTTGTGAACTGATTAATCTGCTTTTTTGTCACTGGCTAATATGTCTCTTGGATTGTGTATTCCCCTGAATGGACTGAATTATTTATCTAAATCATGCCATAGTGTTTTTTTTTTGTTTTTTTTTGTTGTTACAAATAAATATTTTGATCATTCTCTTTTTGACCTAAGGTTTAAGAGTCATTTTTTTCAATGTAATGTGAAGTTATGCTCAAGTATTTTCAGTTGCGGAAGCTAGCTGTGCTGTAGCATCTAGTGTCTCATGTTGCACATAACAAACTGTTCTCAATGCCAAACATTTAAGTCTCAGAACTAAATCACTACAGCAATCGTGTAGTAAGATGAGCACAGGCTGATTTTTAAAGGAAAAATCTGACGACTGAGAATTGAGTGCCCCATTTAAAAAGGAATGCATGAAAGTAATGGTATTGGCAGAAAATGGGAATTAAAACCTGACAAACCAACTAAGTGCTGGAACTTTCCAATTTCAGGAGTAACCTCAGGTAGATGGAGGTATGGAACTCTGAACTGTGTAATTTCAACAAGATAACTGGTTGATCAGCTGCTTTTAAAACTTTGTACCTTTCAGTGTCAGGTAGACTACGATTTTCTAGTGCTTCAACATTTTCAGCCCAAGGATCAATTGATGGATATCTCACTGATTTCTTATTTCATATAATTTATTTTATGGTGCTTCCCATCACCATTGAGACAGAACATGTTTGTTTTTTGGTAAAATATAAGGAGTGATTACCTCACTTGAACAGTTCCATATAAGGTAAAAGATTTTAAGCTGCAGCTATGACTTTTAAAACAAGATTTTATTCTGTTGCAATAATCGGCGCAGTATTGATACTAAATCGCGTAGGATTACCTTTCACAAGTAAGATTAAACAATCATTTTGGTTATTTTACCATATATAACATGTCATCGTAACTAACGTTACTTACGTGTAACGTTATTACAACGTAAGTCTTGCTGTTTTTTTTTTCTTTTTCTTCTTCATATTTTGAAGGTTTCCCAGTGATACAGGCTTGAGGAGGCAATGAGAAGTTGCTAGGCGAGAGGTCTTTGTTGCGACTGAGTCGTCAAAGTAGTGCGCCTACTTCAAGCTTGATGATTTTGACAGGACGGGTGAGATTATGTATTGGGTCGTGTGTGTGTGAGAGAGAAATAAATTCAAATGAACGATCAAACTTGTCTCTATTAAAATTCTTTATTACATTTATCAATATGCCATAGCCTACCGTATGTCATTGTTAAAGAGCATAATACAAAGTGATCCAGAATGAAAGCACGTATTTTTAATGTGTAACAGCGTCGTAACTGCCGTTTGTAACAAACCAAACCGTGCGAAAATCAGGTAAAAATTCGGGGAGTTATGATTATTGTAGTTGGAGATATACACCGTCCTCAGTCGAAATAAATGCAATGTGGGGGCATTGGAGACCCATCCAAGATGCTCAAGATGACATGGCGGCAGCGTCAGTCTATTAGGCGTCTACGTAGGCTATATTATGTCTATGGTGGCAACCAGGTGGCAACTATACTGGACCCTAAAGACGGCGCACTCTAGGGGAGGGCGAGATCAGAGCTAGAATACATTACAGAGTAATAGCTCTGGTCGTGATATAACGCATTCTTTTTAGACGTTACCCTGGCAACCGCGTATCAGTAGGATACTTGTTCGTATCAACATTATTATCGAGCACTGTACTCTTGTCAGTATGCCTCGGACTCACGCAGAAAGCGTGATTAAAAACATTATTAGTAAAATAGTGCAGGCGTGTGCTGAGAAGGGACATGCTGTGTCGGACACTCTGGCAGCTTTCATGGTCAGTAAACCCAAGTAACCAAGTGATCGCCAAGTTGACGCTAGCTAGTTTATGGGCAGTCTTTCTTACTGATTCTTAACGAGTTATATTTTAATTAAACCAGCATAGCCATATGCGATACAAATGTGTAAAATATATTTTTCTTCTGGCTATTTAGTTTGTCTCAAACAGATACTCGACTCCTTTCTAGATTTTGAAACCAGCGCTTTATCTAAGATTGAATGATTTTTGTCCCTCCTTAGGTGAAAGCTGTGGTATTGGACCCAAGAAATGGATTTAATGTTGATCGCACTCTGACCAAACAAGATGTCCAAAAACTTGAAGAGGTTAGTTACTTTAATGTAGTTTTTAATAGCTGTGCATTTTAATGTTACAATCTTATATTCTCAATTATTGTAGTTGTAGGCTATATATAGATTTTAAATTTTTTTGTAGAAATGTGAGGAATTTTTTATATTTACGATGTCTTTTTTTCCCAACCCAGTCTCACAGAAAAGCGTGTAATAGCTACGTTAGTCAACAAGGGAAAACGTGGTAGGCTACTGTATTGTCACAATTTGGCCCCCAAAATTGTGACAAATACCACGTTTTATTTGGCCTATTCATTTACATTGCTTCGCAACCAGGTCACTTGACTATCAAGTTTCCCTCAGCTAAAAAAAGAAAATGGCCGATTGTCAGCCTTTTTTTCTGTGAAAAACACAACATTTTAAGAAAGCATCTGCATTTGTATGCATTTCGATGGCATTTATAGCGAGAACTATGCATAATATTTTCATAATATTTGTTCAGAGAATGTAGATGATCTTTCGTTTATAAGTTTATAAAACAATAACAATATAAAATAACAATAAAACGTTTTGTACCGTTGTTAAGGTGGTTGCTATGGACGCTGCTATCTCTACGTCACCAACCTGCGCCGACATTCCCCATACTTTCTGTTTATAAATAAAATAATTTAAAAAATGTGTATACATATATATATATATATATATACATATATATAAAGATATAGCCACATAACAATAGTGACCTTATCATAGAAATGGTTTATAATACATTTTCAAACATTTCTATCAGTGGGCCATTATTTCAGTGGAGAATAGAGAGAGAAAGCCTGTTTTTTTTTGTTTTTCAACTTTATTGACCAAACGTGTATCTCTCATAATATATTCATCATAAATATATTATACGCACAAAATATATACGTATAATCTGTCTTTATGCAGCTATAAATAACCCTTGCAAACCGGAAGTACTACGAGTACGTTGTTGATTTTGTATGATGTTACATGGTGCGGCTCTAAAAGTATCTGAAGTAAATTTATTTAATTTTTCTTTGTATTGATCAACGAGATCAAGTGTAATTACTAGTGCGGCTGTACTTGGTATTTGATATATTTAGTAGATGTATGTTTTTCCAACCCTACTTTGCAAAACGGAAGAAGCTGCTAACCCAAAAGCACATTTCGACAATAACAGTTAGAATATCTAACATATACCAACATTTTGACTTTTTTCAAACCCCAATCATATAGATGAAGTATAATTACTAATTTGGCTGCACTAGATATTTGATAATTTCAGTATATATATGTTTTTAAAACCCTACTTTGCAAACTGGAAAGAACTACCAATATGGCGCTAATTTGGATCAGATACATAGGGCACAAGGAAATTGTAGTTTATTTTAAAAATGGGTGTATTTCTTATAATTTGGAGTGGTAAATACTAAATTGAGAGTACAAGGAGATATTTAAAGGGGTGGAAAACACATTTATGTGATCAGATTTTAAATATATTGTGAAATTGGTGAAAATGATTTTTTACCATATTTGATAGTGCCCCCACTTGGTGGCCATACCCATATAGGTATACTGTAGTCACATAGCTGAAGTCAAGAGCTCTCTATAACAGTTAGTCCCATATCCGTAGCCTCTTCTGTTAATGATTAACAAGCCTTCCAAATTGCACTGAGGTCAACGTTCAGAGGTCAATATTTCAAGGCAGGACTAATTTATAATCTTCACACTGACATATGTTACTCACCAGGTCAAGGTCTTTTAAAAAATGTCTTTCATTTCGTTCTACAACAAAGTTTCATTTTCACCTCTGTTTGGTGTCAGCCTCTTTCAGGTGTAGTTTCTAAGACCATTTGATTGTCCAGCCTGGATGAAATCAAGTCTTTGGATTTTTTTTTCATTTTTGGTCAGAAAGAACCTTCAAGGTATTGATGATTTTCCTAATCATGTTCATAATTTTGGATTTGGGCTAGTGTAGACTTATTTTACTCATAGGTGGGTGACAATGGGCCCCTGGGCATGGGTATGTCAACATCCCATACCCCCACGGTAGGGCACTCACTTCACAAAATTTATAAATAATAACAATAAAGATCATTCTTCAACAGGTAGCCCTCTCAGCACCTCAAATATCATGCCCTGCCCCTGCAATACATCTTCTGTAAAGACAGACACATATGTGTGTGTGTATGTTATTTGTCCGCTATATTCACCCTACTACTCTTTCATCCCTATATTAATCAGCCCAACTTCTTCCATCAAATCAGATACACATATAACCAAATAGACATATGTATGTGTAGAGGCAGGGATATGTTTCTCACTTGTCACTGGGGGTAATAGGTGTGTGTGTGTGGGCGGAGCTATGCATGTGTGTGTGGCTGTGGGTGCATCACTGGGGCTGAGTGATTGCCTAATGAATATCACCTGCATCTATCTGAATCTTTTTTGTTTGTTTGAGACAGGGAGAGAGGAGGCAGGGTGCTGACATTTCGCTAAATCGCTAAACTGCTAAACTCTTTCCAACATAGTCAAGTACAGCAAGTAACTCAACAATAAAATGTGTGTTGGCGCATATGTTTTATTGTAAAGGAAATAAAACATCTTCAATTGCAGTACAGCTTCAAGTTTCCTCCTTGGATTCAGCGAGTCAGGCAGAGCCCTGTTCCCCTCTCTGTGACTACTTTAGGGCTTGATAGTCACTGAACAGTATGTTTATGTCGGCATACATACATACATAAATAGGAGTCATGTTTTTTGGTAAGTAGCTCTTTAACCAGCTCGGAGTGGTTGCCAGGTTCGCTAGTACCTGCGTTTTTTACGCATTACGTGACCAGTCCGCCTCTTTTGGGACAACAACCAAACTGCTACAATAGCTACCAGGCAAGCATAAAAACATAAAAGACGAGATCTGGGAACCTGATTTAAAAAAAAACAAAAAAACACAGCAGGACTGATGTGTGCTGATAACGTCTATTGAATAGACTGATAACAGTCAAATAGGTTGCATAGATATACTTATATTATTATCTATGATCAAAAAATGATCTTTTGCTTTTTGTGAATACATATTCCAAAAAATGTAAAATGAACAGACTAAAGCATATTATAATGCATACACAACAGAAGTTCTGTTGTGTCATATGTAACTACACACAATAGAATCGTTGTTCCTTCACGTTAGCCTAAAATTCCTTTGCATTGTCCTGGTCGGGCTGCCGTGCCTCAGCCACTGGCGCATGCGCCACGAAGATATAGTGTGGCTATATAAAAAAACACACCAAAAAACCAAACCAAATATATATATATATATATATATATATATATATATATTTCTTTTTTTAAACAGAAAGTACGGGGAATGTCGGTGCAGGTCGGTAATAGCAACGTCCATAGCAACCACCTTAACAACGGTACAAAACGTTTTATTGTTACGTTTTTTTCAAGGACATACTAAAATCTTCGCTGAAACTAATAAACAAAAGATCGTCTACATTCTCTGAACTAAGATTCTGAAAATATTATGCATAGTTCTTGCTAGAAATATCATCGAAATGCATACAAATGCAGATGCTTTCTTAAAATGTTATGTTTTTTACAGAAAAAAGGTTGACAGTCGGCCATTTTCCTTTTTTAGCTGAGGGAAACTTGATAGTCACGTGACCTGTAATGTAAATGTAAATGTAAATGAATAGGCCAAATAAAACGTGGTATTGTCACAATTTTGGGGGCCAAATTGTGACAATCCCATGTTTTCCCTTGTGGACCAACGTAGCTATTACATGTTTTTCTGTGAGACTGGGTTGTTTTTCCATATACAAGTTAAGTAGGGTTAAGAGGGTTCCTGGTTCAAATACCGGCTGAGGCTTTTCTGTGTGGAGTTTGCATGTTCTCCCCGTGTATGCGTGGGTTCTCTTCACCATCTAAAAACATACATGTTAGATAAATTGGTGTCTCTAAATTGTCACTAGGAGTGAGTGTATTTGTGCGGTCCTGTGATGGACTGGCCTCTCACCCATTGACAGATGGAAAAGGCTCCAGCCCCTTTTAAAAAGTGGTTTAAAAATTAAAGAAAAAGTTTCAAAGAATTTTGGAATATCAGGACATAATATCATTAAAGATTCAGAGACTTTACAAATCTGTACAGAAAACCAAACCAAAACAATTACTGAATGGCCATAATATGCGCTATAATATAATAAAGTGCGCTGGCCCACTGCGGTTGGCTGTCTGGGGCGCCTGGCCCTCTCGGATGTTGGACGGGGCCCCTGCCGGGGGGTTTGGTGGTGCTCGGGCTCGCGGGGGCCGGTTCCGACGCGCAGCCCATGTCTGGGTTGCGGGGGCCTGGCGGGGCTTGTAGGCTGCCACCTCTGGTCACTGGGGGGGCTCTGCCCGATGCTTGTGGGGGCTCTGTCCTGGGGCTTCCTCTGCTGTCTTCTGGGGGGATGCGTGGTTGTCCCTATGGTGGGCTTCCAAAAATGGTTTCTTAAGTTTTTCAAATGAAGTGGCACCAAAAGTAGAGACAATGCAGTAATCCAAAAACAGTTTCTGGCAACGATTTCAAAACAAGCATAAATTTGTAAAAAAAATATATATATATATCTGATATCTTGTATTTGCACTGTTTTCAACTTTCAACCTTACTTATTTCTTATGCTGCATCCAAACTTTTTTTGAAACAGGGTAAGATGCAGTAACACCAAAACAGGTGTTATTGGAGAATGTAAACTGTTCATTATGGCTGGTATAGCTTAGAGTTCAGTGATATCAGCTCTGTTTCTTGTCTTGCTCTGTTTCTTGTCTTTCTCTGCTACCTGTCTTACAGCTCTGTCTCAGTAAACTAATGGAAAAGTGCAGCCCATCACTTGACACAATCAAAATGCAAGAGTATTTTGATATGAATTATACTTCTCAACGTAAGTAATTTAAAAACTTTTTTTTTACATTAAATGAATAGGTTTCTTGGGTTTTGTCTACTCCAGATTTTTAGTGTAGAGCATGCACTTATTGTTTTAGCCGTTTGAGAGTAGTACTGGCTAAAAGTATTTTTGAATAGCTGCCATGATACTCACTTGTGACCATATTAAGCTTACTGGCTTACTGGTTTCTGTAGAAGATTATGTATAAAATTTATTTTATTAATTTAGAAAAAATCCTTGTCCTCCACCAAACATGGATTTCCAAACATACATTGAAAATGTTTAACTGACTTTAAATCCAATGTGGTTTACATAGTAAACTACATCTGTATCTACACCTATCTATGATATATATCTCATATGTGTATACCTGTGGAATAGTGTGACACCGCTGGTAGGACTGAGTCCCTCACATCGCTGTGTCAATTAAATCTCTGCATGGACATAAACAAAATGCCGACCCCCTCACAGAAAAACTTCTGAGGTCAAAATTGAGGTCAAAAACTCCAAAACAAATCTTGTTGAAGTACTGCATAGTTCTAAGTTTATTTTATAGAAGAACATTTCTCTTATTATTCAACTCTCATGACCTATTTGTCAATGTTTTTGCAGGTGAGTATGTAGAGGAAATCCATCGCATGCTTGAGACCAAGCTGAGCCCATTGAGCCGAGAGATCACAGACGATAGACTGAAAATCAGGAGTGACTTAGACGTTCTGTACCATAAAATTATCACCTATATTCTGCTGCGATCTTCTATGGGCTCACCTTCTGATGTCAACGCTGTGCAGGAAGCTACAGGTTTCACTTCCACTTTCATTATTTTGAGTCAGTATAGTTATGGTCAAAGTGCAAGTGACTGAATTATACTACAGTTCTACATCACCCATTTTAAGAAATCATAAATTATATTCCAGTGTGTCAGGCAAGATTTCTAACATATCTTTAAGACTCTTCTAAAGGAAATAAGTAAAATTTGTAAACTAAATGTTTTACTACCTGGCAATTACATATTGTCATTATGATAATGGTAAACTATCTGAACCTTCTCTTGTCCCAGCTGCTCTCCAGAGCATCTTCCCCCAGACTGAACTTGGAGCCTTCATGGTACTGGTAAAGAAAGATAAGGAACTTCAGCTTAATGAGCTCACTATGCTTGTCACCGGGATCCGACTCTTCAATAAAGCAAACAAAAAAGGAGAGGAGAAGTTCAACGTCCATGAATTAAGTAAACATTTTTTCTATTTTATGTTGAAATAGTAGTTGAGGAAAGGTTGTTTACTTTTGCTACATACTGGTACATTGATCATCCAGCTTGACAACATTCAGTTAAAAGTTTCTTAAATTACCTGAAGAAAAGATTAAACTAATCAGTTACTTTTTTTTAATTTCTTTTTATTAAAAATGTGTCACCTAAAGCTATAATATTTGAAAATATTTTGAATGATTCAATTATTTATTATCTTAATTCATTTTTTTTTCTGCGGAAGGAAAGATAGTTTTCATGTCACCTGTTTCTAGTAATATTTTCATAAACAACTTAACAGTTAGTTGATGGTTTGGTCAACAGAAAAGATAATGGAGCAACTATGTTGTCAAACAATTTGTAAATTTACTGGCTGTGCATTTTCTCAAAATCACAGTTCCATACCTAGCAAACCTAAGGAATTATTGCAGAAACTTGCAGGGCCAGGCTAACTTTTTAGGACTGGAGTTCAGGAACAAGATGTATTTAAGCATTAGTGTTCAGACATTAAGCATTATTTTGGGTTAAGATTATGGGAAACTTTAGGTCACAGTTATTGATTACAAAGTAGAGAAGAGAAGTTATTGGTGTCTTTATAATTTGACAATTCAGTCAGTTAAACTTGTGTTTGTACTCCACTAAGTGTAAAGTAAACACTATCAGCCTTTATTATCCTTCTTCACTTATGATCAATACTTTTTATTCCATTTTACATTCTCTTGGCAGTGCCTTCATTACTTACAGAAGTGCTTCCAGTCACCAGTAAAAGCATCAAAAATGAAATGAGTGTTACACAGAGTTTGGCATTGAAATACACAGCTGTGCTGGAGAATCTAACGGACTCTGACAATCAGCCAGGACCTTATGATGAGTGCATCATCTTGCTCAAAGAGGCTCTCTACAACGTCCGGCAGCATGAAGTTTTCCTCAAAATCTTACTGGTGAGGTAGCTAATAATTATGACAATTAACTGTAATTTTCTCTTGCACTGGAGCAATCAAATATAACTGTGATGATAATAATAATAATAATAATAATAATAATAATAATAATAATAATAATAATAATAATAATAATAATAATCAATAATAAGTTTGTGTCTTAACTGCTTTTCAAAACTCAAAGCATCGCCTTTCAGTACAGCTCCCTCTTTATCACAACAGACTGGAGCAGCGCCCTCTTTTCAGCTGATTAAAGGCTCTAGCATGGTCTGCTAGCGCGAGCGGTGACGTCACGATTTTGTGCCGACTATATACAATGGCGCAAGTTGATGCGCCAGTAGTTGCAATTTTCTCTGTCACAGAGGTGTCGCTGCTACATGAAGGTTATCGCTATTCTACAACGAAGAAAACAATGCCAGTGTCAAGAGCTGGAATACTGTCATCAATGATATTGCTGCAGTATCTGGAAGATGAAATGCTTAGTGTGTTTCTGTGTTTCACGAAGTTTGTGAGCCAAGACAATTCAGTCAATAGAGGTGAAGGTCTGAAGCCCCCGGCATCACCACTTCGAGTCACTGCCCTCTTCTTTGCCTTCACGTATCTGTCCCGTAGCTTCTTCCACACATTCTTACAGAACTCTCCCTCTTTCCCCAAAGTTCTGCCAATCTCTGTCCACGAGTTTTGGGAGTTTACGTGGTCCCTGTGCTGTTTCACTGCAGTTTCGTACAGGTGCCTGTACAAACGCACCTCCTGACTGAGCCTGGTCTCAAATGGGTCCATCCGGTTTGTCGTTCTCGGCGCAGCCAAGTTACAAAAATCGAGTGGTGCACGACAACGCGCTGTGCCGTCTTTTCAAGGCAAGCGCCAGGCCTGAAACACCATTGTGACGTCACGGGTCGGCTGCGGATGAGGGTTGATCTACTACTGTAGACAACAAAGTATATACTATATTCTACATGATTTTTTATGAATTTTTATGTTGTAGAGTTGTGAATTTATTTTATCAATGGAAAAATTGAGCAGCCTTGCTTTGTTGTCTACAGTAGTAGATCAACCCTCATCTTACATTGAAGCTCCCAGATCAAGGAAGTGACGTCGACGCAGCTTTAGCAGCAGAGAAGCTATTAGGCTTGTGTTGATAATAATAAACTCCTGGACAATGTACAAACTTCAAAATGCATCGTTTTGTGAGTACAGACCATATTTGTACTACTGTAGAAGTTTGGTGTCATGGCATGTGATTTTAGTGTGGTAATTTTGGAGATACTGCCTAGGTTCCATTAGCGCTTGTACTAAGCTATTCGGGATAACTCAGTAACTCAGCTGATGTTCAGCCAAGATCGAAAAAACTTCGGGTGGGCTACTTGGCTGGATGTCACGGTTCAAATGACCCTAGGGTGAATCTACTCCGAACTATCACTTTAAGTCCATCCCCTTTTCAGGAGTTTGGTTTCAGTGCCAACGCTATATCTAGTTGGTACCGCTTCATTTCAGACTCTTTCCCCACCAGTGAAGTGACGTACCACGTCCCAATGCTGCCTTTGCCTACTGCCCAACTGGGCTCTCGTTCTCTGATACTGCTCTATCAAGGTCTTTGAATTGCTCTTATTCTGACCCCTCCCCTGAGACCAATTTGACATGGGAGACCCTACCCAACCTGACTACACAGGTCTCAGGATCATGGGGATACTCAAACCCCTCCAACATGTTAAGGTGGCGATTCTACAGCTTTGTTCCAACCCTTACCTACGGTCACGAGATCTGAGTAGTGACTGCAAGAACGAAATAGCGGATACAAGCAGATGAAATGGGTTTCCTTTGGAGGGTGGCCAGCCTCAGCCTTCGAGATAGTTTGAGGAGCACGGCCATCTGGAGGGATCTCAGAGTAGAGCCACTGTTCCTGCATTTCAAAAGGGGCCAGCTGACGTGGTTTTTGATAAGATGACATCTGGCGATTGTGAGGTCTGACTTTTTCCTGGAGAACGATTTTGTGATGCAAATGTATTACTCTTTTGAAAACATCGTTGTAAATAAAGCAAAACGCTTTATTTTTTAAACCCCAGCCAACTAGCTACTTTTGTCAACGCCAAAACGAGGCTGGAACTCGGCTCACAGTACGCAGCAAGGGGGAAAGTCAATGTTCATAAATGATATTGCTAGTATGGGATGCCATACAGCTTCATGTCAAAAGAGGTGAACTATCCCCTTAATTAAGTAAACTCCTACATTTACACAAGTGTTTAATGAAGATGTCATCGCGATTTTGAATTTACTGACTTATGTGGCCTAGTGTAAATAAGAGCATGTAACTATAAGCATAACTAAGCTCAGAGCTCCTACCTGATTCTTTGAAAAATTCAAGTTTGAGAGAAAAAAAAAATGACTTGCCCTCATTTTATCTGTTTGTTATTATTATTATTTTTTCATTCACTTTGCTTCTAGTGATGATTTTCTGTTTGGAGAAGATTTCCCAGCTCAGTGTAAAATTAAAGAGATGCTTTTTTCCCTATTTGCAGCCTATTAAACAAAAGAGGGCAGACTAATTAACGTCTTATCTTGTTTTATAAAATGTTGAGCAAAGGCTAAATATGTTTTTTTCTTATCCTCCAGACTGATGCATGTTTATGTGTCAAGCATGTCGAAATCCTACAAACTGAGCTCTCATCTCAGTTGAAAATGCTTAAAGACACTATAAAGCCACAGACAGCTGTACCAACTGCAACAATCTATGTAAGTGTGTTGATTATGGAATCATTTCAACTATTGTCATGTCTTGTTCCTTTTAAAGGAATAGTTTTATGGAAAATTTTAGAATGGTGCCATTCTAGAGGCAGGCAGCTTGCTACAGTAGCTCTGGACATACTGTCTCCTTTTTGCAACTTGTTGATTATCAGATTTTCACATGATTCCTGTAGAATTTTTCTTTGTTGGTTTTTGATATTGTGCTACCGGAAGGACTTCTACTAGTAACTGACCATTTTTTTTTCATCTGTTATGACACATAACCGGGAGTTAACTTGTGTTACCTGCCGATGCTGTGTGCTAAATTGACGGCGACCTCTGAAGATTTCTGCCACACCTCTTTCTGCTACACTTCAACTTTCTAAATGTTTGTCAGCTGTTTCTATATTTAATATATTTTGTTATCTGTCTATAACTATTTTTGTTATCTATCATATCCATCCATCCATTTTCTATACCGCTGAATCCGTCGGTCGGTCGCGGGGGGGCTGGAGCCTATCCCAGCGGTCAATGGGTGAGAGGCAGCGTACACAGTTATCTATCATATGTAATACAAATTAATACTGAAGTAGTATAATTTCCCTTTGGGGATTAATTAAAGCATAATTGAATTGAAGATAAAATGGATGAGCTTGGAGCCCTGATGAAGATGCAGCAGGAATATCAAAGGCAATATTATTTTTTCACCAAGATTTAATAATAATAATAATACATTTAATTTTAAAAAAGCGCCTTTCTCAACGCTCAAGGACACTTTACAACACATTAAAAAACACAATAAATAAAATAACACAAGTTAAAAAAGAGGCTAGAGGGAGAATGCAGCTTGAAACAGATGGGTTTTGAGTTTTGATTTGAAGAGGGGTAAAGCGTCAATGTTGCGGATATCTGGTGGGAGTTAGTTTGACTGCAGAACAACTCTAACACCTCTGCATTCAGCTTCAAGACCATATGGTCTGACAGACTGCAGACAGAGGTAACAGTAAAGGAGGAGGGATTACATCTTGTCAACAACAGATGGTGTAAATCTGGACATGTCAATTGAGTTCACCTTTCTTTCCCGTCAACACTGTGTGTGACATCATCATTTAAGTTGTTTCCAAGTTACAAAAACAACACCCTAACCCATTGATGGCACTCTTTTTAGACATCTATCACACCTCTCACTGCAGTACAATTTTACCCTCACTACCCTCACTAAAACAAAACCTGACACACAGCATGAGTGACGGTGGCATGGATCACGGTGAGGATCTGGCATGGGCATGAACCTGGAGACTAAATACTGAGGAGGGTGATTAGTGAGTCAGTGCAGCTGAAGGGAGAAACACAGAGGAGATGGGTGAAGGTGATGGCAGGGTAGAGGAAACTGAGGAAAACATGGGGAAAAACTAAAGACTAACCAGGAACATAAAACATGACAAACTGATAGACATGACAGGCTGTAGCTTATCCCAGCAGTCATTGGGCAAGAGGCGGTGTACAGCCTGGACGGGTCACCAGTCCATCACAGGGCCACACAGGGACAAACGAGACACAAAACTATGCACACTCACACTCATTCCAAGGGACAATTTAGACTCAACAAGTAACCTGACAGGTGGTGGGAGGAAAAGAGGAGTACCCGAAGAGAACCACGTATACATGGGGACAACTTATAAACTCCAAAAGGCCCCAGCTGGAAGAAATAACAAATTTTGAATAATACTTTAACAGGGTTTTACCGTAGATACTAGAAGTAAGAGTTGGTAAGTCTTTATTTTCACTGATAAGACACTCTTCTTGAGTCTTTATTGTAAGGTAACATAACACATTCTTCATTGAAATTCTATACTAAACACACCGATAACATCGAAAGTCTAATTTTACTCCTAGAAATGAAGTAATCACTCATTTTCTTTTTATTTCTTTTAATTTTCTTTTAGCCTATATTTAAGGTTCTGTCAAAATTGTGGTCTGGACTCCAGGATGAGACTGAACTGCTTAATATCCTTGGTAACATCAGACTCAATCTTCAGCCTTTCCTTGCCTCTCAGAAAAAAGTTTTTTCTGAGGCATATCTGGACAGCCTGTTGGAGACAGCAGAAGTAAAGACAGATGAACAGAGAATATCAGAGTCCTCAGGTATGGCTGATGTCACCCAGAAAAACACTACAGTATATTATCTAAAGTTTCAGTTTTTTAATAAGTCTTGCAAAACTACATGGAGAGATTGTTTTTTTGAGATTATGTGAGTACTGAGCAAAATTATGTTGCTGTTCTTCACTCTGCTTTCAGATGAGCAGATTGATCAAACTCTGTGGAACACACAGGAATGGCTCATGCCTGAAACAGCAGCGAGCTTTAATGGGTTGCCGCTTCAGTATAATGGATTCTGTGGTTACATGCTTGTGAACAGAGATGGCCTTCTGCTTCCAGGTAGTACTCACATGGAAAACCAATGCAATATCATTAATAGCTAATTGATGTTTCCTCCTTGTTTAGAGATGAATTTTATTCTTATGTCATATAAGTGATGGCTTTTACCCATTTGGCATATGAGTATCTTTATCCATTTTAGTTTGCCATCCATAAGATTAGGCTACATCCCTTATTGATCTCCTGCTCTATGGGGCAGACCACGGGTCACATTCAAAGAATGTGCCTATGTTAATCTTGTGTCAAAAATTTTTTAGCATTAAGAGGAATTTTCATTAACTTGTTATTTAATAGAAAATCTTTTTTTGAATTATGAATGTGTTCAATTAGAAATGACTTAAGAACAAATCTGTGCGTACGAACGGTTGTTGCATGAGGCCCAATGAATCTGTAACGGGGTATTGGAGGATTTGTTTTAGTAAGCCTGACCCATGATGTTTCTACTTAAAACTTGCAGGACTGAAAGGATATAAAGGGAATTTTTGCTCACCTGCAATGGACTAGCCATGTGTTTATCAAAAATAAAGTTTTGTCATGTTTTGAATATTTGACATCATTTATCTTTTGTAGGTAATCCAGATATTGGAGTCCTGAAACACAAGGACAAGCTCTATGCTTTTAGCTCCAAAGAAGCTGCTTTGAAATTTTCCTCCTGTCCAGATTACTTTGTTGCTAAAGTGGAAGAAAAAACTAAATACTTTCCCGAACTCATTCAGCTTCTTCAACAACATCAACAGTTTTCCTGTGTCAGTCCGTATTCTGAGGTTAGCAGCATCCTTTGGTCAACATCATTCCATGCTCTGTATTTTATAAGGGTTCCCGAGTGCAGCTTGCTAAAAAATTCAGAATAGATTTGATGTAACTAGCAGTTTGTAGGATGTAAAACATCTGTGATGTGTGACCTTCACGGAATGTGATGGTTATATCAAGAATAAAATTCATTCAAACTGTCAGATTATAGTAAATGCACCACAACCTTTCAGAAACTTCATTGTACTTTACTGATGTCATAACAGTAGAAAATTGATTTGTTTCTATGTGGTTTTGTAGATAAATCAAAACGGAAAAACATGGGAGGAGCCTGTCACCAAGTGTGACAATGCCACTCAAACTGTCATCCACCCTATGGAGACAAACATCAACAAGACATATGAGTGGAATGAGTGGGAGCTTCGACGAAAAGCTCTGAAACGAGTGAGCCACATCAATTCCAATGTGACTTTTTTTTTTTTGTTATGTCAAGAGTAAGAGTACATACTTACGTACAATATGTATGTATGTATCTGTACATATATATATGTACGTGTGTGTATATACTCTACCAGTCAAAAGTTTGGACAGGCTTTCTCATTTAATGTTTTTTTTTCATTTTCATGACTATTTACATTGTAGATTCTCATTAAAGGCATCAAAACTTGTAACTTAACACATGGAGTTATGTAGTAATCAAAAAAGTGTGGAAGGATAGGTTGGAAGGTGTATGTATTTATATGTGTGTTTATATATATTTTGTATATACATTGTCTGTTTTTGGTTAACAAACACTTTTGTGTTCTTTAATCTTAGGCCGATCTTCAGACCAAAGCCACACATTCTGTGCAGACTGATCTGAGCCGAATGAGACAGCAAAATAGCACTCAAACGTTTCATCCAAAGAATGCTGCCTGTCAGGTCAAGAGAGACTGTGGGAGCAATGTGCCCAAACCTCAGATCTATTTGGCATGTCTGAGAGGACAAAAAGAGTCACGCATGGTCAAAGCAAACCTGACAAGGTCTGTCGATTAATAATGTGTTCAGAAACGTTTAAGAAATTACATCTTTTCTCAAGCAAGTTACTGTTTCATATTATTTTGTTCCAATGTTTCTTGACAGAATCTGCAGAAGCCTTAACGCTGCTTTGAGCAGTACAACAAAATTTGTTTAGGATCTCATACCAACCATATATAATGATCACAATGGTCAATAAAGATATCAACAATTGTTAACATACATAATTTACATTATCAATGCATGGAGAAATCTGTATAGAAATTGTGAGGTAATTGTTTTTATGATAATCCACTACAGCATGAAGAACATAATTTACCAAACACATGGCATGTCTTTTGAAGTCCCACTTTGGCAGTTATTAATCCCCCAAAAGCACATGTATTCCTCATAATTTAATAATTTGAAGATTTTGATAAACCTTGGACAACAAACAAAACAACTCATGTCTTGAACATGACATGGGACATGACTGCACTTTGCTCCACACTCAGTAAATTAGGATTTGTGAATATGCTAATGTTGCCCTGTCCTCCACCCATCAGTTCTGCTAAGTCTGAGGATAAAATGGCAAAAAAATTGTGATAATATTACTTTATTAATTCCTGAAGGGATTTTATATTTCTGCAGCAAAAATGATTGTAATTGATAACAAAATATAATAATATCCACAGAGGGGTAGATAGGTAAATACCTGTTGTCTGTTATATCTGTTGTTGTTTATCAGTGGCAGTGTGTTATTAGTGAAATAAATGGCTCCTTTCTGTACTTTGCTCTCTCTGCTGCTGTTCACACATCGGTGGTGCAGAAAATGCAAAGACTGCAGTGGCTACTTTTCACCTATTCTTGTTATTCATGTTATTAAAATAGGAATAATAATCATTGGTAAAACTAAGTGCTTTATACATGCTGCTGTTTCTGACCTCAGAAAAGAGAAACACAAGTGAATTCCCCAAAAGTCATAATACAGTTGGCACGAGACCATGCGTGGCACAGTTTGGCACGTGAACACCTGGATTACGTGCATGCTGAAAGTAAACTTGCAGTGTAACCCAGTCTTCTTACACAGGAGATGCTGAGTAAAGAAAACTATTCGAGTAATGTAGTAACAAATTTTACTTTGAGAGACAAAAAAAAGAACACAAAGAACGTTGCCTCATTTCAATAATACATTTCATAAACTGGATTAATCATAAATTGGATAACAAGTATTCACTGACGTCATCCCAGCATGCGCTGCTCACGTGAACAGGCAACAGGCAGAGAGACGGGTGAGAAGCCAATTAAGAACACAAATTTTTTAAATAACTGAAAATATTCCTTTCTAAAACACTTGGAACACAACAACGACTTCACTGAAGAAGAACTGATTGCCTCGTCCCTGGGCTGCCAGCATATCCGCAATTGTGGACACCTTTGAGACCGGAGTAATGGGTCTGTCAGCAGACCTGTTGTGTGCCTGCAGTAGGGCTGGAACCATTGACAGCTTGGTGGAGAGCCGTTCCATGTCAACTTCACCGCTGTACATAGCCGCTTTCGGACAGAGCAGTTCTAAGAACGGTCCTCCTCGAATTTCGTTCTGATAACTGTCCTTCCCAAGCGGAACTGTTTCAGTCTGCATTCGCACATGAGTCGGGACCAGGTCGGGACTGATGCGACGCAACCGTCTGCGACAGTGACGTGTTACTTTAGCGCCACATTCAACAACAAAACTAAACTAAACAAAACCCACGAAAAGTAAGGAGAGAAGAAAAAAACACCACAAAGAAGCTAATATAGAGAGCGGGGAGGCCACCGTGTTCATGGTCTGCATGATGGTAATATTAATCATGGATGATCACATCGTCTAACATCGAGGCTGGAAGAGCACACACAGAAAGTCAGGATCGAGCGCAGGCGATACTTCTTAGTTTCATGAAGGAAGAAAGGAGAGCAGAGCGCCACAGACAAAGGAGATTACGTGTAAGTTTAACTTATTGGTGGTCGGTGGCGTAGTGGGTTAAGCAGCCGCCCCATGTACAGAGGCTACAGTCCTCGCTGCAGCTGGCCCCAGTTCGAGTCTCGCACCGAGCGGCCCTTTGCTGCATGTCTTCCCCCTCTCTCTGCCCCCTGCTTCCTGTCTCTCTCCAACTGTCCTATCATTAAAGGCATAAAAAGCCCCAAAAATATATATATATATAAAAAAAAAAAGTTTAACTTATTAAACACGGGCAGGTTGTGTCTGTGTCGTATGAGTAAACATTTCAGCCGTGACAGCATGACATGGGGCGTAGCTACCGACCACCAAACACCTACGTCAGATGTGTTCCTGTAGAACCCAGAAAAGACCCAGCCTCGGAGAAGGAGCTAAAATGGTTATAGGAACTGAGGGCCATGGTCCCGAGTTCCTGTATGTGCGAATGCGGGAGAAAATGGCCCCATTCCTTAAAAGGTTATAGGAACTGCCAAAGGTTCCTACAGTCTGAATGCGGCTCATGTCAGCCACATTCTGGGGATGCTGATGCTGCCTGGGGCTTCGTTGATCGCTGTGAGGAGAACCTGCTTGATCCCCATCAGCAGATCAGCAGATGAAGAGTTGGCTGGTTAAACCTCCACGTCAGCTCAGTGGCGAAGAGGTCAATTATCTCAACGAACTGACTTCCAAGGCACTCCTCTGGACTTTGCCACTAATTGAGGTGCATCACCGTCATCGTAACGCTGTGGAGCGCGTCGCCTCGGAGGGAGTGTGGGCCCCTGAACCAGGCCGTCAATGGCTGAATTTTGGGCTTCTTCAAATATGTCCTGAAATGGCTCAGTGGATCTCATGCCTCTATGGTGACTCTGGAGCATCTGCACCGCTGACTCAATTGTCTCTAGTGACACATCTGTGGACTGGAGCACTCTCGCCACCTCCTCCACAGATGAGAACAATTTTAGACACACTTTGAGTCCAAAGAAAACACTGAACTGTGTCATCAAAGCTTGCAGTCCTGGTGCAGTTTTGCATGCCTCTGTGTTTCCCCCATGCAGATTATTTGGTCCTAGGTGTCAGAGACACCTAAATTATCCAGCAAGGATTTTATTGCCCTGGTTCTGGCTGTCCAGCGAGTGGGGCAGAGCGGTTTCAGGCTGGTGGTGGATGTGGCAGAAGAAGCGGATCACATTGAAGATGGCAAGTTGTTTTGGTAAATTTTTTATTACATCATGTATGTCACAAATTAAACTGAAAGCACCACATACAATATTGCACTTTGAAGCAGCGTCTTGGAGGATTAAATTCAGACTGTGGTTCGTGTAATGGACTTATACGGCCTTGGGATTAATGTCTTCAATACGTTTGGAACACCTGCAGAATAGATTTGCCCTCTCATTTTATTAATGTCAATTAATAACATGTTCATTTATTGTTAATTTACTGCATTGCAAGTTAATTTATTGTTTCTTGAGATGCATATTTTCCGGTGAGCGTGAAATTTTTCAGAGAGGAGTATTGCTCTCTTTATCTGTATGGCCCCTGATAGCAAGTCCTTGTCTGGCCTGGAACTGTAGACAGCGCAGCTGCTCCATCAGCCCATCTCTCCTTTTGATCTGCTCAGTGCGCACTTGTTTGTCAAGCTGTATATTGATGGGTGTTTGGCTGAAGCAAGCACACTTTTTTGGACACACTCTTTATGAAAAAGTCAATTTTCATTGCTGTGTAGAAGGCCTGGGCACTTCTTCCAGTTGTTTATCCCCTTTACAAAGCCGTCACCTCCACATTTGGAGAAAGTGAGCTGTTTGACAGCAGCAAATCTGCATATTTCACAAAATGCACAGAAGTGCACAAAATCAACCACTCTGCCTTTGTACCATTCAGGATGAAAATATTGTTCTCTCTTGCCAAATGTTCTGGCAGTTTCCTTTTTGTCAATTATTAATTGTTGCGCTTTTCCCATCTCTATATCCCGACAACAAGCGTCCACACAGCTGGAGCTGGGATTAGCTACGGAACCGGCATTTGTGGCTGTCTCACCGGTCCTAGAGCCGCTGCTTGGGGTTTCTGGCTGTACTGCTCCTTGATCTGAAGGGCCTTGCTCCAAAAGTGTTGCCTCTGGGATGTCGGTGTTCAATCTTGTTTGATTGTATTTTGTTTTTTTATCTTCGGTTCTTCTGTAATGTTTGCTTTTTTATTTTTTTGCTCGCTTGGTTATGTTCAAAATAACCCCTAACTTTGCTCAAAAGAGGTATACAAGAAATAATGAAACTATGTAATTGGCTGTGCTGTACATAATGCACATAAAAGAGTTTTAATTTTTGATTGGTTTATGCGTCATTTATTGTCAAAGGGCGGGAATAATTGAAACGGGATCGAGTTTATGGCAGGATTGGGGAGCAACACCCACCCAGATATATGGTGATGTGCGACTGGTGGAACCGTGTGTGAGTACCCCCCCTCGTTCCGGCGCCATTGGTGTGCATCCTCTTTGTGTGTTGTGTGCCCTTTCTAATGGACATGATAATACTGGGAGATACAGACAAATATGGAGCAATGGACACATTTCACACACACTCAAACGCATGTACATTACATCATCATGATGGAAGTCAATCAAAGCATGCAGTATCTGTGGCACCACCCTTTCACAGTTCCTCAGGGTAGGTGCAGGCTCTTATGCCATTATCTGTAGCTCACAGTGTTAGTTGAGGGTTTTTCTACTTCCAAATTGATATCCTCAATTTTCAATCTGTCACATGGTGACAGACCGGTGAGGTCAAGAGGGTTTTTGTCTCGTCTCATGTCATGTTTTGTCATTTCCTGTTTTATTTTGAAAGGTTAACTCTCCGCTCGTTTCAGGTCACTTGCCCTTCCTTTTTAGGAGAGGTGATTTGTTTTTTCCTCTGTAGCAGGAGTGACTTTTAGTTAAAGATAAAGTTTGATAGACCCTTTAGTTTTTTTTACTCCGCATAGTGGAGTGATTTTGATTTCCTTGATAAATTTTCATAGAAATACTTCTCTAATTTTGGAGAAGTGTATAACTATATATATCATAATGCTATAGCCTGTTTTGTTTCTCTCTCTGGAGAGACTTGTTAACATCTGCTTCTACAATAAAAGCTTTGGATATAACGTCTCCTGCTCCTGCGTCCTCCATTCCCTCGGTGTGGCACAATCTCTACAGACTCTCCTTGAAAATTGCAACATACTACAGAACTTAAGCACGTCCGGAAAAAAAATCTGTACTGCTGTTTACAGTGACAATATCATAATAATTGATTTCTAGTGTCATAGTCTGTCTTGAAGATGGCGGTGTGTGTACATGCAGCGGCATAGTTCTCTGTATCGATGCTCTCCTTTAGTATTGATAGCAGTCTCTTTTTTAGCTAATTCATCGCATGCATATGCAAACATCAAGTATAGATGAGACGAAAAAATAGGCAGAATAGACCAGTTTTCAACCAGCACGACATTCAAGGTGAGATTGTGAGACCACCAGAGGCTCCATATTACTCACCCAGTGAGGAAGCGAAGGAGAGAAAGAAAACAGAAGTGAGGCCACAGAGCCGGGCTACGTGCTATAGGCAGACCTCCACTGCCAAGTATTCATGTTGCAAATGTAAGAGCACCTCCCAACAAAATGGACGCATTAAAGTTAACTTTCACAAGACAGAAGAACATTCAGGACTACTGTGTCACAGTTATTACAGAGACGGGGCTACTCCAACAAAAGCTATACGGCTACAAGGCCATGCTATCCACTGGACCGACAGGAGGAGGGCTGTGTGTATTTATACAAGCTAGACTTGGTGTAAGGACACTAAAATAAGATATTCACTGCTGCTCAGACCTGGAATATTTAACAATTAAATGCTGTCCTTTCCAGCTTTTCTAGTCACAGTAAACTGTCTAGTAAACCAACAGTCCTGGGCTACTTGCTAAAACCTACCAGAAAGCAGGAGAAGAACTATCCAGACGGGATTTTTATATTAGCTGGCGTTTTTAACAGGGCAAACCAGAAAAGAGTTCTCCCAAGTTCCACCAGCACATCCAGTGTCCCATAAAAGGGCAAAATACTCTTGAACGTATTTACAGTAACATCAAACATGGCTTCAAGGCATTGCCTCTGTGATAGGTTGTCCCCTTCCTGCCCACCTGCAGCACTGTCCCAAGTTGATGTGCACCCTAATTAAGGGGTGGCGCACGTGCCTGCACCCATATCTATGGGAGTGGCAGCACCGGTGCGCCTCTCTCTGGCTGCACTTCCGTCTCCGCCATTGATTGTTGGCATGGTCAGTGGAATTGTTGGCGTATCTGTGTGTAGAGCCTCCCTCATTCATGTAAAGTACTTTTGTCAGTCCTCCATTGTGCATGGGTTAATTGAATTTATGATCTCTGTCTTGCAGTGGAGCAAGTCCTCGCCTTTCAACCGGCCGGTGTCTTGCCACCTCCCAGTGCTCTGACGCACTGCTGTTTTGGTTCTTCGTTTCTTTTTCCACACATAATTTCTTATAATTTTCGACTCGCACAGTGCAACATTGTCACAGTCCTCCATCAGGACAATATCAATGACATTTTGATACTGTTGCAACAGTTGATTTTTATCATTGTTTCATATCGTTGTCATGTGACGTCATGTAGTTCTAGGAATGTTTGTTTAACTTTTGTTTGTTAGATTTGTTGAACAGGTGCTGTGGGCCTCCGGCGGCAGTCCTGTCCTGGTGGTGATTTTATCTCACCGTGTGAGTGTGGAAGTGTGAGTGCAGTGGCACGGGTCTTTTCTTCGTAGACTTTTTTGCTTGGTTTTCCCCTGCCGCCCGGTAAGCTCCAGCTCTGTTTGTATTTATTTTGTTTTGCTGCCTAGTACTACTTTTAACTGAGTTTTCTTGTAGTTTTTGGTACATCATTAGGTTATTTTCCCTTTTTCTTTTTTCCTTTAATAAATTGTCATTTTTATATACCTACTGTCTCTTGCCCTGCAGGATTTATGTGGAACCTGTGTGTCTGTTATTGTGTGTTACTTTCCACATTAATTTCCTGGAGGGTGAAACTCCCCAAGTGGCGTTGTCGGTTGATCTCCCTCCCCATAACCGCATGGTAATTCCGCCACACCTCTTTCCCACGTGGACCAGTCCGACCACATCTCTCTGTTTTTATACCCAGCATACAGACCACTCATTAACTCAGTGAAACCAGTTAACAGAGTGGCTAGACTATGGCTGGAGGGAGAATCCGAACAACTGCCAGACTTTTTCAAGCAAACTGATTGGAATATATATACGGACAGTGACATTAATGCATACATCAGGGGTTCTTAACCTTTTTGACCTGAGGCCCAATTTTTACAGTACAAAGTGGCCTGGAGCCCATTAAATATTTACACTGTATAGGTTTAATTGACCTCACTCACAGTTTGATTTGTATTCAATAATAAACCAAATCCACCTACAGTTTGACAAGTGAAAACCTTGTCAAATAAAATGACATGATAAAATGGGATCATCACAAAGACTTTTATTAGACATGTGTATGTAAACCTGCACACACATCAAGCCACTGAACAGGCTGATAATTCCTGGCACAAATCAAGCTGGGACAGGAAATTTTTTTATAGGGGACATATTATGCAAAACTCACTTTTTGCGGGTCTTTGTGTTCATATTTGGGTCTCTACTGTTCCTTTAAACACTCCAAGCGCGAAAAAACCCCATCCATCCATTTTCTGTAGGTCAGTAGAAAGACTTTGGTGTCAAGAAAAAAATGCTGCTGTGAGCCATTTGGATGGCTCCCCTATTGTGACGTCACAATAGGGGAATTTGCATATTGACCCATCCCACGTGACGTCACAACAAAAGCGTCAGCCATTTTGGACCTGAAAACAAGTAGTCTACCACAGCCAACAACGGAGGAGCGAGGAACATTCAAAGGAAAATATCGATTAGATCAGTAAGGTTTACATCATGCCGGCATATTGTTGCGCGCCTGGGTGTACCAACAGTCAGCAGACGAGGAAAGATTTGTCTTTTTACCGGATCCCCACTGATCTTGAGCGACGGAGAAGATGAGTCGCGGCGATCAATAGGAAAGACTGGCAACCTTCAGTATACCAGCGGTTGTGTAGTGACCACTTTGTTGGAGGTAAGTGTCGAATAAAGCTATATAACATATACATATACATGCAAAATAAAGATAAAGCCTGAGAGGGATTTTCCACGGCACACCAGATGATCTCTCACGGCACACTAGTGTTCCCCCGTGCCATTTCAGGGTTGCCTTTCTACTAGATAAAACATAACACAGCGCCTTTAGTAAAGCACTACGACTTGGTCATTGCAATTCTCGTAATAGCAAGATTATAACACCGTGTCAACGGGTTTACATGTCGTTTATCCTGGTGAACAACGTTAAATGAAAAATGTAAACAAACCTTAGCTGTAAAAAGATGGCGCCCACCGGCTCCAGGGACGATCCACTCGTAAAAGGCAGGTCACATAGCCCGACACAAAATATTTGTAGGCATCCAAACTCTTGTATGCCTTTAGATCCTTTCCCGTGTATGGCGATGGGTTTTTTACAACATAAATATAAAGGTCGTGGGGGCCGAAGTCGGGTAAAGACGAGGCGGTGGCATGCTGTCGGACGTCTGTAAACAGCCCTAGTGGAAGCAAGTACACGTCGTTTTCTAAATCTCCAATTTTCAGCTTCTCCAAATACCTCTCCCTCTGCTGGCCCACTAAATGCCCGACCTCGCTGGATAGTGGAGTCTTTTTTTCTGCATCTTGTTCTTTCTTCTTTTATTCAATTTTCAGTCTGTCTGTAGCGTTACTCGCAAATCGTTGTCTTCTATACGTCCAAAATGGCGGTTGCTTTACGAAAGTCACGTGACTGGGAAGGGTCAATACCTGTCGAGTTCCCACCCACTCCACACCCTCTACATTAGTTTAAGATCCGCCATCTTGTATTGAGCATCGAGCATACGAGCGCAATGGCTACGAAAGGAAAATCACACATGAAGTGTTGTGTTGTTGGCTCACACAGGCTGACCTGTTCGTGGCTGTGAAAACCACCGGGAGGTATCACCGGCAGAGACTGGAGCTGCTGCTGGACACCTGTGTCTCCAGAAACGCACCACAGGTGAGTCAGGCTGGAGACTGCAGAAGCTCTGCACTGAAAACAAATGAACCCTTAATTCATAGGGAATAGATAGATAGATAGATAGATAGATAGATAGATAGATAGATAGATAGATAGATAGATAGATAGATAGATAGATAGATAGATAGATAGATAGATAGATACTTTATTGATCCCGAAAGAGATTCAAGCATCCAGTAGCAAGACATAATAAAGCAATAAAAATGTTTATACAATTATAAACACTTTAAAAACAATCTAAGAATTTAAAAAAACAGTTTAAAAATACACTCTCAGAAAATAAAGTACAGAATTGTACCTTTAGGGGTACGATGGCTTGTCACTGGGGCAGTACCCTCTGAAGGTATAGTTTTGTACCCTTATACTGAAGTAGCCTAACACAGACTGTCTATTGTACCCCAGCATGTAGAAAAAAAGGTACATATATGTACCTTTTGGAGGGTCGTGTAGAGGGAGAAAAGAAGACAGAACGTTGCAGAACCCCAGTGGTGAGCCTACGTGGCTCGACACAGACCCTCTCAGTGTTACCTGGTAGGAGCGACCTGTCAGGTAGAATGAGAACATGGAGAGTGCAGAGCCAGAGACACCCATTCCCTCCAGGGTAGAAAGAAGTGTGTGGTGGTTCACTGTGTCAAATGCTGCAGACAGGTCCAGGAGAATCAGGAGAGAGGAGAGAGAGTTAGCTCGAGCAGTTTGGAGTGACTCAGTTACTGCTAGGAGGGCCGTCTCAGTTGAGTGGCACACCTTGAACCCGGACTGGTGGGGGTCAAAGAAATTGTTCTGGTGGAGGTAAGAGGACAGTTGTTTAAAGCACGTTCAAGAGTTTTGGACAGGAAGGGTAGAAGGGATACCGGTCTGTAGTTCTTGATCTCTGAAGGGTCAAGAGTTTGTTTCTTTAGAAGAGGAGTGACTCTGGCAGTCTTGAAAGCAGAAGGAAGAGAGCCTGATGTCAAAGACGTGTGAAATTGGTGGGTCAGGTAAGGAAGAAGATTAGGTGCAGCACAATGAAGGAACATGTGGTGGGGCGGCTAGATGTTACAACCTAGATAGCAGTGGACTCCGGGGCGAATCCGCCCTCAAGCCGGGCAGGTCCGCCGTCCTGATCAACCGCTCGCCCCGCCTCCCCACAGTGTTATAGGACCTGTTGTGGACTCTAGGCAGATCCGCACATTGTACGCACTCCCCAGATAGCAGTGGACTCCGGGGCGGAACCGCCGTCCTGATCAACCGCTCACCCCGCCTCCACACAGTGTTCAGCGGACCCGTTGCTGACTCTAGGCGGATCCGCACCATTCTTTGTTACACTGTCATTGGAAGTTGGAAAGCAACAGTGAAACGTCTCCTTCGGCAGACCGTACACTGTAAGTGAACTTCCTACACTGTAAGTAAACTGTTAAAACTGTTAATATGTGCTTGTTTATGCAGATGGAAAGCGAGTGAATCTGTCTCTATGATTTAACTTTTAACTTTGTAATATAGAATAGCGATATAGCATACAATAGCGATATAGTGTGCAGCGCTTCCGCTGTTTCCCAGTACATTGTTTGGAGGCGCAACTCCGAATTCAGCTGAAGCCGAGGTTTGAAAAGAGCATGCACAATGTGCGGATCCGCCTAGAGTCTGTAACGGGTCCGATGAACACTGTGTGGGGGCGGGGTGAGCGGTTGATCAGGACGGCGGATCCGCCCCGGAGTCCACTGCTATCTGGGGAGCGTGTACAATGTGCGGATCCGCCTAAAGTCCGCAACGGGTCCGCTGATGAGATATAATACTGTGTGGAAGCGGTTGATCAGGACGGCGGACCTGCCCGGCTTAAGGGCGGATCCGCCCCGGAGTCCACTGCTATCTGGGCTGATTCTGGTCCTGGTTCTGTTGGACCTCAGCGCTGGGTTTGATACTGTAGATCACAGAATCCTGTTGCACAGGCTGGAAAACTGGGTAGGACTTTCTGGAGCGGTCCTTAACTGGTTCAGGTCCTACTTAGAAGGCCAGAGTTATTTTGTTACAATTGGCAGCTATGAATCTGAGCGAGTGGCCAGCCATGACTTGTGGAGTCCCCCAGGGGTCAATTCTTCGACCTCTTCTGTTTAACTTGTATATGCTCCCTTTGGGTCAGATATTGCAGAACTTTAACAATTATCGCAGTTATGCAGACGATACACAACTTTATGTGTCTCTGTCACAGGACGACTGCAGCCCAGCAGACGTACTGTGTCAGTGTCTGGAGGAAGTAAACACCTGGATGAGAGGGAATTTTCAACAATTAAACAAAGACAAAACTGAGATCATTCTGTTTGGTAGCAAAGAGAAGAGGGTCAGCGTTGGTAACTATCTTGAGACTCGGGCCCTTACAATCACTGACCAAGTTCCTAACCTCGGAGTGTTGATAGACTCAGATCTGACTTTCAGCAGCCACATCAAAGCTGTCACCAAGGCAGCTTTTTACCATCTCAGAAACATCAACAGAATTAAAGGTTTCCTCTCCCAAAAAGACCAGGAGAAACTCATCCATGCATTCATCTCCAGTAGACTCGATTACCGTAAGTCTCTTTTAACTGGACTTCCCAAAAAGAGCATTAAACATCTGCAGCTCATCCAGAACGCTGCTGCTAGAGTTTTAACCAGGACTAAGAGATCTGAACACATCACACCAGTTTTAAAATCTTTATACTGGCTTCCAGTCAGTCACAGAATAGATTTTAAAAGCTTGCTGATGGTTTACAAATCCCAAAATACATCTGTGATATGTTCAGAGAATATAAACCTAGCAGAGCTCTTAGATCCAAGGACTCAGGTCAGCTGGTCCAGTCCAGAGTCCAGACTAAATATGGAGAAGCAGCATTTAACTGTTATGCTGCAAACAAGTGGAACAAACTGCCAGTGGAGATTAAACTTTCACCAAATGTAGACATTTTTAAATCCAGGTTAAAAACATTTCTTTTCTCATGTGTCTATGCATGAAATCTGCACGATATCTTTTAATTTATCTGGACTGTTGCTTGTTTTTAAATTCATTTAAATTATTTTATTTGTTTCTCTTTATTATATTTTATGTATTTTTAATGCTTCTTACACTCCCTGCTGCAATGCTTTTATTTTATGTGAAGCACTTTGAATTGTTTTGTACATGAAATGTGCTATACAAATAAATTTGATTTGATTTTGATTTAGAACATCCCATTTTTGCCATGTGGCCTAGAAACCCTCCGGTCTTGTGAGATGCTGGAATATCACTTGACAAACACAGTTGAGCAGCTCTGTATTGTTGCTTTCCTAAAGCGCAAGAGTCTAACAAGTAAACCCCCTTCCATAGGTCATAACGGTCACTCGAGATCCCAAGATTAATATGCCCTTTAGGCTCATGTGGGCCAAGAATGATTCCTGCGATGATAATATTCTCTTTCCAAATATTTCCATCATACACGTCAGCATATACATTGTCACGCATTTCTTGTTCTCACCACTTCTCACAGACTTCATCAAAACCTGGTCTGTGTGCTAAGTTACAACTTAACTTATAACTTACAAATAAATCCCAGGACTTAAAGCAATACTATGTAACATTTCTACCTTAAAATAACAGCTTGAAAAAATTTGTGTGGCTAGAATGAGTTTTAATATTACGATTGGCCTGTCTCCTATGCCCTTCGGGGGTCTGAGTTGGAAAAACTGCGCTATGTAACTTTGCTGCAGCGGCCCGGTGGCGGCCTGGGAGCTGAGCGGAAGTACTTTGACTTGCTTTCTGGCACACCTACCGCAAAAACAAATAGACCCCTCTCACGCTCCCAGGTACATTTGATTACTCTTACCTTCTTGGTCGACATAGCTTGCACCTTCTAACTCCTCGCCGGTTCGTCAACAAACGTGAAAAGTGAAAGTGAAAGGGTGTTGTATTTACGACAGTGTAACCGTACATTACCTCCAAGCCTGTAGGGGGAGCTCCAGAGTGGGCTTTTTGAGAAGTTACATTGTATCGCTTTAAGTATTTATTAAGTCCTGCAAACTTTTTGTAACATTTCTGTGGCAAAAGCTACGTTTAGAATATAAATATGTTAACCCTTTGTTTCCAATGAAAGTTCCACATTCCTTACGATGATGCTTTTGTGTATGTTTTGGACGAGTTTGTCATTTTCAAACATGACAACATCTTGCAGATTTTTTACTTATGCCTTGCCATCGTTTACAATTATTGTTGCCTCCTCAAGTGTATATACTTTGTTACAAACTGGGCATGCCACATAGTGAATTAAGTATTTTTCTGACCATTGTTATAAGGACTCGTTCAAGAAGCTTCTACACAGGGTCTAAAACACCTGTGCGCTTGATCGCTGTTTTTTTTTTCCCAGTCCACATACTCGTTTTAATTCACCAATCTCTGTAACACCCTATCTAACTTTCCCTTTTTTTCTATTCCAATGCTTCTTTTTGTGCAGAACCACTTGAGATCTGTGTTATATCACAGTAAAATATCAATCAAGTAGCGAACTACCCCACAGTTTCATGAAAAATAACAAAACTAGCCCTGTGTCCTTCTGCCGAATTCTCATGAGGAAAACACTTTATTATTTTTTTTTTTAACAGTCGACCACCACACGCGGTTCATTTACAGACCCTTCTCATGAGGAAAACACTTTATTTATTTATTTTTTTAACAGTCGACCACCACACGTGTTCATTTACAGACTCTTCAAATGAGGATATCAATTTAGAAGACAACCTCTCACAGGGTTTCTTTTATTTGTTCGAATTAAACCAGGACACTCGTATTCTTTCCCTATGTGAGACTATGTGTTTTTATACTTTTACATGTGACCATTCAATAAAACAAACAAACATTAAATTTATACATTGATTTTTACTGATCAGAGGACATCTTAATTCAAACAACTTAATTTAGCATGTCCAATGTGCAGAAATTTCACATACAAGAGGTTTTCTTCTCACCTTATGTTCGGGCGCCTCGAATTGTCTGAAAAAAGGGTCCCCTTCGATCGGCTCCAGCAGTCCTCCCTCAGAGTCAGCCAATCTGGGTCACGGCACCAAATTGTTGGAAGGAGTCTTGATGACTGTAGATGAAGGACAGCTGTGGCAGCAGGCAGCAACCAGACTCCGCCCCGGTGTTCTGTGAAGCCTGCTCAGCCCAACCTACAACCCAGAACACAGAACAACTCCACAGCCAAACCAGACTGTATAGGGCGATTACCAGCATATCACGCAGACTAAACTACTGCCGTATACGTCACATATACGGACAATATACGGTAAAATCCGCATCGCATACCTGGCGTATTCTGTTTTCAGATATCCCCGTATATCCCCGTACAGCAACAGATCCGGAAAATCCTCAAAACCGTATACCCATCTGCGGCATATCCAGAAAATACTCAAAGGGCCGTCCGGTGCGGGACTCGAACCGGGGTCAGCTGCAGTGAGGACTGTAGCCTCTTGTACATGGGGTGGCTAATTAACCCACTACGCCACTGTAGTGAATACAAGGGAAGGTCGCCGAGCCGATGTAGAAATGAGTGGTGAAGAAGTCTGCTGACACGGACTTAGTCGAACAAAGAAATCTTTATTTCTGTCGTCAGGTCCGTCTCAAATTTACAAGAAAGATGCATCTCCCTGGAGCGAGTATGTGTCAATTAGCCAGATGAAAAACCCTCTCCCTGTCCTGAAGGGAAGCCTCTCTTTTAAGAGCGCGCCTAGCTCAAGGCCACTGTCTTGGTCCAGGCATTTAGCCAAGAGATATGGTCTAACTTAAGGATGTCTCCGTTCAAATCTTTCCTTATTTGGTTGTGTTAAGTGTTTATTTCTCAGTCTATGTCTGTGCCTTACACGGAGGCGCGTGCAACAATTATGCAATTGGTGAACCTATGCAGCTGCGTACCCAAATGAACCTGATTCGGCCTACTTCATGCGCCTTGTGCTCCATTTTGTCTGCTGCGTCCATACTCTTCATTCCCCCCGTCGGGACTACTTAGAGTCCCGAAACACAAAATGGTCATGATAGATGGTCAACCCCATGAACCTGCATCAACAAAGACTTCACTGTTCGACATTATTGGTTGCTAAATCTCTTAATATATCATAAGACCTCAATTTCTGAGTCCACTGATTAGTTAAACTCCTATTTACATGTCAATGCGCACATTATTTTAACTATTTTAGACTAGGTAAGCTAAATCTATCATATAATTAATCCAAATTCGGCTACAGTAAACCAGCCTACCGATCTCCCTCCAGTCACACAGCTCATCAGTCTCCTGACATGACTAAACATTCATGTCCTGCTCTCCCATGCAATCTGTGTGTCCCTGTGGGGAACCAGCAGGTCAGTTGTCATCCAGTCGATAAAAAACCACCCTACCTAAAAGATGGGGAAAAAGATTGGATGACCCAAGGGAATCTCACTCTTGTGCCAATCTAAGCAAGCAATCCCTGTTTCATATTAACAATTACCATTACCATTAACGTCTAATTTCAGGACCTTTATGGTCAATTTGGTCTAATTTCGTCCTATTATGTCCACAAAGCGTGGCTCCTACTGTATTACAGAGAATAGGCTATATCAAAAGCATTATGACAACAATATCACACGTAACATAGAAGTTCACACTCCATTATGGCATACAATGCAGATTGAAATGGTTCATAACAGCAACCAAGATTATAACATCAACAATTACAATTTTCCTGATTATAATTCAATCCAAACAATTCTAAAGTTTTAGCAAACTAGTACTACTGAAAAATATCAATGCATTTGCAGTGGAGTAGCCATGCAGCTTAGTTTCCATCTTTTGTTATCCAACGTCCGTTTTCCTTTATCGTATTCTCCTGTCCAGGGTCCCACAGTCCGTTTTCATCATCCCGTCTTGAGTCTCTGAGTCCATTCCATGGGGGTCCCTGGACAGCCAGTGTCTCTCAGTTCGTTTCCCATTTCCCAGAATGTCATCCTGAGAAGAAAGAAAAGAAAACACCCACCAGTATCTTGCCGGAAAATTAACTTATGCTACAGTATATTGTATGATTACATAATTGTCGCACGATGTGTCCAAACTCCGCTTCCAGAGTCCTACTTACTATACCTGTATATGTTGTTTACTAATTCCCCTTATTTCTATATTAGTGTGTATGTGACATGTGTATCTACCAGGGGTGGAAAGTAACGAATTACATTTACTCACGTTACTGTAATTGAGTACTTTTTATGAGTAATTTGTAATTAGTAGTTTTTGAAATGTGCAATTTTTACTTTTACTCGAGTACATTTTGACCCAAGTACTTTTACTTCGCTACATTTGAAACCCCTCATGTTACTGAGTAAAACAAATATTGATGGTGAAAAATTAAATGCGGGCGGAAATTTAAACAGCTGTCCCGGAACTGAAAGTCAATTGCGTGGCCTTGCCTTGCGCGCGGCCTTTTTCATCTGGTGTGGTGGATCTAGTTGCGCTTTGGAAGATGGCAGTTGCTAACGTAGACGTCGTGGAGACTTTGGAGGAGGAAAGGTCCGAAGAAGACAATGAGGTTACACATTCTGGAGGAGACGAAAGCCAGAAAAATCCGTGACCATATTTAGAGAAATTTTTCGTTTTCAAGCGCATGAAAGGCAACACTGATTATGCAGTGCAAGATGTGCCTGCCAGCCAAAACGGAGCTTTCGGCTTTCAGAACATCGACATCAAACCTACGAAAGCATGTGGTGGTAAGTTAGCGCATGTGTTTTTCTCTCTTACATCCCAAACGGTTTATTTATTGTTTTTTTGTGCTTCCCATGTAAGCACAATGTGCCTTCATGATATTATTATTTTCCACCCTGATCAAGTGAAGCAGACGAAGGAATAGCTAGCTCGCCTCACATTTTAAAAACCTGCTTTAGTGATCAGCCTGAAATTATAAGGATGCAGAACTTTTAGTTTTCAAGTGGTCTCTTAAAGATGCACTGAAACGAATGTTCATCTATCATTCAAATGAAATTTTTGTCTTTTTCTAAAACCATCAATCCAACTTGAACTAAATTTTCCGGGCATAACTGGTTAAAACGGCCATTTAAAAGTGTGAATTATGTGGCCTTTGGTGCGAAATTGGCCACGTGACCGTGACGTCATAGGGTTGACTCCCTTATTTGCTAGTATGGCTGGCTGCGAAAATAACATACATTTGATGGACCCATATCTCATAAAGGAACCAAAATTCTGATACAAACATCAGCAGGTCGAAAGAACACACCTCTAACATTATGTGGAAAAACTTTCGTTGAATTTAAGCCACACAAATCGATTTAATATCTATATTGAAGAGGCTCTCTGCACCTCCCGTATGGGTAATGGAAATTAAAGAAAGTTACCATTTTCGGCACAGGATCGGCGGCACAAAACAGCCATCGCTCCTACTACACGCTGATTATTATTAAGATGTTATCAATCAAATGACACAATAGTGTATGTTTGCTGTGGTAAACTGGAAAAGATTTGAACATGCCGGTTTCGCAGATATGGCATTCTGCTGCGCTGTCTTTGACACGTTGAAACCTAACCAAGTGGCACTTTGAAATCCAGCCACTTAAAAAAAACGTATGTGATAATAACATGGTTTTAATATAAGCTTAATAAACAATGGCGTGGATTAACGGGTCGGAGATCCTCCAGTGCGCGGCCCCGTCTGCGGATCCTCACGGGTCGGCGGCAGGGAGATGGGCACCCGGCCTCGGCACGACTGACAGCAGCCATCGGTAGGAGTAATCCACGGAGCCTCGGATGTCGTAGCCGGCGCAATCACCGGAGAGACCAGACAGCAATTCTAGCTGGATATGTGTGTAGACCGAAGAGCAAAGCGAGCAGTCCCCTGCTTCCGAGCAGCAATTCAGGTGCAGCTATCGGCAGGCGGCAGCACGCAGTGATACGATCCACCGTGCTCTCAGCCAATAGCAGTGGTCGACACTTGCCTCTCAGAAGCGAACAGTAAGCGAACATTATTATATATAAAAAAAACAAGTCCAGTAATGTCCGATCTGGAAATTTCAGACTCACCTGTCTTCGCGCCCGAGCAGTAGTTCGAGCAGGGACAGTCTCCGTCGGCACACCAGGTCCAGCGATGTCAATAGTTGGAACAGCTTCAGCTAAAAGACGTCTCCTATTCCCAACCATTCCCGCGATCTCCACATTTTTAGTGAAACAGTTGTGATGGAAATGTACGGAGCACAACACGGATGTTGAGGACACTTCAAAATCACGACGATGCCTCCGTACAAACTGTATCCACCGTGCTCTCGTCTTTGCCTTCTCCTTGTCAGCCTCAGTTCCAGTAGTTTTTGGTTTGGGAAACATGTGCAGAGAGATCCCTTCAGTGAAGCTGCTATTTTTGCAACTAACACCATTTGGCCCTCCAGCAACACAATATTTTCTGCCGTGCTTTGATGTCTTAGCCATAGATGCCGCCATTACAGTTAGACTACGAGAACTTCTGTGTCAACCCTATGACGTCACGCATTAAAAAATGAATTCGCACAAAAAGACAAAATGTGGCTCCTTTTGAGCCCGTTTTAACATGACTTCCCGGATAAATTATTATCCAGACAATATCTCATTTTAATCGCAAGGCTTGGAACCTTTAGAATCAGCAGCAAAAACTGTGAAATTCCAACAATTAAAATTCGTTTCATAACCACTTTAATAAATCAGCTTGTATGTTGGGTATAAGTACGCTCTTTGGTTGTTAGCCGTTGTCAAGAAATTGGCTTGTTTGGAGTGGATATAGCTCATCAAAAGTATGGGTGGATTGGGAATGCAAGCGTTGCAGGTATTGATGTTTGCTAAATGTGACAATAAATTAAATGGGGTGATGGTTTTGAATATTTGGAGTGAGGGGAAATAATAGACTACACCACATCAAGTAATTTTATTTGGCGAGAATTTGGCGAGCGATCACCTAGCTATTCTCTTCTTTACTCCTTTCCATCAGCCCACAGAACGTTAGCTCCCTCTAGAGGAAGCTAACGTGTAGCCCTGTCACATTCAGTTTGAAGGAGTTCATCTTTTTACCTGAGACTGCATTTATGCAGCAATTGACCGACCCCCTTCTGAACAACTCAGCTTTGCTGTAGTTTTTTTTCAAAAAGACGGAATTGCTGTATTTAATTTAATAATTTAATAATTAAATTAATTTAATGCCTAGCTAACTGCAGCAATCCTACAGTAGGCCTATTACAATCTGCATTTTGTTTAAGATAACCGTGACAGTAAAGCACTTTTTTTTCAAAAGGATGAGATTGTTCTATCTTAAAAAATGTATTTAAAAAATAGTATTTTCTAAATATGAATGTGCCTACGAATACATAACTATTCTGCACCCTCTTGTATTGTGTGTTCACAGAGAAAGCATCCATCAAAGCTTGCAGTTTATAGTGCATGTTCACGGAAGTTACCACAGAAACAAGGAGGCAAAAGTCTGCAGAGCAAGTTCCCAGACAACCAGGCCAAACTTGCAGTGAGTGGTGCCATCCGTGTGTCTCAAGGGACAGTTGATCGGTTTCTCATCAAGCTCATTTGTGAAGGTCACCATCCCTTCTCTTTGGTGGAACAGCCAGCATTTAAAGAGTTTGCTGCTGCACTCAATCCTCAGTATAAAATACTCTCCAGACCCACAGTCAAAAGCAGAATCGCTGAAGCTGCTGCTGAAATGAAGACGACGTTGATATCGCATCTTAGTAACACCAATCATGTCGCTACCACCACAGATTGTTGGTCTGCCCACCAAAAAAGCTACATAGGTGTCACATGCCATTGGATCGACGAGGAGACTTTCGAGAGAAGATCTGTCGTGTTGGCATGCAAGAGGTTAAAAGGCTCACACACCTTTGATGTGCTTGCAGGTGTCCTGGATGATATCCACTGCCAATACAGAATAAGAGGAAAAGTGGTTAGAACCACCACAGATAGTGGCTCAAATTTTGTGAAGGCCTTCTCTGTTTTTGGTGAGCAGAGCCAGTCGGAGGATGAGGATGGCAGGTCAGACTCAGACCAAGAAGGTTCAGATTCAGATGATGACGTTGAGTTTCAAGACACATTCAGAATCCTAGAGCAAGACAATGGCCTTGAGTACCAGCTCCCCAAACACCAGAGATGTGCATGCCACCTACTCAACTTAGTTGCCACGACAGATGCTGACCTTGCTGAAAAGAAGAATGACACCTACAAGAGGATTTCACGTGCCGCCTTTGGCAAATGCCAAGGTCTCTGGAATAAGTCAGGACGCTCGCACACTGCAGCAGAAGCTGTAGAAGACAAATGTGGTCTTCAGCTCATTCGACCCAACAAGACACGGTGGAATTCAACATACATGGCTGTGGAGAGAATCCTACGCATCATTAAAGAACAAGGGGAAGATGCCATCAGGCGTGTCTGCGAAGAACTGAAACTGAAAATGTGAGTGTTTTTTGTTTTTACATTTTAAAATATTTAATTAGCATACGGTCTATAACTTTACAATTGTCATAATTCATGATGAATAAACTCAAGAGTATGATTCAAGAGTATAAAATACACAAACATATAATACATTACAATTAAGATAAAGATTATATGATGTAAATACTTTTAAAATATATAATTGCCATATATAACTTAACATTGTCACAATTCATGATGAATAAGCAGTGCTGATTCAAGAGTATAAAATACACAACATATAATATAATGCAAATTCCATATGATGTAAATGCTGTTTTGTTATTTATGATTACCCTTCTATGTTACTGAAAAAAACTTAATTATTGTTTTTTCATTTATTTATCTTGTGCAGGTTGAGTCAGGCAGAAATTGCCTTTCTGGATGAGTTCTGCTGTGTGATGAGACCAGTGGTAAGGGCCTTGAATATTCTTCAGTCAGAGACCAACACACACCTTGGGTGGCTGCTCCCAGTGATCTCTGAATTACAATCCAAACTGAGAAGGCATGAAGCGTCGGTCAAGATGTGCCTCCCTCTCATCTTGGCACTACAGCAAGGGGTTCAAAGGCACTTCAGAGTCATGATGGAGGACCGAGAGCTCATCTCAGCAGCAATCCTTCTACCCAAATTTAAGACGGGCTGGACTGACAAAGCTGTAGTCATTGAAGCAGGTATGATATTTACTTTAGTCTTGTTAATTTGTTTTCTATTAGCATATACATATTTTACTTGTCACATTCATAGAAATACTAAAAATGATGTCATTTGGTGAAATTAGTTGACCATCTCCACTGTGCAGGTGGGGTATTAAAGTGTAATAGTGCCAAAGTGCTCCAATATGTTATCTGATTTAGCTATCCATAGAACTCTTTAAGAACAAATAGCTCAGTACTTAATTTCCCTACGGCGTCTGTCATTAAACAGGACTACTGTATCTGAGGCATCACCTTGACCAGATGGCCGAGGCTGAGGTGGAGCGGGGTATGCTCAGGCAGAATTCGTCAGATGAAGAGGACTACTTCTCCACAATGAGGTCCTGCAGGTCAGAGGGTTCTGGGGAATTGGAGGGGTACCTTGCCTGTGTCTCGGAGAGCATGGACCTGCTGAACTCCTTCCCAAACATTAAGAAGCTGTCTCTGAAACTTAACACAGGCCTTCCAGCCTCAGCTGCCTGTGAGAGGCTTTTTAGTTCAGCCGGGTTGCTCTTCACAGAAAAGAGAGCAAGACTTACAGCAAAACACTTTGAAAATCAGCTGCTGCTGAAATTGAACAAGAGCTTTTCCGGTCTGAAGTTATAGATTAGGGCAGATTTGTGGGATCCTGTGGGCACTTTATTTTGAGATATCTGAGATGTGGGATCCTGTGAGCATTTTGTTTTATTTTGGAGATATTTGAGATGTGGGATCCTGTGAGCATTTTGTTTTATTTTGGAGATATTTGAGATGTGGGATCCTGTAAGCACTTTATTTTGAGATATTTGAGATGTGGGATCTTGTGGCATTTTGTTTTATTTTGGAGATATTTGAGATGTGGGATCCTGTGGCATTTTGTTTTATTTTGGAGATATTTGAGATGTGGGATCCTGTGAGCATTTTGTTTTATTTTGGAGATATTTGAGATGTGGGATCCTGTAAGCACTTTATTTTGAGACATTTGAGATGTGTGATCCTGTGGCATTTTGTTTTATTTTGGAGATATTTGAGATGTGGGATCCTGTGAGCATTTTGTTTTATTTTGGAGATATTTGAGATGTGGGATCCTGTGGCATTTTGTTTTATTTTGGAGATATTTGAGATGTGGGATCCTGTGAGCATTTTGTTTTATTTTGGAGATATTTGAGATGTGGGATCCTGTGAGCATTTTGTTTTATTTTGGAGATATTTGAGATGTGGGATCCTGTGGCATTTTGTTTTATTTTGGAGATATTTGAGATGTGGGATCCTGTGAGCATTTTGTTTTATTTTGGAGATATTTGAGATGTGGGATCCTGTGGCATTTTGTTTTATTTTGGAGATATTTGAGATGTGGGATCCTGTGGCATTTTGTTTTATTTTGGAGATATTTGAGATGTGGGATCCTGTGGCATTTTGTTTTATTTTGGAGATATTTGAGATGTGGGATCCTGTAAGCACTTTATTTTGAGATATTTGAGATGTGGGATCCTGTGAGCATTTTGTTTTATTTTGGAGATATTTGAGATGTGGGATCCTGTGGCATTTTGTTTTATTTTGGAGATATTTGAGATGTGGGATCCTGTGAGCATTTTGTTTTATTTTGGAGATATGAGATGTGGGATCCTGTGGCATTTTGTTTTATTTTGGAGATATTTGAGATGTGGGATCCTGTAAGCACTTTATTTTGAGATATTTGAGATGTGGGATCCTGTGAGCATTTTGTTTTATTTTGGAGATATTTGAGATGTGGGATCCTGTGGGCACTTTATTTTGAGATATCTGAGATGTGGGATCCTGTGGCATTTTGTTTCATTTTAAGATCTGGGATCCTGTGAGCATTTTGTTTTATTTTGGAGATATTTGAGATGTGGGATCCTGTGGCATTTTGTTTTATTTTCGAGATTTGAGATGTGGGATCCTGTGGCATTTTGTTTTATTGTGGAGATATTTGAGATGTGGGATCCTGTAAGCACTTTATTTTGATATATTTGAGATGTGGGATCCTGTGAGCATTTTGTTTTATTTTGGAGATATTTGAGATGTGGGATCTGTCATGGTTTTGTTCAGACTTCTGACCCACATACAGAGAAAGCACTCAGAAGATACAGGATTCGGTAAAGTAAGTTTATTGGAAGCGTAAAGGGCTTGTCCGGAACGGTGAGGCGGATCTGGGCTTGATCCTCTGTAACACAGGACACAGGGTTAGGAAAGCAGGTGTGAGGAGGAAGTTTAATGTAGCAGTCAGCCGACTTACTTCGGGGCAAGTTTCCTCCGCCAGGGAGAGGTGGACGGGTTTCAGGGATGGCTGTTAGGGAGTGGGCTTGTAGGTTCCTTCCAGGTGGTAATGAATAGTAGAGGACGGCTGCTTCAGGGCAGGCAGGTATGTGCAATAGGAGCGGTTCCAGCTGTGTCTTCCAGAAGGTCCTTTCTCGGGGGGAATGACTTCTGGCTCGAAAAGGTCACGAGCAGAACTTCCTGGGAAAAGCATTCACAAGTTATTAGTATTACGGTGATCAAAAAGTCACAGGAGGGCTTGAGAGTTACCGTGTTAGAGTAACAATCCGGCGGCGTGTAGCTGGCCTCCGGCTCCTTATATATTCTCCGGTGATGAGGCTGACGATCTGCAGGTGTGGAAGCAGAGCACCTGCAGCAGATGACCAGCCTAAGCAGCCCGTCCAAATATGCACTCTGGAGGAAGGAAAACTAAAAACCCAGCCATAAATCCTACTCCCTGACACCACCTCCCCCTCTACGGTCGCCACCTGGCGGCCAGGAAGAGGTGGATGGTCTGGCAGATTCAAAATCAGAAATTAGTCGAGAGTCCAAAATAAAAGAGCGGGGCACCCAGGACCTCTCCTCGGGGCCGTAGCCCTCCCAGTCAACGAGATACTGGTGACCCCGACCCCGTGGGCGGGAGGCCACAATCCTACGGACATTGTAGGCGGGGTGCCCGTCAATGTCTCGGGTGGGAGGAGGGGGCTCGGGAGGAGGGCACAAAGCACTGGTCTGAACTGGCTTAATCTGGGAGACATGAAACGTGGGATGTATCCTGAGATTAGAAGGTAGGTGAAGACGGACTGATGTGGGACTAATGATGGACTCAACTTCATATGGACCAATATAGCGGGGTGCAAGTTTCTTGGAGACAGATTTTAAGGGAATGTCACGGGAGGAAAGCCAAACCTTCTGACCGGGTGAGTACTGTGGTGCAGGAATGCGTCTTCGGTCTGCAAATCTTTTGTTCTGAGCGGCAGTGCGGTGAAGGGCAGTAATGGTGTCGGTCCAGATCCTCTGACAGCGGTGGATGTGATGGTGGACTGAGGTTGCCGAGATGGCTCTCTCATCAGATGGAAAGATGGGTGGTTGATAACCTAGGGAGACTTTGAAAGGGGACAAACCAGTAGCTGAGGAGATATGGGAGTTATGGGCATTTTCTACCCAGGGTAAATACTGGTTCCAGTCGGACGGGCTAGAGGATGTTACACAGCGTAAAGTGGCTTCAAGTTCTTGGTTCATGCGTTCCGTTTGACCGTTTGATTGTGGGTGGTAACCAGAAGACAGACTGACCTTAGCCCCGAGAGCTGAGCAGAACTGTTTCCACACTTGGGAGATGAATTGTGGACCACGGTCTGAGAGGATGTTGACGGGGATTCCATGGAGTCGGAAGACATGTTTACTCAGTAGGCGGGCGGTCTGGAAGGCTGAAGGAAGTTTCCTGAGGGAAATCAAATGGCAAGACTTGGAAAAACGGTCAATGATTGTGAATATGGTGGTCATACCTTGCGAAGTGGGGAGTCCAGTGACCAAATCAATTGCTATGTGGGACCAAGGGCGTTTCGGAATCTCCAGGGGGTGGAGAAGCCCTGAGGAAGGTCGATTATTGGACTTGTTACGTGCGCAGGTGGGGCAGGCTTGAACATATTCTCTGACATCTTTATGGATACTGGGCCACCAAAACTTGCGGGTAATGAGAGCGGTGGTTCGACTGGAACCGGGATGACAGGAAAACTTGGAAGTATGAAACCAGTGGATGACTTGGGAACGGACAGTCGACGGGACATAGCTGGTGGTCTGAGGCTGGGGTCTGGGATCGGGTTCTTGTGTTAAAGCTTGATTAACTCTTTCCTCAATCTCCCAGGTAACAGAGGCAACGATACAGCTGGACGGCAAGATGGTTGTGGGTTCTGGTGGAGTGTCATCGGAAGAGAACTGGCGGGACAGGGCATCTGGTTTGACATTCTTGGACCCAGGACGGTAGGAAATGGATAGATTGAATCTAGAGAAGAATAGGGACCAGCGAGACTGTCTAGGGTTGAGACGTTTAGCAGACTGAAGATACGAAAGGTTTTTGTGATCTGTCCAAACCAGCACCGGATATTCTGCACCCTCCAGCCAATGCCTCCACTCCTCCAGGGCAAGCTTGATAGCCAGTAGTTCTCTGTCTCCAACATCATAGTTCCGTTCAGGGGGTGATAATCTTCTAGAAAAAAAGGCACAGGGATGAGTCTTATTGTCTGATCCCCCTCGCTGGGAAAGTACAGCACCAACCCCCAAGTCAGATGCATCAACCTCTAAAATAAACTGCCGCTTGGGGTCGGGCTGTACCAGAACAGGGGCTTGGGAAAACAAGGTCTTGAGCCTGAGAAAAGCCTCCTCGGCCTGCGAGGTCCAGGTAAAAGGAATCTTAGTAGAAGTGAGAGCTGTGAGGGGTGCAGCGATTCGACTGTAATCTCGGATAAATCTGCGATAAAAATTGGCAAAACCAAGAAAGCGTTGGAGTTGTCTTCGGGTCTCTGGGGTCGTCCACTCTGTAACTGCCTTGATCTTAGCTGGGTCTGCACAAACCTGCCCGCCCTCGAAAATGTATCCAAAAAGGAAACGGATGCTTCATGAAACTCACACTTCTCCACCTTGACGTAGAGGCGGTTTTGGAGGAGGCGCTGGAGAACGAGGCGAACATGCTGCTTATGTTCGGAGAGGGTCTTGGAAAAGATCAGAATGTCATCTAAGTAGACAAAAACAAAAGTATTCAAAAAATCTCGCAGAACATCATTAATAAGGGCCTGAAAAACAGAGGGAGCGTTACACAGGCCAAAAGGCATTACCAGATACTCGAAGTGTCCGAGTGGAGTCTTGAAGGCTGTCTTCCATTCGTCTCCTTGGCGAATGCGCACGAGGTGGTAAGCGTTGCGGAGGTCCAACTTAGTGAAAATCTGGGCTTCATGCAAGGGTTCGAAGGCAGCGGAAAGGAGTGGTAATGGGTACCGGTTCTTGATAGTGATCTGATTGAGTCCACGGTAATCAATGCAGGGTCGAAGGGAAGCATCCTTCTTGGAAACAAAGAAAAACCCTGCACCCAAGGGGGAAGAAGACGGGCGGATTATACCTGCAGCTAGTGACTCATTAATATAACTCTCCATTGACTCCCGTTCTCGGTTTGAGATGTTATAAAGTCTACTGGTGGGTAGTGGAGCTCCGGGAAGGAGGTTGATGGCACAATCGTACGGACGATGAGGTGGAAGTGAAGAAGCCTTACTCTTGTTAAAAACCTGTTTAAGGTCCATGTACTCCTCAGGGATGTTGCTGAGGTCTTGGGAGTCGATGAAGAGCTCATTCTCAGGACTAGAATGGGCAGGAACAGCTGCTCTGAGGCAGGAGGAGAGGCAGACCGAAGACCAGGTTTCAATCTCCCCACTCATCCAGTTGATGTGGGGATTGTGGACCCTGAGCCAGTCAAAACCTAGAACCAAAATCGGTTGAGAGGAGGAAAAAACAAAAAAGGATATTTCTTCATGATGGTTTCCTGAGACTATGAGTCTTAAAGGTTTGGTTTGATGAGTGATACTAGGGAGAGGCTTACCATCCAAAGCAGTAACATGAACAGATCTGTTAAATGGCAAAATTTTCAGGTTACATTGTTCCACTAGGGACTGAGCAATTAAAGAACGCTCACAACCAGAATCAACAAGGGCACTGAGTCTTATAGAGTCATTACCAAAGCAAAGGGTGACTGGAAGGAGAAGTCGGGGATTGTTCTTGGAGGGAATCTGGTCCGTCAGTCTCCCCGAGTCTACTGGCGGACCCTTCCGGGGACCTTCTCCCTTGTTCTAAGGGGACATGCAGAAATGAAGTGTCCAGGGTCTCCGCAGTAAAGGCACAGACGTGAATCCATTCTCTTCTGTCTTTCCTCAGGTGTTAAGCGGGTTCGTCCAATCTGCATGGGCTCAGGTTCTGGGTTAGCGGGAACAGGTGGTCTGCTTGTGAGAGAAGAGGAAGTCAAAAATGGTTTATAGGAAAAACTTTCTCTGGATCTCCCCCTCAGACGGCCATCAATACGAATTGCCAGAGTTATGAGTTCATCCAGAGTCTTGGGTTCATCCACTAAAACTGGTTCATCTCTCACAGAACTATTAAGTGCCTGAAAAAAGGCACTCTTTAAGGCACCCGAATCCCATCCGAGAGCTGCCGCATGCGTGCGGAACTCAATAGAAAAGTCTGCAACTGATCTCTGTCCCTGCTTGAGCCTCCACAAACCTCGGGATAAGGAGGTGGAATCAGAGTCTTGGCAAAAAATCATCCTGAATTCATCTACGAATACTTGGAAAGAGACACCAAACCTTGGGTAATCTTGAAAACGGGCCTCGGCCCACCTTAATGCTCTGCCGGTGAGTAAACTTATAACATAAGCTATCTTATTGTCATCTTGAGAAAAGGAGTTAGGAGAACTATTAAAAACTAAACTGCACTGAAGGAGAAAGCCCCTGCAAGTACCCCCATCACCTGCATATTTCTCTGGGGCTGGAACAGGTGCAGCCCGACTGATAGGATCCTGTGGAGGAGAGGGAAATCGAGGTGTGGCTCCCTCTTGTGGCGGAATGTCGTCGGTTCGGTCTCTGGATAGCAATTGCCGTACCATAGCCATTAGCTGTTCGTTTGCCAGGGAATTCGCTGCCTGCTGGTCAGAGAGGGAACGAAGAACTGCTTCGTGAGACTGAGTTTGAGTGGTTAGTTCAGTAATGTGTCTTCTGAGAATCTCTGTGGGGTCAGTTTTATGGCCGGATTGTTCTGTCATGGTTTTGTTCAGACTTCTGACCCACATACAGAGAAAGCACTCAGAAGATACAGGATTCGGTAAAGTAAGTTTATTGGAAGCGTAAAGGGCTTGTCCGGAACGGTGAGGCGGATCTGGGCTTGATCCTCTGTAACACAGGACACAGGGTTAGGAAAGCAGGTGTGAGGAGGAAGTTTAATGTAGCAGTCAGCCGACTTACTTCGGGGCAAGTTTCCTCCGCCAGGGAGAGGTGGACGGGTTTCAGGGATGGCTGTTAGGGAGTGGGCTTGTAGGTTCCTTCCAGGTGGTAATGAATAGTAGAGGACGGCTGCTTCAGGGCAGGCAGGTATGTGCAATAGGAGCGGTTCCAGCTGTGTCTTCCAGAAGGTCCTTTCTCGGGGGGAATGACTTCTGGCTCGAAAAGGTCACGGGCAGAACTTCCTGGGAAAAGCATTCACAAGTTATTAGTATTACGGTGATCAAAAAGTCACAGGAGGGCTTGAGAGTTACCGTGTTAGAGTAACAATCCGGCGGCGTGTAGCTGGCCTCCGGCTCCTTATATATTCTCCGGTGATGAGGCTGACGATCTGCAGGTGTGGAAGCAGAGCACCTTCAGCAGATGACCAGCCTAAGCAGCCCGTCCAAATATGCACTCTGGAGGAAGGAAAACTAAAAACCCAGCCATAAATCCTACTCCCTTACAGGATCCTGTGGCATTTTGTTTTATTTTGGAGATATTTGAGATGTGGGATCCTGTAAGCACTTTATTTTGAGATATTTGAGATGTGGGATCCTGTGAGCATTTTGTTTTATTTTGGAGATATTTGAGATGTGGGATCCTGTGGCATTTTGTTTTATTTTGGAGATATTTGAGATGTGGGATCCTGTGAGCATTTTGTTTGATTTTGGAGATATTTGAGATGTGGGATCCTGTGGCATTTTGTTTTATTTTGGAGATATTTGAGATGTGGGATCCTGTGGCATTTTGTTTTATTTTGGAGATATTTGAGATGTGGGATCCTGTGGCATTTTGTTTTATTTTGGAGATTTGAGATGTGGGATCCTGTGGCATTTTGTTTTATTTTGGAGATATTTGAGATGTGGGATCCTGTGGCATTTTGTCTTATTTTGGAGATATTTGAGATGTGGGATCCTGTAAGCATTTTATTTTGAGATATTTGAGATGTGGGATCCTGTGAGCATTTTGTTTGATTTTGGAGATATTTGAGATGTGGGATCCTGTGGCATTTTGTTTTATTTTGGAGATATTTGAGATGTGGGATCCTGTGAGCATTTTGTTTTATTTTGGAGATATTTGAGATGTGGGATCCTGTGGCATTTTGTTTTATTTTGGAGATATTTGAGATGTGGGATCCTGTGGCATTTTGTTTTATTTTGGAGATATTTGAGATGTGGGATCCTGTGGCATTTTGTTTTATTTTGGAGATTTGAGATGTGGGATCCTGTGGCATTTTGTTTTATTTTGGAGATATTTGAGATGTGGGATCCTGTGGCATTTTGTCTCATTTTGGAGATATTTGAGATGTGGGATCCTGTAAGCACTTTATTTTGAGATATTTGAGATGTGGGATCCTCTGAGCATTTTGTTTTATTTTGGAGATATTTGAGATGTGGGATCCTGTGGCATTTTGTTTTATTTTGGAGATATTTGAGATGTGGGATCCTGTGAGCATTTTGTTTGATTTTGGAGATATTTGAGATGTGGGATCCTGTGGCATTTTGTTTTATTTTGGAGATATTTGAGATGTGGGATCCTGTGGCATTTTGTTTTATTTTGGAGATATTTGAGATGTGGGATCCTGTGGCATTTTGTTTTATTTTGGAGATTTGAGATGTGGGATCCTGTGGCATTTTGTTTTATTTTGGAGATATTTGAGATGTGGGATCCTGTGGCATTTTGTCTTATTTTGGAGATATTTGAGATGTGGGATCCTGTGGCATTTTGTTTTATTTTGAGATCTGGGATCCTGTGAGCATTTTGTTTTATTGTGAGATGTGAGATTTGGAGATATTTGAGATGTGGGATCCTGTGGCATTTTGTCTCATTTTGGAGATATTTGAGATGTGGGATCCTGTAAGCACTTTATTTTGAGATATTTGAGATGTGGGATCCTCTGAGCATTTTGTTTTATTTTGGAGATATTTGAGATGTGGGATCCTGTGGCATTTTGTTTTATTTTGGAGATATTTGAGATGTGGGATCCTGTGAGCATTTTGTTTGATTTTGGAGATATTTGAGATGTGGGATCCTGTGGCATTTTGTTTTATTTTGGAGATATTTGAGATGTGGGATCCTGTGGCATTTTGTTTTATTTTGAGATCTGGGATCCTGTGAGCATTTTGTTTTATTGTGAGATGTGAGATTTGGAGATATTTGAGATGTGGGATCCTGTGGCATTTTGTCTCATTTTGGAGATATTTGAGATGTGGGATCCTGTAAGCACTTTATTTTGAGATATTTGAGATGTGGGATCCTCTGAGCATTTTGTTTTATTTTGGAGATATTTGAGATGTGGGATCCTGTGGCATTTTGTTTTATTTTGGAGATATTTGAGATGTGGGATCCTGTGAGCATTTTGTTTGATTTTGGAGATATTTGAGATGTGGGATCCTGTGGCATTTTGTTTTATTTTGGAGATATTTGAGATGTGGGATCCTGTGGCATTTTGTTTTATTTTGAGATCTGGGATCCTGTGAGCATTTTGTTTTATTGTGAGATGTGAGATTTGGAGATATTTGAGATGTGGGATCCTGTGGCATTTTGTCTCATTTTGGAGATATTTGAGATGTGGGATCCTGTAAGCACTTTATTTTGAGATATTTGAGATGTGGGATCCTCTGAGCATTTTGTTTTATTTTGGAGATATTTGAGATGTGGGATCCTGTGGCATTTTGTTTTATTTTGGAGATATTTGAGATGTGGGATCCTGTGAGCATTTTGTTTGATTTTGGAGATATTTGAGATGTGGGATCCTGTGGCATTTTGTTTTATTTTGGAGATATTTGAGATGTGGGATCCTGTGGCATTTTGTTTTATTGTGATTTTATTGTTTAGTTTGATTTGTGGTATCCTGTGGGATGTGCTCTTTAATACACCTCGAAATTTATTAAAACAACTTGTACTGAATTTGATTCATGACTCATCCTTTTTTGCATTAAGAAACTGAAAGTAATTAAGTAACTTTTACTCAAATTACATTTTAAATTAAGTAATTTTGTACTTTTACTCAAGTAAATTTTGAGATGGGTAATTTTACTTTTACTCTGAGTAGAATTTAGGCAAAGTAAAGATACTTTTACTTAATTACAATTTTTCAGTATTCTTTCCACCTCTGGTATCTATTTGTGTCCACCCATCTTATCCTGTTAGCCGCAGCATAGTCATTCCCCCCTTACACCTGTCAAAACTCCCGTACAGAGTTGGAACACCTCTGCGTCTGGCCACGCCACTGCAATAGCAGATTGTTAAGTAAAACACTGTATCCAAAACGTGTAACGATATTGACCAATAAATGTAGACAAGGTTAATAAGACTGAACACTGTCAGAAATAAGTGATAAACCATGTAAAAACGTCACACTCAGTATAAAACTATAAAATAGGTTTGTGGTAATAACAGCTAAGCCTTCCATCCCAGGAGTGGAGTGCTTCTCATGGTGCTAGGAACAGAAACTCTTTCCTAGTCTGGTTAAAACCTTTCCTCACTCAACTGACAACTCCGCAATGAGCACATTTCTTAGGAACACGAGTTGGAGTGGACCCTGGCCAAAATAACAAACAAAACAGGTCTATCTTAAATATAGTTGACTTTCCTGACAAAATTAATGCAAACCAAAAATACAGTCATCTTACCTCCCTAGAGTAATATAAACAGGAGAAAACTGGGTTAACAAAATGGCTGTCCACTCCTACTGCATTATTGTCTTAGTTGTATCTTTAAAGTGGATACATATCCATGATATCATCCTCTGCTTGCACCTCCTCCGTGTCTTCATTCCACCTTCCCCTTTCCAATAATGGCATTTGTGTTTGGTTCTCCGGCATCACCACCCCAACCCATCTTAATATCATGGCTTTAGCGAACGTCAGTAGCAGTGTACAGAAACAAAACATCACGCACAACGACAGAACGAGTGCCCCCAGAATCTGCACCAACAATGCTCCCATTGGTCCCAATTTCTGTTGTAACCACGCATTTGCAGACCAGCCTGAAGCTTCTGACGGACCAAAAGCATATTTTATGAGTTTTAATGCGTCTATTACATTAGTCATGTTGTCAGAGGTATCGGGGATCAGCGTATAACAAGCGTCACCTGTTAGGTTCAGGGCCACGCACAGGCCACCCTGTTTGGCCAGAACATAATCCAATGCCATATCATGCTTCAATAACGTCAAACGGTGACTCCTCTGGGTATTAGACAGCAACTCAAAACCTTTGATAGTCTCATTGGCAAAACCCTGCATCGTATAAGTCACATTATCAATATGATCAGCCAGAAATGTTACGCCATACCACGGAAATATCCCCATTCCCCATTTCTCACCCAGGGTTATCCTCCAGTGATACGATTCCAGGTTATGAAATTGTGCCAGTTCCCTTTTCTTCCTGTTCGCAGAACCGTCAATGGGGTAAATCTCCTCAGCTGGTGGTTCTTGTTAGGATTGTAACGACCTCGTACAGCAGTTTTAGACTAGCCATAAAACAACAACCTGTCCATCCATATGGTAAAAATAGATATACCTTATTACCACACACCCACCAGATGTCTTTAAAGGTTCCAATGGTCACATTTACAGGGAGGAGTTCATGTTTAACCCACAGGGTCCTACTCTTTCGTTTATCCGGGGCATGGAAAGTTACCCTTGTCTGGCCTTCAACCTTGTTGTTTGCTTCTCTCCTGACTTGCATCTTATAGCTGTCACACTCTGATATTCCTACGAACATCCCTACAGCACCGTGAGTGTTGTTTGAACAAAAACAGACTTTGGCCTTAACGGCCACTTCCATCGGATCAGGCCATGCTGCTGCCCCCTTCTCCTGTTGATCTTGTAAATTAAGATATGGCAAATCGCTTAACCACGTACATTCCTTTTTGGGTGTAAATAGATGTTTTGACAGAGCCAACCACCTATCCGTTGTTGCTTATATAACAACCAAGATAACGCATACTCCTGACACAAGGGACTAAGTGGCTCAGGTATTGTCTCCAGAATTGACGGCCATGTGTTTGGTGCTGGAACCTTTACAAAGCAGGGGCAGTTATCAAGTGTGGCTCGCCGTACGTAATGAGTCAGCTGTTGGAACCACATATTCCATGTTAGCCCATGGGTCAGTAATTTGCAATACCGAAGAATCAAACCCAAATGCCCTCCATTTATTTTCTCTTTTATAAATTGTCTGCTCATCAGCAGCTACGTCATTTTGTTGCTGTTCAAAATCTAGTGTCTCTTTGTCTAATTCCCTTATGACATGGTAAATGGTGTCCGATGGTACCACCTTTTTCTCCACCACGCTTGTTGGCAGAGCGGATTTCACCGTGGTACTCCCTATCCCGTTATTGTTATTGGAAGTAGTGTTCATTTTTGCTACAGTCCCCTGAGAAATACTAGTGGTTGCAGGTTCTATGTCCATCCCCTTACTAGAAGGCTTGTCCCTTCCTAACATGACGACTTTGATATTATCTGTTGGTGTTGCCTTAATTTTTTCAATTGTTTCTCCTTTGGATGTGTGTACGAGTGGAGGGAGTAGTGTTGCGATGTTTGAGACGGGTGTTGCTTCAGGAATTATCGTCTTTGTGTCCGCCCCTCCATTTCTTAACACTAAGTCACAAATTTGACTTCAGGTTCAGCTCTATTACGCCCTTCGTTCCCCTGGGTTGGGGGCACAAAATATATACACGTATACATTCTTTGATCCCTTTTTTGAACATGACGCACAAAAAGACTACAGTCTCCTTCTTTTTTCACCCTCCTTGCCTCATTAACCAGTACATACTTTGGTAGTGCGTTGATGGTGGCGTTTGAGTAGGTTATCAGTTTTCCGTAGTTGTCTTTCCACTGTGGTCGATGGGGTCCTCCCACGTTCACCACTTTGCACTCGCATGGAAGCTGACCCTCGGCCACTATTACCTTAATCGTCGTATCTCTCGGGTTTGGTCTTTCTGCGGCCGGACTTTTGCCTCCTTGGTACGGATGACTCTGTGCTACTTCTCGAAGAGTCATTGTTGCTCTCTTTGATCCTTGTTGGATTGGTTTCTGGAGAGGAGGCCCCCGTTGTCTCTGGCACGTGTTGCAAATTGATGACCCCAAATCTTTGTACTAGTGGGCCCCGGTCGGTGTCATCAGGAACAGGTACAGCAGGATCATAGCTGTTTGCAACATTATCAGTCTCCTCTCTCGGACCTTGATATTCAGGTGTTTCGAATCTGTCCGTGCTCCCTCCGTTGGACCCTTTGTCTTGCGAACCTTTAGTTTGAGTCTCTTCTTCTTTTGCTGCCTTGACACAGTGTGACAGGTGGTACCACGTGGGAGACCCTTTCACTTGGACCGCTGTCCCTGTACTGCGCACAACTTCAAATGGTCCTTCCCGGCGTGCGTTGAACCACTTTCTCCTAAAGACCTTCACGAACACTTTGTCCCCTGGCTGGAAAATGTCTCTCTTTTGCTCTGCAAGCTTCTCCTGCTCGTGGTCCTGTTTTTGCCTGTCAATGACATACGTGGATATGTTCCTATGTAAAGTAACCATATACTTAACGTATGTCTTAATTTCATCTTCCAACAGAGACAAACTTGGACCTTTCCCTTTTGTTCGCAAAAAGGGCGTGGGCATTCGTGTGCACGTCACCAACTCATGTGGTGTCATTTGTAAATCGCGGAGTGCGCCTGAACGGCATGCCATTAGAGCAAGTGGAAGCGCTGCCACCCAATTCAGTCCCGTATGTTGACAGATTTTTACAAGACGGTTTTTCAACATGCCGTACATTTTCTCACACGTCTTGGCTCTGTGGATGATAAACCGCTCCAAGACGTTGCTTGATTCCTAGTTTCTGTAGGATCAGTTTTACAGTTCTATCAACAAATTCTCGCCCGTTATCTGATGATATTCTATCTGGAAGCCCCCATCTGGGTATGAATTCACGACACAGGAACTTAGCGACAGATTGAGCGTCTTTTCGCCTAGTTGGGACAGGCCTCTGGCCATCGTGAGAACCTGTCCACTACCACCAACATGTACCTTTTACCTTCCACTGGTTTTATCATGTCAACAAAATCCATTATCAACTCCCGCATAGGGCGGAGTTGGAATGTGCCCTGGAGGAATTGTCATACCTCTCCTAACATTATTTTTCAACCAAATGGCACATCTTCCAATGACGTGATCAGCCTGTTCAAGCAGGTACGGTGCCCAAAAACCGTACTCTTGTGTGATCTTCCTCCTGACTTCCCCCCTTGCAACATGGGCTTGCCCGTGTGCTTCCTGAAACCCTCATGGTTTCTCCAAAGACCCGTAGGGTCTTGACTGGCACCCCTCTCAGCCCACAGCTGCTTGTCAATTGCAGAGGCTGCTTCCTGCATTAAGATCACATCTTTAAGTGTGATTTTGTCTTCTAGGTCCACCTCATGGGTGACCAGGAAGATCTGACCCGTTCTGTGAGCTTTCGCTGCCTTGTCCGCCGCTGTGTTACCTTGTGTAACTCTCGACGTATCTGTTTTGTGGGCCGCGCACTTTGCTATTGCTATTGCTTTGGGTTTCATCATAGCATGCAACAGTTTAATTATTTGTTCATGGTGGTGTATGGGAGAACCGTCTGTTTTCTTAAATCCCCGGTTCTTCCACACCGCACCAAACAAATGACATACATTGTGAGCATATGCCGAGTCTGTGTAGATCGTAACCCGTTTGTTTTCTGCCATCAGGCAGGCTTCCGTCAGGCCAATAAGCTCTGCCAACTGTGCTGATGCAGGTTGCGGTATTAACTGAGCCTTCTCAACAACAAAATCCGTTCTGTGTGCTTTCACTATCGCATAGCCGGCTACCAACTCACTACCTACCCGATAACAGGATCCATCGGTCCAAAGTTCCAGATCTGCTTCTGGTAATGGTAGGGCTTGCAGATCCGATCTCAACTTAGAGTATCTCTCTGCTTCTTTCACACAATCGTGTGGCTCCCCATCCTCAAGAGTAGGGAGACTTTCAGCTGGGTTCACTGTAGTACATCTTGCCAGACTAACATCCTCCTGCTCCAGGAGTCTGTGGTAGTTTCTCAATCTGGACATGGTAGGTGAAGGTGATGTCCTCTGCTTCAGCCATCATTTCTGTTCATATCCATCTGCTATCCTTAGAGTCACATGTGGGATGCTATGTTCGACTTCATGTTCTTTGTTGAGATAATTGCTTCGATCGATCTTCATAGCCGCCCCTTGTGGTTCCAAAATTATACAGCTTGAGCTAAGCTGGACTTGCTGTGGCTGGTGGCTCAGCCAGTCATCAGGGTTTGGTGTGGCCACCGTTTTGAAATATTTGAGTGTACAGTGAGGTGGGTATTCGGGGGTTGTCGTGTCAGGCATGTTTGCGGTGATGAACTTTTCCCACACTCTGGCTGGTTCCATTAGATCTTGACTCAAATCTCCGATCCAAAACACAGAGGATGCTTCAGTCTCTGTTGTCATTGTTAGTTGTTGGTACTCCTTATAGGGCACTTCAACCTGACAGCCGTCAGGCGTACATCGTATGGTACAGTTTAGTCTGCATAGAGCGTCTCTTCCCAAGAGACTAATTGGTGTGTTTTCTGACACTAGTATGGGTATGGTTGTCCTTTGGGTCCCATAGCTAATCTCGACGGGTTTTGTGAAAGGAATCAGCTGTTTGACACCCTCAAACACGATCGTCCGCACAAATTTGCCAGACATGGGGAGGTGCATAGCATCTTCGGACTTAACACATGTAAAGGCAGCTCCACTATCCGCCATCATGATTAATGGTTGCTTATTTATTCTTACCATTATTGTTGGATCTTGTTCCAGTCCTGACACTACCAGCTGACACCCCCCACTCAGGTTCTCCGGGCCTCCGGGCCTCCCTAGAACCCAGGTTCCGGGCCCCTGTTGGGGTTTACCGGTCCCCAAGGTGGCTGTGGTTGCCCCCTGTAACCTCCTCTGTAACCTTGACCGCAAAATCCTCCACAGGTTTTGTTACATTCACGAATTAAGTGTCCAAACTGTCCGCAATTATGACAGCGTCCTAGAGATTGTTGAAAACCTGGATTGAAAGATCCCCTTCCTACGTTTCCTCAGTTTCCTCTGCCTCTTCCTCTCCAAGTCTGTGACTGATCAACGACTGGGGGTGCCAAAAAGGTCGTTGAATTTTCTGGTAGCTGTGGTCTTTTCTGGTCGTACGATGGTTGTGGTTTATCCCATTGTTGTGGTGTAGACTGGCCCTGTATGATCACGGCTTGTGTCATCTCCTTTCTCCTGTTCTCCGTGAGTTGTATCTGAGTGAGCTTCCTAATAGTGTCTTCATCTTGCTGTTTTTGAGCCTGCTCCTTTTTCCGGTGTAGCTCCACCTGGTGTGCTACATAATCAGTGTAAATGCTCTTTGTCATACTCCCAAGTCCTACCTTCTCAGCCAGTTTGCTTCTTACTGATGGTGGCAGTCCCTCTTGTAGCTTGGCTCGGAGGATTGATTGTTCCATTTGGTTTATATCCGGATCGTTTCCAGTGAGATTTCTCCAAGATTGATGAGCTCTCGCCACGTAGGCTCTCGGATTTTCCTGGTCTCCCATTGGCTCGATGAGAATATTGTCCGGATGTACATTAGTAGGGAACGTTTCTCTCAGCGCTCTCCAAATTTGTCCTCGACTTGCTGCAAACAGATCAGCATCATTTATTGTGCTAATAGCATATCTGCGCAAACCTGCTTTTTCAAAGATTTCTTCCATGGCTGGGACTCCAAGGAGATTAGCCAGAAGCCTCTTTATGTCCCCTAGGGCTGCTTGTGTCCCCACCAAAGTTTCTTCTAGTTTTTAGATCCATGGATGCGCGCCATCTTGAAGGATGGGCAGTTTCTCAATTTTGCTTGTCATATCGGTTGTCTGCCAAGGTTTATACTCCAGATTCTGTCCCTGGGCCAACACTGGGGCCATTTTCTTTGAGCCTTTCGAACGCAAGTAATATCTTTTAGGATCTTTGAGGAAGGTCTTTTGTTTTTTCAGTTCTTTTTCTGTTACCTTCAATGTATGCAGTTTTTCTTCCAGGCGTTGCTGATTTTCCAGACTGTTAGCTTGGCTTAGGTCTGCAGGACATTGTTTTATTTCTGACCCGATTGTTATCAAATCTCGTCGAATCTCCCGACCTTCAGGTGACCACAAGGTGTAGGGCGAACCCCGTTCTTCCGAGCTGTCGTCACTGTCTCCAGACTCAGGTTCACTGGTGTCAAGGTCCACTGTGAGTGGCTTCTTTGAATGTGCACATCCCTTTGTTTCAGCTTTTTCCAATATCTTTTTGATCTTTGGGTCGTATCCTCCTACCTCTTCATCTGTGTCACTCTGATCACTGCCTCTTCCATCCGTTGTCTTCTGGGATCCTTTTTTCCTGTCCTTTGGTGTTTTTTCCTTCTTGCTTCTGGGCGTGGGGTACATTGTGATGGTTGTTTGTGCCTTCCCTGTTTCTATTACACGCTCTTGATCATCTTCGATATGATACTTGCCTTCTTGGTTGATCATTGGGAGCTGAGGATAGATTTCCACGTACGGAATGTCCATATCGTACGGTGGGGGACACCGTACTGGTGATGTGTGTGAGAAAGGTTTATCAGTCTCCATCCTCAGTTTATCTGCTCTTGCTGACTTCTTGTCAATGGTTTCTTTGAAGTCCCTCTGTTTATCGATATCTGCCTTCAGACGTTTCTGTCCTTCTTTCAGAAACAGCTGTAGGATTCCAAGTTCCATGTCCCGTTTCTCTGTACGCTTCTTCCCCTTCTTACCTTTCTTCTGTTTGGCCTTATATGAGGACACCAGCACTCGCATTGTCCCAATCACTCCAGGGTTAAGAGTCCCTTCCTCTTGCCAGGGTTGGTCTATTTCTGGCCAGCGCTTGCTCCATTTCTTTGACACTTTGTCAATATTTTTAACAAGAGGATTATTCCTCTGGACTAGCTCGACTGGGGTAGCCCCCTGTAAAACTTTGGAAATCTGTTTTGGCATTATGTAAAAGATTTGCTACAAGCAATCACTATATCTGAATTAATACAAAATGCAAAACTATATTTCTGATACGTCTGTGAACTCAAACCAAATAATTTGCAAAACTATATTTCTGATACGTCTGTGAACTCAAACCAAATAATTATCGAAAAGAAGTACAAAGCAACGTGTAAATACGGCAGACCAACTGAAAGTATAAAAAGACAAAGACTAGATCACCTCCCAGGGTCTTTTAAAAACAATAATTCTATATGACGCCCAGTCTGTCACCAAGTTATCCGTTTCATTTATGCAATTTATCTATGTGTGTATGGAACAGTATGGATGTCTGATATCAATGTCCTTGTTCTTGTGTTTTTCTCACTTGTTCCTCATTAAGTATCCAATACAGGAACGTGTGTGTGTGTAACTCTGTTATATGTCTTAATGTGGGAGTGTTAGTGTACGTGTATGTGTGTGTGTGTGTGTGTGTACGTTTGTACGTGTGTGTTGGTGTATGTGTATGTGTATGTGTGGGCGTGTGTGTGTGGGCGTTTGTGTGTGTCTTGTGTGTGGGCATGTGTCTTGTGTGTGTGGGTGTGTGTGTGTCTGGTATGTGTGTACGTGTGTACGTCGTGTGTGTGTGGGCGTGTGTCTTGTGGGTGTGTGTGTGTGGGGGGGTGTCTTGTGGGTGTGTGTGTGTGTGTGCCTGTGTCTCTCTGTGTGTGTATGTTAAAAGAACTTATGGATAAATCACACTGGCCTTTTTTAGAAGACGGGTCTGAATCGGGATGGCACGAATCCAGTTGGTCCTTTATCGACTTATATGGAGGGTCCTGAGTTTTGGGTGTTGGCCATCCTTCGGTTCTCATGTACATTCGGTGAGGTAGAGAAAAACAAGAACACCACTGTAACACTTAATTCCGTGAAACAGAGTACATGTTAAATGTATTCACTTTCCCATTAGATAAGCATGAACCCCATCATTACTATTATATCTGAATTCTACCAATCCACCTCTTTTTGTTATCTGGAGTAACGCTTTTGTTGCTCTGTTCTGTCCTTACTTTGACTCTCTGTTCATCTCCTAATTTTCCCCATTGATATTGATTTTGACCTCTGCTTTAACAAAGTAATTGTGTAAGATGAATTCTGAGATCTACCCCCAGTGTCTCTTTTATAAATTTCTCTAGCTCTCCGGCTCTAAGCCAAAACCCACTTTTCTTTTCTCTCTTTCGCCGTGAACGCGCACAGAGGCCGCTTCAAGCGCGTTCTCAGAAACCGCTGCGAGCGCACACACAGACTCCGTCTCCCCACTTTTTTATTTTTTATTTCCTGACACAATGCTCATGTTTGAAACAGAAATGTGTTTATCAGAAAATGTCTGGATTATGCTTGAGACATGCATGGGTTTATCAGTCACATCAGAATCCGTACACACTGATCATCTCATTGGATGGACAGATCTTATCAGACACACTGTTTTTTGTGGCGCGTCTCACAGCGAACAGGGCACTGGATGAAATCCGCCACAAGAAATCATAATTTGACAGTTATTGTCCTGTCTTCAGCACTCATACACCCATGTTATTTTTAGGAATCATGTGAAGGGCCATATCTATGTTCATCTGTCTCAGCAAATTTACACGCTGACTAACATGCGACAAGTAAGCGCCACGCCTTCACACTGCATAGTTATGATGTATTATTGACGAAACCAACGAAAACACTGTAACTCAGTATAGGCCTGCTGTGGGGGCGCGCGTCCGCGTATACCCCACCACAATGCCCAACTCAAAACAACTCTGTATTACTTAAGACTCGTTTACCGAAGCTGTTTAACATACATTGTAATAAGCTCCATGGGCCGAATACAAAGACACTTGAATTGAATTTCCTACTGGATGGCAAAACCGGCTTATAATCACAATGCGGCGCCACAGAGTATTTAACCAGCCCAAAGTCCTTGTGACATCACTGTGTTTACCACGCTCACACTTTTTTAACCATATAACAGCAACTCACAGTTCTGTTAAAATATTCGTCATCAAATACAAAATCTCAAGTAACCTTTTACAATTTAGACAGAGTCTCCCCCACTCACTGAAAACCGCAGGCGACCTCTCCCCCCGGACAGGCCCTTAAAGCATGCCCACTTTTGCAAAACAGTTCCCCTCCCAGCCCCCAGTGCAGCTTAGCGGCGCTCATGAGAAGATGAAAAACTCACCGTTTTGATTAGCCGGCCTCAGACGACTGCAGCTCCACTGGGAGGACAGGAGCAAAACTGATGTTCGTGACGCCAAAATGTAGTGAATACGAGGGAAAGTCGCCGAGCCGATGTAGAAATGAGTGGTGAAGAAGTATGCTGACACGGACTTAGTCGAACAAAGAAATCTTTATTTCTGTCGTCAGGTCCATCTCAAATTTACAAGAAAGATGCATCTCCCTGGAGCGAGTATGTGTCAATTAGCCAGATGAAAAACCCTCTCCCTGTCCTGAAGGGAAGTCTCTCTTTTAAGAGCGCGCCTAGCTCAAGGCCACTGTCTTGGTCCAGGCATTTAGCCAAGAGATATGGTCTAACTTAAGGATGTCTCCGTTCAAATCTTTCCTTATTTGGTTGTGTTAAGTGTTTATTTCTCAGTCTATGTCCGTGCCTTACACGGAGGCGCGCGGAGGCCCGCGCAACAATTATGCACTTGGTGAACCTATGCAGCTGCATACCCAAATGAACCTGATTCGGCCTTCTTCATGCGCCTTGTGCTCCATTTTGTCTGCTGCGTCCATACACTTCACCACCACCCGCCTGCCCGCCCGCCCCAGCAAATACAGTACTTCATCCAATAGGCTGTTTTACATTATCAGCTGAAAGGTCCTGAAAGGACCTGTCCCCCATTTTTCTGAGTCTGGTCCTGGGTGGGTGTAACCTGACTCACGTCATCTGGCTGCGTTCACCAACTTCACGTGGGGGCGTTCCCTTTCCTCACACAGCCATCTGAGGAGCCTGGGAGTCATTTGTGTTTCGTCTGATTAGAAAATAATCAGAGCCAATCATTAATCGCTGGGTGGGACTTTGGATGAATGGGCGGCGTTATGGCTGGGCTGTTGCAAATGTTGCCTTTAATCCTGAGATTTTCTTTGCACATACGACAATAATCGTTCACTGATCGCTCCTCGCTCCGTTTCATACTATCTGCCGCCATGGTGTTTGTTATGAAAGGCTAGCTAGTTGCATAGTGGTCCTGGTGTCGCTCTGAGCTACGTCACGGGTTGAGTCATTGGGAGTGGCTGAAGTGGCATGTCAGTCAAGATGACGGACAGATTCTTCATCCAATCACATGCACGAGTTTTAGAAAAAAATAGCCCCATTTGAAATCATGTCGGTTGTGGGCTTGTCCCAGATGGTATGCGAATACCAGAGGGCGGGAGTCAGGTAAGGGTGGGTGTAGATCGTTTGTGAAATGTGGGACGGAGATGTAATAAGATATACATTTTAATAAATACAAGGTTCTTTTTCATTTAATTTCATGTTCAGTACTTGTATAGTTGCGTTTCTTTAGTTGCACTGGCGCTGACTGATTGATATTGATTTTCCAAGACAGTGAAAGTTACGGAGCCCCTGAAGGGACATGGAGGGATTTTTTTTTGCAGGATCTCGCAAAAAGTATTGCGAGATCTTGCAAAAGTATTGCGGGATCTCGCAAAAGTTTTTTTCCCACGTCAGTGACCCAGAAGTAAAATAGACACAGCGATGGAGGAGCCTACCCATCATCCGTGGGAGAAGTTTATTGATTTCTATTTTAGTATTGGCCTAACATATAAAGACATCAAATCCATTCTTGCACGTAGACATGGCTTTGACATAAGTGAGAGACATCTGAAAAGAATACTCAGGGCGAGGGACCTTTCTCATCGTAATGGGTACTTGCGGTCCTGGTTGAATTCATCAGCAACGAACTACAGGACTCTGGCCAGCTTCACGGGTACCGGTGGATGTACGCTAAATGTAGAGAACATGGACTACGAATAAAAAAGGAGGATGTGCGGTTGGTGTTGAATGAGCTGGATCCGAGAGGAGTGTCACTAAGGCAAGCAAGACGCCTAAGATGACGGAGCTACTTCATTTGGCACATGGACAGCTATGACAAACTGAAGCCATATGGCTTTTGTAGCAACAGAAGCATCGATGGTTTTTCCAGGAAAATGATCTGGCTTAATGCCTATACCACGAGTAGTGACCCAAAGTTGATCGGGGGTTATTACGTTGATGCAGTCCAGCGTTTAGGGGGCTGCCCTAGGATTGTGAGAGGCGATCTCGGGACCGAAAACGGCTATGTTAGAGACTTTCAGCGGTTCCTCATCCCGATCCATCCAGATGGCACTGTTGATAGCTACCTGGAGGGAGCAAGCACCGCCAATCAACGGATCGAGTATTGGTGGGGTTTTCTGCGCAACCAGTGTGTGGAGTTCTGGATGTCCTTGTTTGCAGACATCAGAGACAATGGATTCTTTGACGGCGGGTTTCTGGACAAGGCCATCCTTCAGTTTTGTTGCATGGGACTCATCCAGGTGAGAGAGAGAGAGAGTGTGTGTGTGTGTGTGTGTGTGTGGGGGGGGGGGGGCAGGAAGGATGGAGGGAGCAGGGGAGAGAGGAGGGAAAAAGACTGAGGGAGGAGAGAGATGGAGATGGTGAGGAAAGAGACAGGGACGATGGAGGGAGGAGGGGAGAGAGGAGAGAAAAAGATTGAGGGAAGAAAGAGACATAGAGGAGAACTGTGGATAAATTTTTTGTTGCACTATTTAATTATATACTGTTTGTATGTACAGTTCTTCCTAATTGTATTTTGTATATTCTTTTTAACAGGATGAGTTGGATGACACTGCACAGGTCTGGAATACACACACAATCAGACCATCAAAAAACATCAGTGTCCCCAGTGGTCGGCCCAATGTGATGTATGCATTGCCTCAACTCTATGGGACCAGAGACTTCTTTTCCCCTGTTGAAGATGAACATCTTCAGCTGTGCAAAGATGAATGTGTTTTTCGCCGGCCGATACCATGCGATCCAGATGTGTATGAACTATGCAACATCTTAATGGTGGAGTCCCATCTGACTCTCCAAAGAGATCCCTATCAGGTTGTGAACATGTATAGCAGGGGTCTCCAACACGTCTCCAACGGGGTCGGAGGCCGGGCTACCTAGTGACGACAGAGGTTGTTGCGCAACAGCCAATCAGAGCGTCGTTGAGACAACTGTTTATGCAAGCCAGCGTCAATAAAAAGCTGTACAGGTCTGGCTTGCTAGGCTAGTGAGAAGGCGTTTACGATGGCGACAACAAGTGGACAAACCAACAAGCGGATTAAAACCTACCATTTTCACCAAGAATGGGAGACAGAATTTTTTTTACCAACGTGAACGACAGGTGTGTGTGTCTGATCTGCGGTGCCAGCGTGTCGGTCGGTAAAAGGTGTAATGTGGAGCGCCATTTCACCAAAGTCCACGGCAACTTTTCGCAGGACTTTCCTGCGGGTAGCAGTCTACGAATGGTGCAAATGGTTCTCCATTCAGTGCGATGAGTCTGTGGACCGCAGTGATACAGCCCAGCTAGCTGTGTTCATTCGGATGGTGTTTGACGGCTTTTCCACCAAAGAGGAGTTTTTGACCTTACTCCCATTGAAAACAACAACCAGGGGAATTGATATTTATAATGCAGTAAAGGATTACTTTGTGGAAAAAAAGATCCCTATTGAAAAGCTGGTGTCTGTAACAACTGACGGAGCACCTGCAATGAAAGGTCGTCACTCCGGATTTATTGCGCACTGCAAAGCGGACCTGGACTTTCCAAAGTTTTTTAACTATCATTGTATCATTCATCAGCAGGCTATATGCGCAAAAGTGATGGGATTTGACCATGTCATGACGCCTGTTATCAGGATCATCAATTCCATTCGAGCAAAGGCAAAGCAACACCGGAGCTTCAAGCTGTTCCTGGAGGAATGCTCTGCGGAGTATGGGGATCTCCTCCTCCACACCGAGGTCAGATGACTAAGTCGGGGCAAGATACTACAGCGCTTTCTTTCCTTGCTGGGTGAAATCAAGGCATTCATGGAAACGAGGGAGGAGGACACCACCCTATTATCTGATGCAGAGTGGCTACTTGATCTTGCTTTCCTGACTGATGTAACTGAGAAAATTAACCACCTGAACCTACAGTTACAAGGCAAAGGTAAAAATATATGTGACATGATCAGTGCTGTCAAGGCGTTCAGTGCAAAACTGTCATTGTACATTCAGCAAGTGAAAAGGGGAAGATTTCAGCACTTCCCCTCTATCTCAAAGATGCTGGACAGTCACACAGGTGCAGCCAGCGTTTTAAATGTGTCCAAGTATTGTGACCTCTTATCAAGGCTTGGACAGGAGTTTGCTGACAGATTCAGTGACTTTGACAAACTTGAGCCCTGTGTGACATTTATGGCCAACCCTTTTATGAATGTGGACATTAGTGAGATTTCAGGACAGATGGCTGAACTTTTCTGTGTTGATCCTGTGGAAATGGAGGTTATAAACCTTCAAAACAATGTGCAGTTAAAGTCGCAGCAGCATTCACAGCATTTCTGGAGCTTGGTAGAGCCATATGATTATGAAAATCTTCACCAAGCAGCTCTGAAAATGTCTGCTTTGTTTGGGTCTACATACCTCTGTGAGTCAGCTTTTTCTGACATGAATGTCGTGAAATCAAAGCTCAGAACGAGACTGAGTGATGAACATTTAAATGACTCCATAAGAGTGAACTTGAACGTGAACTAGTGGATACACTCCAGCATACACCTCTCTTGTTGACTCTTTGCAGTGTCAGTCATCTCACTAGTTAAAAAGGCTGAACTTCTGAACACATTCACACTCACACTCTCTCACACACACACACACACACACACACACACACACACACACACCTTCACTGCTCAATATTGAACTGAACTAAATGTTTTTTATTGTGAATGCAATTTTTGTTCTTTATTTTTTATGTTTTAATACAGAATGTGAGATGTAGACAGTAACATATTGTAAATGTTCAGGAAAAGAAGGGTTATTGAGTTTGTTTGTTCAAAATGAGCGATGATAATAAATGTTACAAAACACGAGTAGCTCTCGGCCATTTTTATTTTATTAAAGTAGCTCTCGGAGGGAAAAAGGTTGGAGATCCCTGATGTATAGGCACCTAAGAGAGGCCATCACTGCATCTCTCTAAGTCAGGGATATTTCATTATGCCCTGTAGGGTAACAGTTAATCCCCAACTATTTTGATAGTTGATTTATCATTAAAGTCAAATGTTCTTGTAAAAATGTCACAAAATGTTTTCTATTTCTCAGATGGGAATAATCGTTAGTTGCAGCCCGAATCAAGTGACATGTAATTGACAGTGAAGATATATGTGGATGAACAAACTTTGTAGCCAAGCACTGTAACATCAGAGTGGAGCAGGAAACGTATTATTTATTCTGTGTGAATTGTAAAAAACATTTGAAATCTGCAACCCTGAATAAATGTAAATTTTGCCTAACTTGACTGGTTTGTCAATAAAAAACAATTGATATAAATATTTACATTACAGTACTTATCGGTCACTTCATGGCAAAATGCACTCACATTTAATAAAAATACATGTGATGACATTAAGTTCCAGCAGTAAATTAAAGTTAATTAAAGTAAGTAATGTAATGGAAATATTACAATCATTCTGAAGGCCATCTCACACAGGCAAAATCAGCTTATACATTTTGTAAACAGGAATGCTCATTGCAGTGGCGGCTGCTGACTTTTATAACCGGAGAAGCCCATATTACGCTTTCAGGGTTGTAGTGGCTCGTGCCATCCCAAAGCAGAAGATAGTAAAGTTAAAAAGAATTAGTTATAACATAGCTGTGTCTAGTATGACAAGTATGCCCAGCAAATACACAGAAAGAAGGTATAGACTTTGAAAATTCACACAGCAAGGCCAAAATCAAGTATGATCGAATCTAAGGCCTGTAAATGGCTGGATCTGTGGCTGGATCAGAATCTGTGGAGCATTTTTTCCTGTCATAATGAATACTTAGAGTTTGATGGTGGTGGTAAGTATTACATTATTACATTATTATTATTTACAGTGTAATATTTACAAAAGTGTATGTGTGTGAGGATGGAAATGGAAACGATGGGAAATGAGTGAAACTCCGACAGCACTTTCACAGACAACCAGTCTCTTTCGAATCCGCTTTGGGACTGAAGTTCCAGCGTGCTTCTCCCCGCTTAAAAATTCGGCTGCCACAAGATCTCTCATGATGGACAAACACTTACTCCAATCATCACGACACAGCTCCTCATATTGACACGCCCACGTCTAATCTACCCCCAGAGACGCCGAGCAGCCTCGGAAGTGATGAGTTTTTGTCGATTTAGCCAATGATGACCTAGAATTGTAGAAAAAAAACTTGACTCTCTCGCCCCCTCCTCGAAGCCGGGCAGCCCTCGGCTCAGAAGCCTGGCTGTTAGTGGCAGCTTAATAACATGATTTCCTCAGTGAACGGCGGCAATTTCAGAACAAATCACTTCATTAAGCTACAGGACAACATGTTGTAGTTATGAAAGTAAATGCAGTATTGGGCATATCTTGTGTTTTGTGAAAAACTGTTTTATCGTCAATTTAACATTGAAGATGTAGCAATTTCGCCAGAGAATGGGAGAGGCTGTCCGGCTTCCCGTGTTGTCTCTGAATAGCCGCGGCCGATGTAGATAGAAAATTGTAATAAAGTTATTGACTGGGGAGTAAACTTTGAGCAAATTATTTACATCTGTCCTTGTTCCATAAACCTGGGTGCTTCCATCACTGTCAGATGAATGTGAACGATCCTGCAGATCTGTGATGGACAGTGGCGATTCTAGAGTGTGTGGGGGCCCTAAGCAAAAAAATCCTAGGGGGCCCTACCGACCAGTGTTCGTCAACAAAACATCTGACACCAACGAAAAATGTATGAAATAAAACCTCTTTTTATTCCAAACATGTTCCAAACATGAAAAACATTGTTATTTTTAAAATATACATGTAAAGAATAAATAAATAACTAAAAAAGACTATGTTGTCTACGTTGGCACTTGATAGCCTGTTGCTATTTATCTACCAGGTGTAACTGGCCATCCAATAATAATTGTGTTCATTTAAAGATTCTTTGTGACAAGTAAAGCTGTTCATGATGTCGATTTCATAAGTATGGTTTTTATTTTCCACTAGCCTTGAATTTCCGGCGAACGTTGCCAACAATGGCAAACACTCTAAGGGGCTAGTTCTCCGCGAACATAGCCTACAGTGGAACTCTATGTGAGTTTGACAAAGTCAACAATGCAATTATGGAATTATAAAATGGCATGTTAACTAGACAACCTTTGACTAAATCATTTAAATTTAACTGTTCAAAGAAAACATGTTCACCACAAACGTTCGCCACTGTTTGAGACAGTTTACAAAGTAACTAGAAAATTTCTGATTGAATGCACCCAGGGTATCTGCACATTTTTAATCAACAAATTGAATGACTTTTAAGACCTTTTTAAGACCTCTAAGAATAAAAATTAAGACCATTACCACGGCAAAAATATATAGAAAAACTACACTCTAGGCTGTTCGGTGTTGAAAAAAAGTCCAGTGTGAAATGTGTGCTTCAGTGACACTGAATCAGTGTGTCAACATGATCGCATAAGATTCGAACGCACAAGGGAACACCACACACTACAGGACAATCGTGCCCAATTGTCACACCTCTGCGAAGGAGCGTGTTTTCGCTGCCATTTGTCTGAGACTCTGAGCAAAATAAATCCATAATTGAACCTAATTTTCGAGTCATGTCTACTGTGCTTTTACAACTAGCAAAACGATTTTACTACCCAAGTTAACTTAAACCAGAACTTTGGACAACTCACGTGAAGCACAGACTATGTGACTATGTGACAGTGACTTTGCAGCATAAACCACGCGACAAAATTTAATTTCCTTCGGGATTAATAAAGTATCTCCAATCTAATTAAATTTTTTTTAAAACGAGCACAGACCGCTCATACAGTCAATGGCACGCACCCATAGAAAAAATACACACTCACCCACACATCACACAACCTGACTATCGACTGCTAACAACCATTATCAGTAACCTACACAAACCCAGGCACATAATGGCTCGGCGGCCAGCAATCGGATAAACCAATGAAGTGAATCAATCCTATGAAAGAATGAAAACAAGTGAATGAAACCTGCACTCACCCATTATGAAGTTAAGTCTGCCAGCCCCTCCATAATCTTACCGCTGCTCAGCCAACTCCTTCACGTCGGGTATGGTTGGTAACGTTACTGCGGCCAGCATTTGCGGCTAGCATTTGCACTAGGTTGCTAGGCTTGCTAAATCGGTAAGCATTAGGCTACTGAAGAAAGCTAGTCTTTTTAGCTACGTTATATTATCATCTTTCTTCTCGGCCATAAGTTAACCTTTGTTTACGGCCACTGGCCCTAACCAGAGAGTGGTATTACTCTATAGCTCTGGCCCTAACCTGACGAGCTAGCTGTCAAATCACCGGAAGTTTTCACCGGAAGTACTGGCGCACACACAAAAGTTAGAAAATCGTCTCTCCAGACATATCTTTCGTTCATTCCGCCCAGATGAAATTTAATGCCACCCAGATGAAATTTAATGCTACTCTTCGAAAATCGGCGAAATTTAAGACATTTTAAGACCTTAAAAAACGTATTTTTTATCTAGACTTTTTAATACTTTTTAAGGATCCGCGGAGACCCTGGCACCTCAGCTCTCGGGGGCCCCCTAGTGGCTCGGGGCTCCAAGCAGTTGTCTGCCTTGCCTGTTGGCAAGCTGCGCCTCTGGTGATGGAATCATCTGAGTGAGATCCATCTTCAATCAGCTCATTTTCTTCAGATGAGGAGTGATCTGTTGAAGCTCCCTCTTTTGTGTAAATGTAAAATCTGAGTAGCTTCAGTTTAGTTTGTTCATACATTTGGCCAACATTGTTATCCAAGAGAATCTTGTTCATTTTAAAATCACAGATGTCAAATGTGAAGTCTTCAGCTGGCCCTTTTGTGGAATATCCATCAGGAAAAAATATATCCTTTCCTAATTCCATGATCTGAGCAACAGTTGTTGTTTTTGCCAATGTAGCATGTCTTGTGCCTCCACCATTGTTGGTCCGTACTTGACTGTATCCATTACTGCCAAAATGAAGCCATCCAATTTCAACCTTCCTTGAAGTCTTCTCTCCCGCCCTATTTCTTTGTCTGGCCCAGGGCTGGACTGACAGTCTGGCATACCGGGCATTTTCCCGGTGGGCCCATGCCCCTCGAGGGCCGGTGATGTCGTTTTTTTTTTTTGTTTGATTAATGTTAAAAAAAAAAGTGACCGGCGGGCGGCCCACGATTTCATGTTGACGGGACTAGTCCAATGAAATCTCTCAGCACCTCTTTGGCCCGCCCCTCTCCTCACCGTTGACACAGGACATCAATCCTACTATTTGAGCTGAACGGACTAGGAGAGAACAGTCAAAAACCCAAATGGATAAACAACAGAAACGAAAGGGTGGTGCACAGAAGCTGCGAGATAAAAGGCTAAAAAGCCTACAAGCAGCAAAATGTGCGAAGCTTACTGACATGTTTGCAAGTGCTTCCACCACGACCACAGCACCGGGTGCAGGGCCATCAAGTGCAGGGCCAGGGCCATCAACATCATCAGCAGCTTTTTTATTAAAAACAACTATATGGGCCTGTTCCCAACTTCGGATTTTGGACGAACTGTTGTCATAATTCCTAATTTTTTTTATTTTTTAATTTATTTTTATTTTTTTGTTACAAGAGATTCCTTGGCACACATGTCTTTGTGTTCATTAGCTTTCTTGTTGTAAGTGCATCATGAAGGTCATCTTCTTCTTTTTATTATTATTCCTATGCTCCCCCTGGCTATCTTCTTTTTGGCGTTATGCTCACATTTGTAAACTGTTATTTTGTTGAATTACTAATAAAGTTTAAAAAAAAATAAAAATAAAAAATAAATAAAAAAAACTTGCATGCGTAACTCGTAATTCGTAACTCGTAACTCGTAATTCGTAATTCATAACTCGTAATTCATAATTCGTAAGTCGTAATTCTTGATGTCAAAACTTTTGGACTCATTTATGCATGCATTTCTAGTTTATGAACACGAACATCAAAACGTATGCATGCATTTCTAGTTTATGGACACGAACATTTTTGACAGCTATTTTACTCCATACCAGACCAGCCCTGCTCTGGCCATGTTATTTTGGGGATTATCTGGGGTACCACTCACTGATTCCTTCAGTCAAAACAAGTTCAAACTCCTTTGTCCTTCATATATATCAATTCTAAGTAGGTTCCATGCATAAACCTGTTTAAATGTCCTTGTATGAGAAAGAAAAACAGGAATAGCCTTACTTTTGCGAGTTAAGGCCAAATTGGTATTTTTGCTATAAAATGAATTCCTTCAGTCAAAACAAGTTCAAACTAATTTGTCCTTCATATATATAAATTCTAAGTAGGTTCCATGAATAAAGCTCTTTAAATGTCTTTGTATGAGAAAGAAAAACAGGAATAGCCTTACTTTTGCGAGTTAAGACGAAATTCGGATTTTTGCTTAAAAACACCAATTCCTTCAGTCAAAACAAGTTCAAACTAATTTTTTCTTCACATATAGCCATTCTAAGTAGGTTCCATGCATAAACCTCTTTAAATGACCTTGTATGACAAAAGAAAAACAGGAATAGCCTTACTTTTGCGAGTGAAGGCCAAATTGGTATTTTTGCTATAAAATGAATTCCTTCAGTCAAAACAAGTTCAAACTCCTTTGTGCTTCATATATATCCATTCTAAGTAGGTTCCATGCATAAACCTCTTTAAATGACCTTGTATGACAAAGAAAAACAGGAATAGCCTTACTTTTGCGAGTTAAGGCCAAATTGGTATTTTTGCTATAAAATGAATTCCTTCAGTCAAAACAAGTTCAAACTCCTTTGTCCTTCATATTTATCAATTCTAAGTAAGTTCCATGCATAAAGCTCTTTAAATGTCCTTGTATGAGAAAGAAAAACAGGAATAGCCTTACTTTTGCGAGTTAAGGGCAAATTGGTATTTTTGCTATAAAATGAATTCCTTCAGTCAAAACAAGTTCAAACTCATTTGTCCTTCATATATATCAATTCTAAGTAGGTTCCATGCATAAAGCTCTTTAAATGTCCTTGTATGAGAAAGAAAAACAGGAATAGCCTTACTTTTGCGAGTTAAGACGAAATTCGGATTTTTTCTTATAAACACCAATTCCTTCAGTCAAAACAAGTTCAAACTCATTTTTCCTTCATATATAGCCATTCTAAGTAGGTTCCATGCAAAAAGCTCTTTAAATTACCTTTTATGACAAAGAAAAACAGGAATAGCCTTACTTTTGCGAGTTAAGGCCAAATTGGTATTTTTGCTATAAAATGAATTCCTTCAGTCAAAACAAGTTCAAACTCCTTTGTCCTTCATATATATCCATTCTAAGTAGGTTCCATGCATAAACCTCTTGAAATATCCTTGTATGAGAAAGAAAAACAGGAATAGCCTTACTTTTAAGAGTTAAGAAGACATTCGGATTTTTGCTTAAAAACACCAATTCCTTCAGTCAAAACAAGTTCAAATTCCTTTGTCCTTCATATATAGCCATTCTAAGTAGGTTACATGCATAAACATCTTTAAATGACCTTGTATGACAAAGAAAAACAGGAATAGCCTTACTTTTGCGAGTTAAGGCCAAATTGGTATTTTTGCTATAAAATGAATTCCTTAAGTCAAAACAAGTTCAAACTCCTTTGTCCTTCATATATATCCATTCTAAGCAGGTTCCATGCATAAACCTCTTTAAAAGACCTTGTATGACAAAGAAAAACAGGAATAGCCTTACTTTCGAGTTAAGGCCAAATTGGTATTTTTGCTATAAAATGAATTATTTCAGTCAAAACAAGTTCAAACTCCTTTGTCCTTCATATATATCAATTCTAAGTAGGTTCCATGCATAAAGTTCTTTAAATGTCCTTGTATGAGAAAGAAAAAAAGGAATAGCCTTACTTTTGCGAGTTAAGGCCAAATTGGTATTATTGCTATAAAATGAATTCCTTCAGTCAAAAAAAGTTCAAACTCCTTTGTCCTTCATATATATCCATTCTAAGTAGGTTCCATGCATAAAGCTCTTTAAATGTCCTTGTATGAGAAAGAAAAACAGGAATAGCCTTACTTTTGCGAGTTAAGACGAAATTCGGATTTTTGCTTAAAACACCAATTCCTTCAGTCAAAACAAGTTCAAACTCCTTTGTCCTTCATATATAGCCATTCTAGGTAGTTTACATGCATAAACCTCTTTAAATGACCTTGTTTGAGAAAGAAAAACAGGAATAGCCTTACTTTTGTGAGTTAAGGCCAAATTGGTATATTTGCTATAAAGTGAATTCATTCAGTCAAAACAAGTTCAAACTCCTTTGTCCTTCATATATATCCATTCTAAGCAGGTTCCATGCATAAACCTCTTAAAATGACCTGGTATGATAAAGAAACACAAGAATAGCCTTATTTTTGCGAGTTAAGGCCAAATTGGTATTTTTGCTATAAAATTAATTCCTTCAGTCAAAACAAGTTCAAACTCATTTGTCCTTTATATATATCCATTCTAAGCAGGTTCCATGCATAAACCTCTTTAAATGACCTTGTTTGAGAAAGAAAAACAGGAATAGCCTTACTTTTGCGAGTTAAGGCCAAATTGGTATTTTTGCTATGAAATGAATTCCTTCAGTCAAAACAAGTTCAAACTCCTTTGTCCTTCATATATATCAATTCTAAGTAGGTTCCATGCATAAACGTCTTTAAATGTACTTGTATGACATAGAAAAACAGGAATAGCCTTACTTTTGCGAGTTAAGACAAAATTAGGATTTTTGCTTAAAAACACTAATTCCTTCAGTCAAAACAAGTTCAAACTCATTTGTCCTTCATATATAGCCATTCTAAGTAGGTTCCATGCAAAAAGCTCTTTAAATTACCTTTTATGACAAAGAAAAACAGGAATAGCCTTACTTTTGCGAGTTAAGGCCAAATTGGTATTTTTGCTATAAAATGAATTCCTTCAGTCAAAACAAGTTCAAACTCCTTTGTCCTTCATATATATCCATTCTAAGTAGGTTCCATGCATAAACCTCTTGAAATATCCTTGTATGAGAAAGAAAAACAGGAGTAGCCTTACTTTTGCGAGTCAAGAAGACATTCGGACTTTTGCTTAAAAACACCAATTCCTTCAGTCAAAACAAGTTCAAATTCCTGTGTCCTTCATATATAGCCATTCTAAGTAGGTTACATGCGTAAACATCTTTAAATGACCTTGTATGACAAAGAAAAACAGGAATAGCCTTACTTTTGCGAGTTAAGGCCAAATTGGTATTTTTGCTATAAAATGAATTCCTTCAGTCAAAACAAGTTCAAACTCCTTTGTCCTTCATATATATCCATTCTAAGTAGGTTCCATGCATAAAGCTCTTTAAATGTCCTTGTATGAGAAAGAAAAACAGGAATATCCTTACTTTTGCGAGTTAAGACGAAATTCGGATTTTTGCTTAAAACACCAATTCCTTCAGTCAAAACAAGTTCAAACTCCTTTGTCCTTCATATATATCCATTCTAAGCAGGTTCCATGCATAAACCTCTTTAAATGACCTGGTTTGATAAAGAAACACAAGAATAGCCTTATTTTTGCAAGTTAAGGCCAAATTGGTATTTTTGCTATAAAATTAATTCCTTCAGTCAAAACAAGTTCAAACTCATTTGTCCTTTATATATATCCATTCTAGGCAGGTTCCATGCATAAACCTCTTTAAATGACCTTGTTTGAGAAAGAAAAACAGGAATAGCCTTATTTTTGCGAGTTAAGGCCAAATTGGTATTTTTGCTATAAAATGAATTCCTTCAGTCAAAACAAGTTCAAACTCCTTTGTCCTTCATATATATCAATTCTAAGTAGGTTCCATGCATAAACCTCTTTAAATGTACTTGTATGACAAAGAAAAACAGGAATAGCCTTACTTTTGCGAGTTAAGACAATATTCGGATTTTTGCTTAAAAACACTAATTCCTTCAGTCAAAACAAGTTCAAACTCCTTTGTCCTTCATATATAGCCATTCTAAGTAGGCTACATGCATAAACCTCTTTAAATGACCTTGTTTGAGAAAGAAATACAGGAATAGCCTTACTTTTGCAAGTTAAGACAAAATTCGGATTTTTGCTTAAAAACACTAATTCCTTCAGTCAAAACAAGTTCAAACTCATTTGTTCCTCATATATATCCATTCTAAGCAGGTTCCATGCATAAACCTTAAATTACCTTGTATGAGAAAGAAAAACAAGAATAGCCTTACTTTTGCGAGTTAAGGCCAAATTTGTATTTTTGCTATAAAATGAATTCCTTCAGTCAAAACAAGTTCAAACTCATTTTTCCTTCATATATATCCATTCTAAGTAGGTTCCATGCACAAACCTTAAATTACCTTGTATGAGAAAGAAAAACAAGAATAGCCTTACTTTTGCGAGTTAAGGCCAAATTTGTATTTTTGCTATAAAATGAATTCCTTCAGTCAAAACAAGTTCAAACTCATTTTTCCTTCATATATATCAATTCTAAGTAGGTTCCATGCATAAAGGTCTTTAAATTACCTTGTATGAGAAAGAAACACAAGAATAACCTTATTTTTGCGAGTTAAGGCCAAAGTGTTATTTTTGCTATAAAAAGAATTCCTTTAGTCAAAACAAGTTCAAACTCCTTTGTCCTTCATATATATCCATTCTAAGTAGGTTCCATGCATAAACCTCTGACAAAGAAAAACAGGAATAGCCTTACTTTTGCAAGTTAAGGCCAAATCAGTATTTTTGCTATAAAATGAATTCCTTCAGTCAAAACAAGTTCAAACTCATTTGTCCTTCATATATATAAATTTTAAGTAGGTTCCATGCATAAACCTCTTTAAATGTCCTTGTATGAGAAAGAAAAACAGGAATAGCCTTACTTTTGCGAATTAAGATGAAATTTGGATTTTTGCTTAAAAACACCACTTCCTTCAGTCAAAACATGTTCAAACTCCTTTGTCCTTCATATATAGCCATTCTAAGTAGGTTCCATGCATAAACCTCTTTAAATGTCCTTGTATGAGAAAGAAAAACAGGAATAGCCTTACTTTTGCGAGTCAAGACGAAATTCGGATTTTTGCTTAAAAACACCAATTCCTTCAGTCAAAACAAGTTCAAACTCATTTGTCCTTCATATATATCATTTCTAAGTAGGATCCATGCATAAACCTCTTTAAATTACCTTGTATGAGAAAGAAACACAAGAATAACCTTATTTTTTCGAGTTAAGGACAAATTGTTATTTTTGCTATAAAATGAATTCCTTCAGTCAAAACAAGTTCAAACTCCTTTGTCCTTCATATATATCAATTCTAAGTAGGTTCCATACATAAACCTCTTTAAATGTACTTGTATGACAAAGAAAAACAGGAATAGCCTTACTTTTGCGAGTTAAGACAAAATTCGGATTTTTGCTTAAAAACACTAATTCCTTCAGTCAAAACAAGTTCAAACTCCTTTGTCCTTCATATATGTCCATTCTAAGTAGGTTCCATGCATAAACCTGTTTAAATTACCTTGTATGAGAAAGAAACACAAGAATAACCTTATTTTTGCGAGTTAAGGCCAAATTGGTATTTTTGCTATAAAATGAATTCCTTCAGTCAAAACAAGTTCAAAGTCCTTTGTCTTTAATATGTATCCATTCTAAGTAGGTTCCATGCATAAACCTCTTTAAATGTCCTTGTATGAGAAACAAAAACAGGAATAGCCTTACTTTTGGAAGTTAAGACGAAATTAGGATTTTTGCTTAAAAACACTAATTCCTTCAGTCAAAAAGAGTTCAAACTCCTTTGTCCTTCATATATATCCATTCTAAGAAGGTTCCATGCATAAACCTTAAATTACCTTGTATGAGAAAGAAAAACAAGAATAGCCTTACTTTTGCGAGTTAAGGCCAAATTTGTATTTTTGCTATAAAATGAATTCCTTCAGTCAAAACAAGTTCAAACTCAATTTTCCTTCATATATATCAATTCTAAGTATGTTCCATGCATAAAGGTCTTTAAATTACCTTGTATGAGAAAGAAACACAAGAATAACCTTATTTTTGCGAGTTAAGGCCAAAGTGTTATTTTTGCTATAAAATGAATTCCTTCAGTCAAAACAAGTTCAAACTCATTTGTCCTTCATATATATAAATTTTAAGTAGGTTCCATGCATAAACCTCTTTAAATGTCCTTGTATGAGAAAGAAAAACAGGAATAGCCTTACTTTTGCGAGTTAAGATGAAATTTGGATTTTTGCTTAAAAACACCACTTCCTTCAGTCAAAACATGTTCAAACTCCTTTGTCCTTCATATATAGCCATTCTAAGTAGGTTTCATGCATAAACTTCTTTAAATGTCCTTTTATGAGAAAGAAAAACAGGAATAGCCTTACTTTTGCGAGTTAAGACAAAATTCGGATTTTTGCTTAAAAACACCAATTCCTTCAGTCAATACAAGTTCAAACTCATTTGTCCTTCATATATATCCATTCGACGTAGGTTCCATGCATAAAGCTCTTTAAATGACCTTGTTTGAGAAAGAAAAACAGGAATAGCCTTACTTTTGCAAGTTAAGGCCAAATTTGTATTTTTGCTATAAAATGAATTCCTTCAGTCAAAACAAGTTCAAACTCATTTGTCCTTCATATATATCCATTCTAAGTAGGTTACATGCATAAAGCTCTTTAAATGACCTTGTTTGAGAGAGAAAAACAGGAATAGCCTTACTTTTGCGAGTTAAGACGAAATTCGGATTTTTGCTTAAAAACACCATTTCCTTCATTCAAAACAAGTTCAAACTCCTTTGTCCTTCATATATAGCCCTTCTAAGTAGGTTACATGCATAAACCTCTTTAAATGACCTTGGTTGAGAAAGAAAAACAGGAATAGCCTTACTTTTGCGAGTTATGGCCAAATTGGTATTTTTGCTATATAATGAATTTCTTCTGTCAAAACAAGTTCACACTCATTTGTCCTTCATATATATCATTTCTAAGTAGGTTCCATGCATAAACCTCTTTAAATTACCTTGTATGAGAAAGAAAAACAAGAATAACCTTACTTTTGCGAGTTAAGGCCAAATTGGTATTTTTGCTATAAAATGAATTCCTTCAGTCAAAACAAGTTCAAACTCATTTGTCCTTCATATATATCAATTCTAAGTAGGTTCCATGCATAAACCTCTTTAAATGTCCTTGTATGAGAAAGAAAAACAGGAATAGCCTTACTTTTGCGAGTTAAGACGAAATTCGGATTTTTGCTTAAAAACACCATTTCCTTCATTCAAAACAAGTTCAAACTCATTTGTCCTTCACATATATAAATTCTAAGTAGGTTCCATGCATAAACCTCTTTAAATGTCCTTGTATGAGACAGAAAAACAGGAATAGCCTTACTTTTGCGGGTTAAGGCCAAATTGGTATTTTTGCTATGAAATGAATTCCTTCAGTCAAAACAAGTTCAAACTTATTTGTCCTTCATATATATCATTTCTAAGTAGGTTCCATGCATAAACTTCTTTAAATGTCCTTGTATGAGAAAGAAAAACAGGAATTCCTTACTTTTGCGAGTTAAGACGAAATTCGGATTTTTGCTTAAAAACACCAATTCCTTCAGTCAAAACAAGTTCAAACTCCTTTGTCCTTCATATATATCCATTCTAAGTAGGTTACATGCATAAACCTCTTTAAATGACCTTGTATGAGAAAGAAAAAAAGGAATAGCCTTATTTTTGCAACTTAAGGCCAAATTGGTATTTTTGCTATAAAATGAATTCCTTCAGTCAAAACAAGTTCAATCTCCTTTGTCCTAAATATATATCCATTCTACGCAGGTTCCATGCATAAACCTCTTTAAATGACCTTGTTTGAGAAAGAAAAACAGGAATAGCCTTACTTTTGCGAGTTAAGACGAAATTCGGATTTTTGCCTAAAAACACCATTTCCATCATTCAAAACAAGTTCAAACTCCTTTGTCCTTCATAAATAGCCATTCTAAGTAGGTTACATGCATAAAGCTCTTTAAATGACCTTGAGAAAGAAACACAAGAATAATCTTATCTTTGCGAGTTAAGGCCAAATTGGTATTTTTGCTATAAAATGAATTCCTTCAGTCAAAACAAGTTCAAACTCCTTTGTCCTTCATATATATCATTTCTAAGTAGGATCCATGCATAAACCTCTTTAAATTACCTTGTATGAGAAAGAAACACAAGAATAACCTTATTTTTGCGAGTTAAGGACAAATTGGTATTTTTGCTATAAAATGAATTTCTTCAGTCAAAACAAGTTCAAACTCATTTGTCCTTCATATATATCAATTCTAAGTAGGTTCCATGCATAAACCTCTTTAAATGTCCTTGTATGAGAAAAAAAAAGGAATAGCCTTACTTTTGCAACTTAAGACGAAATTCGGATTTTTGCTTAAAAACACCAATTCCTTCATTGAAAACAAGTTCAAACTCATTTGTCCTTCATATATATCAATTCTAAGTAGGTTTCATGCATAAAGCTCTTTAAATGACCTTGTTTGAGAAAGAAAAACAGGAATAGCCTTACTTTTGCGAGTTAAGATGAAATTCGGATTTTTGCTCAAAAACACCAATTCCTTCAGTCAAAACAAGTTCAAACTCATTTGTCCTTCATATATATCAATTCTAAGTAGGTTCCATGCATAAACCTCTTTAAATGTCCTTGTATGAGAAAGAAAAACAGGAATAGCCTTACTTTTGCGAGTTAAGGCCAAATTGGTATTTTTGCTATAAAATGAATTCCTTCAGTCAAAACAAGTTCAAACTCATTTTTCCTTCATATATATCATTTTTAAGTAGGTTCCATGCATAAACCTCTTTAAATGTCCTTATTTGAGAAAGAAAAACAGGAATAGCCTTACTTTTGCGAGTTAAGGCCAAATTTGTATTTTTGCTATAAAATGAATTCCTTCAGTCAAAACAAGTTCAAACTCATTTGTCCTTCATATATATCATTTTTAAGTAGGTTCCATGCATAAACCTCCTTAAATGACCTTGTTTGAGAAAGAAAAACAGGAATAGCCTTACTTTTGCGAGTTAAGGCTAAATTGATATTTTTGCTATAAAATGAATTCCTTCAGTCAAAACAAGTTCAAACTCATTTGTCCTTCATATATATAATTTCTAAGTAGGATCCATGCATAAACCTCTTTAAATTACCTTGTTTGAGAAAGAAAAACAGGAATAGCCTTACTTTTGCGAGTTAAGACGAAATTCGGATTTTTGCTTAAAAACACCATTTCCTTCATTCAAAACAAGTTCAAACTCATTTGTCCTTCACATATATAAATTCTAAGTAGGTTCCATGCATAAACCTCTTTAAATGTCCTTGTATGAGAAATAAAAACAGGAATAGCCTTACTTTTGCGAATTAAGATGAAATTCGGATTTTTGCTTAAAAACACCAATTCCTTCATTCAAAACAAGTTCAAACTCATTTGTCCTTCATATATATCCATTCTAAGCAGGTTACATGCATAAACCTCTTTAAATGTCCTTGTATGAAAAAGAAAAACAGGAATTCCTTACTTTTGCGAGTTAAGACGAAATTCGGATTTTTGCTTAAAAACACCAATTCCTTCAGTCAAAACAAGTTCAAACTCCTTTGTCCTTCATATATAGCCATTCTAAGTAGGTTACATGCATAAACCTCTTTAGATGACCTTGTTTGAGAAAGAAACACAAGAATAACCTTATTTTTGCGAGTTAAGGCCAAATTGTTATTTTTGCTATAAAATGAATTCCTTCAGTCAAAACAAGTTCAATCTCCTTTGTCCTAAATATATATCCATTCTACGCAGGTTCCATGCATAAACCTCTTTAAATGACCTTGTTTGAGAAAGAAAAACAGGAATAGCCTTACTTTTGCGAGTTAAGACGAAATTCGGATTTTTGCCTAAAAACACCATTTCCATCATTCAAAACAAGTTCAAACTCCTTTGTCCTTCATAAATAGCCATTCTAAGTAGGTTACATGCATAAAGCTCTTTAAATGACCTTGAGAAAGAAACACAAGAATAATCTTATCTTTGCGAGTTAAGGCCAAATTGGTATTTTTGCTATAAAATGAATTCCTTCAGTCAAAACAAGTTCAAACTCCTTTGTCCTTCATATATATCATTTCTAAGTAGGATCCATGCATAAACCTCTTTAAATTACCTTGTATGAGAAAGAAACACAAGAATAACCTTATTTTTGCGAGTTAAGGACAAATTGGTATTTTTGCTATAAAATGAATTTCTTCAGTCAAAACAAGTTCAAACTCATTTGTCCTTCATATATATCAATTCTAAGTAGGTTCCATGCATAAACCTCTTTAAATGTCCTTGTATGAGAAAAAAAAAGGAATAGCCTTACTTTTGCAACTTAAGACGAAATTCGGATTTTTGCTTAAAAACACCAATTCCTTCATTGAAAACAAGTTCAAACTCATTTGTCCTTCATATATATCAATTCTAAGTAGGTTTCATGCATAAAGCTCTTTAAATGACCTTGTTTGAGAAAGAAAAACAGGAATAGCCTTACTTTTGCGAGTTAAGATGAAATTCGGATTTTTGCTCAAAAACACCAATTCCTTCAGTCAAAACAAGTTCAAACTCATTTGTCCTTCATATATATCAATTCTAAGTAGGTTCCATGCATAAACCTCTTTAAATGTCCTTGTATGAGAAAGAAAAACAGGAATAGCCTTACTTTTGCGAGTTAAGGCCAAATTGGTATTTTTGCTATAAAATGAATTCCTTCAGTCAAAACAAGTTCAAACTCATTTTTCCTTCATATATATCATTTTTAAGTAGGTTCCATGCATAAACCTCTTTAAATGTCCTTATTTGAGAAAGAAAAACAGGAATAGCCTTACTTTTGCGAGTTAAGGCCAAATTTGTATTTTTGCTATAAAATGAATTCCTTCAGTCAAAACAAGTTCAAACTCATTTGTCCTTCATATATATCATTTTTAAGTAGGTTCCATGCATAAACCTCCTTAAATGACCTTGTTTGAGAAAGAAAAACAGGAATAGCCTTACTTTTGCGAATTAAGACGAAATTCGGATTTTTGCTCAAAAACACCAATTCCTTCATTCAAAACAAGTTCAAACTCATTTGTCCTTCATATATATCCATTCTAAGCAGGTTACATGCATAAACCTCTTTAAATGTCCTTGTATGAAAAAGAAAAACAGGAATTCCTTACTTTTGCGAGTTAAGACGAAATTCGGATTTTTGCTTAAAAACACCAATTCCTTCAGTCAAAACAAGTTCAAACTCCTTTGTCCTTCATATATAGCCATTCTAAGTAGGTTACATGCATAAACCTCTTTAGATGACCTTGTTTGAGAAAGAAACACAAGAATAACCTTATTTTTGCGAGTTAAGGCCAAATTGTTATTTTTGCTATAAAATGAATTCCTTCAGTCAAAACAAGTTCAAACTCATTTGTCCTTCATATATATCCATTCTAAGTAGGTTACATGCATAAAGCTCTTTAAATGACCTTGTTTGAGAGAGAAAAACAGGAATAGCCTTACTTTTGCGAGTTAAGACGAAATTCGGATTTTTGCTTAAAAACACCATTTCCTTCATTCAAAACAAGTTCAAACTCCTTTGTCCTTCATATATAGCCCTTCTAAGTAGGTTACATGCATAAACCTCTTTAAATGACCTTGGTTGAGAAAGAAAAACAGGAATAGCCTTACTTTTGCGAGTTATGGCCAAATTGGTATTTTTGCTATATAATGAATTTCTTCTGTCAAAACAAGTTCACACTCATTTGTCCTTCATATATATCATTTCTAAGTAGGTTCCATGCATAAACCTCTTTAAATTACCTTGTATGAGAAAGAAAAACAAGAATAACCTTACTTTTGCGAGTTAAGGCCAAATTGGTATTTTTGCTATAAAATGAATTCCTTCAGTCAAAACAAGTTCAAACTCATTTGTCCTTCATATATATCAATTCTAAGTAGGTTCCATGCATAAACCTCTTTAAATGTCCTTGTATGAGAAAGAAAAACAGGAATAGCCTTACTTTTGCGAGTTAAGACGAAATTCGGATTTTTGCTTAAAAACACCATTTCCTTCATTCAAAACAAGTTCAAACTCATTTGTCCTTCACATATATAAATTCTAAGTAGGTTCCATGCATAAACCTCTTTAAATGTCCTTGTATGAGACAGAAAAACAGGAATAGCCTTACTTTTGCGGGTTAAGGCCAAATTGGTATTTTTGCTATGAAATGAATTCCTTCAGTCAAAACAAGTTCAAACTTATTTGTCCTTCATATATATCATTTCTAAGTAGGTTCCATGCATAAACTTCTTTAAATGTCCTTGTATGAGAAAGAAAAACAGGAATTCCTTACTTTTGCGAGTTAAGACGAAATTCGGATTTTTGCTTAAAAACACCAATTCCTTCAGTCAAAACAAGTTCAAACTCCTTTGTCCTTCATATATATCCATTCTAAGTAGGTTACATGCATAAACCTCTTTAAATGACCTTGTATGAGAAAGAAAAAAAGGAATAGCCTTATTTTTGCAACTTAAGGCCAAATTGGTATTTTTGCTATAAAATGAATTCCTTCAGTCAAAACAAGTTCAATCTCCTTTGTCCTAAATATATATCCATTCTACGCAGGTTCCATGCATAAACCTCTTTAAATGACCTTGTTTGAGAAAGAAAAACAGGAATAGCCTTACTTTTGCGAGTTAAGACGAAATTCGGATTTTTGCCTAAAAACACCATTTCCATCATTCAAAACAAGTTCAAACTCCTTTGTCCTTCATAAATAGCCATTCTAAGTAGGTTACATGCATAAAGCTCTTTAAATGACCTTGAGAAAGAAACACAAGAATAATCTTATCTTTGCGAGTTAAGGCCAAATTGGTATTTTTGCTATAAAATGAATTCCTTCAGTCAAAACAAGTTCAAACTCCTTTGTCCTTCATATATATCATTTCTAAGTAGGATCCATGCATAAACCTCTTTAAATTACCTTGTATGAGAAAGAAACACAAGAATAACCTTATTTTTGCGAGTTAAGGACAAATTGGTATTTTTGCTATAAAATGAATTTCTTCAGTCAAAACAAGTTCAAACTCATTTGTCCTTCATATATATCAATTCTAAGTAGGTTCCATGCATAAACCTCTTTAAATGTCCTTGTATGAGAAAAAAAAAGGAATAGCCTTACTTTTGCAACTTAAGACGAAATTCGGATTTTTGCTTAAAAACACCAATTCCTTCATTGAAAACAAGTTCAAACTCATTTGTCCTTCATATATATCAATTCTAAGTAGGTTTCATGCATAAAGCTCTTTAAATGACCTTGTTTGAGAAAGAAAAACAGGAATAGCCTTACTTTTGCGAGTTAAGATGAAATTCGGATTTTTGCTCAAAAACACCAATTCCTTCAGTCAAAACAAGTTCAAACTCATTTGTCCTTCATATATATCAATTCTAAGTAGGTTCCATGCATAAACCTCTTTAAATGTCCTTGTATGAGAAAGAAAAACAGGAATAGCCTTACTTTTGCGAGTTAAGGCCAAATTGGTATTTTTGCTATAAAATGAATTCCTTCAGTCAAAACAAGTTCAAACTCATTTTTCCTTCATATATATCATTTTTAAGTAGGTTCCATGCATAAACCTCTTTAAATGTCCTTATTTGAGAAAGAAAAACAGGAATAGCCTTACTTTTGCGAGTTAAGGCCAAATTTGTATTTTTGCTATAAAATGAATTCCTTCAGTCAAAACAAGTTCAAACTCATTTGTCCTTCATATATATCATTTTTAAGTAGGTTCCATGCATAAACCTCCTTAAATGACCTTGTTTGAGAAAGAAAAACAGGAATAGCCTTACTTTTGCGAGTTAAGGCTAAATTGATATTTTTGCTATAAAATGAATTCCTTCAGTCAAAACAAGTTCAAACTCATTTGTCCTTCATATATATAATTTCTAAGTAGGATCCATGCATAAACCTCTTTAAATTACCTTGTTTGAGAAAGAAAAACAGGAATAGCCTTACTTTTGCAAATTAAGACGAAATTCGGATTTTTGCTTAAAAACACCATTTCCTTCATTCAAAACAAGTTCAAACTCATTTGTCCTTCACATATATAAATTCTAAGTAAGTTCCATGCATAAACCTCTTTAAATGTCCTTGTATGAGAAATAAAAACAGGAATAGCCTTACTTTTGCGAATTAAGACGAAATTCGGATTTTTGCTTAAAAACACCAATTCCTTCATTCAAAACAAGTTCAAACTCATTTGTCCTTCATATATATCCATTCTAAGCAGGTTACATGCATAAACCTCTTTAAATGTCCTTGTATGAAAAAGAAAAACAGGAATTCCTTACTTTTGCGAGTTAAGACGAAATTCGGATTTTTGCTTAAAAACACCAATTCCTTCAGTCAAAACAAGTTCAAACTCCTTTGTCCTTCATATATAGCCATTCTAAGTAGGTTACATGCATAAACCTCTTTAGATGACCTTGTTTGAGAAAGAAACACAAGAATAACCTTATTTTTGCGAGTTAAGGCCAAATTGTTATTTTTGCTATAAAATGAATTCCTTCAGTCAAAACAAGTTCAGTCATTTGTCCTTCATATATATCATTTGTAAGTAGGTTCCATTCATAAACCTCTCTAAATGACCTTGTTTTAGAAAGAAAATCAGGAATAGCCTTACTTTTGCGAGTTAAGGCCAAATTGGTATTTTTGCTATAAAATGAATTCCTTCAGTCAAAACAAGTTCAGTCATTTGTCCTTCATATATATCATTTGTAAGTAGGTTCCATTCATAAACCTCTCTAAATGACCTTGTTTTAGAAAGAAAATCAGGAATAGCCTTACTTTTGCGAGTTAAGGCCAAATTGGTATTTTTGCTATAAAATGAATTCCTTCAGTCAAAACAAGTTCAAACTCATTTGTCCTTCATATATATCCATTCTAAACAGGTTCCATGCATAAACATCTTTAAATGACCTTGTATGACAAAGAAAAACAGGAATAGCCTTACTTTGGCGAGTTAAGGCCAAATTTGTATTTTTGCTATAAAATGAATTCCTTCAGTCAAAACAAGTTCAAACTCATTTGTCCTTCATATATATCATTTTTAAGTAGGTTCCATGCATAAACCTCTTTAAATGACCTTGTATGAGAAAGAAACACAAGAATAACCTTATTTTTGCGAGTTAAGGCCAAATTGGTATTTTTGATATAAAATGAAATTCTTCGGTCAAAACAAGTTCAAACTCATTTGTCCTTCATATATATCAATTCTAAGTAGGTTCCATGCATAAACCTCTTTAAATGTCCTTTTATGAGAAAGAAAAACAGGAATAGCCTTACTTTTGCGAGTTAAGACGAAATTCGGATTTTTGCTTAAAAACACCAATTCCTTCATTCAAAACGAGTTCAATCTCATTTGTCCTTCATATATATCCATTCTAAGTAGGTTTCATACATAAAGCTCTTTAAATGACCTTGTTTGAGAAAGAAAAACAGGAATAGCCTTACTTTTGCGAGTTAAGACGAAATTCGGATTTTTGCTTAAAAACACCAATTCCTTCAGTCAAAACAAGTTCAAACTCATTTGTCCTTCACATATTTCCATTCTAAGTAGGTTCCATGCATAAAGCTCTTTAAATTACCTTGTTTGAGAAAGAAACACAAGAATAACCTTATTTTTGTGAGTTAAGGCCAAATTGGTATTTTTGCTATAAAATGAATTCCTTCAGTCAAAACAAGTTCAAACTCCTTTTTCCTTCATATATATCCATTCTAAGAAGGTTCCATGAAAAAACCTCTTTAAATGACCTTATTTGAGAAAGAAAAACAGGAATAGCCTTACTTTTGCGAGTTAAGACGAAAGTCGGATTTTTGCTTAAAAACACCAATTCCTTCAGTCAAAACAAGTTCAAACTCATTTGTTCTTCATATATATCATTTTTAAGTAGGTTCCATGCATAAACCTCTTTAAATGTCCTTATTTGAGAAAGAAAAACAGGAATAGCCTTACTTTTGCGAGTTAAGGACAAATTTGTATTTTTGCTATAAAATGAATTCCTTCAGTCAAAACAAGTTCAAACTCATTTGTCCTTCATATATATCAATTCTAAGTAGGTTACATGCATAAACCTCTTTAAATGACATTGTTTGAGAAAGAAAAACAGGAATAGCCTTACTTTTGCGAGTTAAGGCCAAATTGGTATTTTTGCTATAAAATGAATTTCTTCAGTCAAAACAAGTTCAGTCATTTGTCCTTCATATATATCATTTGTAAGTAGGTTACATTCATAAACCTCTCTAAATGACCTTGTTTTAGAAAGAAAATCAGGAATAGCCTTACTTTTGCGAGTTAAGGCCAAATTTGAATTTTTGCTATAAAATGAATTCCTTCAGTCAAAACAAGTTCAAACTCATTTGTCCTTCATATATATCCATTCTAAACAGGTTCCATGCATAAACATCTTTAAATGACCTTGTATGACAAAGAAAAACAGGAATAGCCTTACTTTTGCGAGCTAAGGCCAAATTTGTATTTTTGCTATAAAATGAATTCCTTCAGTCAAAACAAGTTCAAACTCATTTGTCCTTCATATATATCAATTCTAAGTAGGTTCCATGCATAAACCTCTTTAAATGTCCTTGTATGAGAAAGAAAAACAGGAATAGCCTTACTTTTGCGAGTTAAGGCCAAATTGGTATTTTTGCTATAAAACGATTTCCTTCAGTCAAAACAAGTTCAAACTCATTTGTCCTTCATATATATCATTTTTAAGTAGGTTCCATGCATAAACCTCTTTAAATGACCTTGTTTGAGAAAGAAAAACAGGAATAGACTTGCTTTTGCGAGTTAAGGCCAAATTGGTATTTTTGCTATAAAACGATTTCCTTCAGTCAAAACAAGTTCAAACTCATTTGTCCTTCATATATATCATTTTTAAGTAGGTTCCATGCATAAACCTCTTTAAATGACCTTGTTTGAGAAAGAAAAACAGGAATAGACTTGCTTTTGCGAGTTAAGGCCAAATTGGTATTTTTGCTATAAAATGAATTCCTTCAGTCAAAACAAGTTCAAACTCATTGTCCTTCATATATATAATTTCTAAGTAGGATCCATGCATAAACCTCTTTAAATTACCTTGTATGAGAAAGAAACACAAGAATAACCTTATTTTTGCGAGTTAAGGCCAAATTGGTATTTTTGATATAAAATGAAATTCTTCGGTCAAAACAAGTTCAAACTCATTTGTCCTTCATATATATCAATTCTAAGTAGGTTCCATGCATAAACCTCTTTAAATGTCCTTTTATGAGAAAGAAAAACAGGAATAGCCTTACTTTTGCGAGTTAAGACGAAATTCGGATTTTTGCTTAAAAACACCAATTCCTTCATTCAAAACGAGTTCAATCTCATTTTTCCTTCATATATATCCATTCTAAGTAGGTTTCATACATAAAGCTCTTTAAATGACCTTGTTTGAGAAAGAAAAACAGGAATAGCCTTACTTTTGCGAGTTAAGACGAAATTCGGATTTTTGCTTAAAAACACCATTTCCTTCATTCAAAACAAGTTCAAACTCATTTGTCCTTCATATATATAAATTCTAAGTAGGTTCCATGCATAAACCTCTTTAAATGTCCTTGTATGAGAAAGAAAAACAGGAATAGCCTTATTTTTGCGAGTTAAGGCCAAATTGGTATTTTTGCTATAAAATGAATTCCTTCAGTCAAAACAAGTTCAAACTCCTTTGTCCTTCATATATATCCATTCTAAGAAGGTTCTATGAAAAAACCTCTTTAAACGACCTTGTTTGAGAAAGAAAAACAGGAATAACCTTACTTTGGCGAGTTAAGACGAAATTCGGATTTTTGCTTAAAAACACCAATTTCTTCAGTCAAAACAAGTTCAAACTCATTTGTCCTTCATATATTTCCATTCTAAGGAGGTTCCATGCATAAAGCTCTTTAAATGACCTTGTTTGAGAAAGAAAAACAGGAATAGCCTTACTTTTGCGAGTTAAGATGAAATTCGGATTTTTGCTTAAAAACACCATTTCCTTCATTCAAAACAAGTTCAAACTCCTTTGTCCTTCATATATAGCCATTCTAAGTAGGTTACATGCATAAACCTCTTTAAATGACCTTGTTTGAGAAAGAAACACAAGAATAACCTTATTTTTGCGAGTTAAGGCCAAATTGTTATTTTTGCTATAAAATGAATTCCTTCAGTCAAAACAAGTTCAAACTCCTTTGTCCTTCATATATATCCATTCAAAGCAGGTTCCATGCATAAACCTCTTTAAATGACCTTGTATGACAAAGAAAAACAGGAATAGCCTTACTTTTGCGAGTTAAGGCCAAATTGGTATTTTTGATATAAAATGAATTCCTTCAGTCAAAACAAGTTCAAACTCATTTGTCCTTCATATATATCCATTCTAAGCAGGTTCCATGCATAAACCTCTTTAAATTACCTTGTATGAGAATGAAACACAAGAATAACCTTATTTTTGCGAGTTAAGGCCAAATTGGTATTTTTCCTATAAAATGAATTCTTTCAGTCAAAACAAGTTCAAACTCCTTTGTCCTTCATATATATCCATTCTACGCAGGTTCCATGCATAAAGCTCTTTAAATGACCTTGTTTGAGAAAGAAAAACAGGAATAGCCTTACTTTTGCGAGTTAAGGCCAAATTGGTATTTTTGCTATAAAATGAATTTCTTCAGTCAAAACAAGTTCAGTCATTTGTCCTTCATATATATCATTTGTAAGTAGGTTACATGCATAAACCTCTTTAAATGACCTTGTATGACAAAGAAAAACAGGAATAGCCTTACTTTTGCGAGTAAAGGCCGAATTGGTATTTTTGCTATAAAATGAATTCTTTCAGTCAAAACAAGTATAAACTCCTTTGTCCTTCATATATATCCATTCTAAGAAGGTTCCATGAAAAAACCTCTTTAAATGACCTTGTTTGAGAAAGAAAAACAGGAATAACCTTACTTTTGCGAGTTAAGACGAAATTCAGATTTTTGCTATAGAATGAATTCCTTCAGTCAAAACAAGTTCAAACTCATTTTTCCGTCATATATATCAATTCTAAGTAGGTTCCATGCATAAACCTCTTTAAATGTCCTTGTATGAGAAAGAAAAACAGGAATAGCCTTACTTTTGCGAGTTAAGACGAAATTCGGATTTTTGCTTAAAAACACCAATTCCTTCAGTCAAAACAAGTTCAAACTCATTTGTCCTTCATATATTTCCCTTCTAAGTAGGTTCCATGCATAAATCTCTTTAAATGACCTTGTTTGAGAAAGAAAAACAGGAATAGCCTTACGTTTGCGAGTAAAGACGAAATTCGGATTTTTGCTTAAAAACACCATTTCATTCATTCAAAACAAGTTCAAACTCATTTGTCCTTCATATATATAAATTCTAAGTAGGTTCCATGCATAAACCTCTTTAAATGTCCTTGTATGAGAAAGAAAAACAGGAATAGCCTTATTTTTGCGAGTTAAGGCCAAATTGGTATTTTTGCTATAAAATGAATTCCTTCAGTCAAAACAAGTTCAAACTCCTTTGTCCTTCATATATATCCATTCTAAGAAGGTTCTATGAAAAAACCTCTTTAAATGACCTTGTTTGAGAAAGAAAAACAGGAATAACCTTACTTTGGCGAGTTAAGACGAAATTCGGATTTTTGCTTAAAAACACCAATTTCTTCAGTCAAAACAAGTTCAAACTCATTTGTCCTTCATATATTTCCATTCTAAGGAGGTTCCATGCATAAAGCTCTTTAAATGACCTTGTTTGAGAAAGAAAAACAGGAATAGCCTTACTTTTGCGAGTTAAGATGAAATTCGGATTTTTGCTTAAAAACACCATTTCCTTCATTCAAAACAAGTTCAAACTCCTTTGTCCTTCATATATAGCCATTCTAAGTAGGTTACATGCATAAACCTCTTTAAATGACCTTGTTTGAGAAAGAAACACAAGAATAACCTTATTTTTGCGAGTTAAGGCCAAATTGTTATTTTTGCTATAAAATGAATTCCTTCAGTCAAAACAAGTTCAAACTCCTTTGTCCTTCATATATATCCATTCAAAGCAGGTTCCATGCATAAACCTCTTTAAATGACCTTGTATGACAAAGAAAAACAGGAATAGCCTTACTTTTGCGAGTTAAGGCCAAATTGGTATTTTTGATATAAAATGAATTCCTTCAGTCAAAACAAGTTCAAACTCATTTGTCCTTCATATATATCCATTCTAAGCAGGTTCCATGCATAAACCTCTTTAAATTACCTTGTATGAGAATGAAACACAAGAATAACCTTATTTTTGCGAGTTAAGGCCAAATTGGTATTTTTCCTATAAAATGAATTCTTTCAGTCAAAACAAGTTCAAACTCCTTTGTCCTTCATATATATCCATTCTACGCAGGTTCCATGCATAAAGCTCTTTAAATGACCTTGTTTGAGAAAGAAAAACAGGAATAGCCTTACTTTTGCGAGTTAAGGCCAAATTGGTATTTTTGCTATAAAATGAATTTCTTCAGTCAAAACAAGTTCAGTCATTTGTCCTTCATATATATCATTTGTAAGTAGGTTACATGCATAAACCTCTTTAAATGACCTTGTATGACAAAGAAAAACAGGAATAGCCTTACTTTTGCGAGTAAAGGCCGAATTGGTATTTTTGCTATAAAATGAATTCTTTCAGTCAAAACAAGTATAAACTCCTTTGTCCTTCATATATATCCATTCTAAGAAGGTTCCATGAAAAAACCTCTTTAAATGACCTTGTTTGAGAAAGAAAAACAGGAATAACCTTACTTTTGCGAGTTAAGACGAAATTCAGATTTTTGCTATAGAATGAATTCCTTCAGTCAAAACAAGTTCAAACTCATTTTTCCGTCATATATATCAATTCTAAGTAGGTTCCATGCATAAACCTCTTTAAATGTCCTTGTATGAGAAAGAAAAACAGGAATAGCCTTACTTTTGCGAGTTAAGACGAAATTCGGATTTTTGCTTAAAAACACCAATTCCTTCAGTCAAAACAAGTTCAAACTCATTTGTCCTTCATATATTTCCCTTCTAAGTAGGTTCCATGCATAAATCTCTTTAAATGACCTTGTTTGAGAAAGAAAAACAGGAATAGCCTTACGTTTGCGAGTAAAGACGAAATTCGGATTTTTGCTTAAAAACACCATTTCATTCATTCAAAACAAGTTCAAACTCATTTGTCCTTCATATATAGCAATCTAAGTAGGTTACATGCATAAACCTCTTTAAATGACCTTGTTTGAGAAAGAAACACAAGAATAATCTTATTTTTGCGAGTTAAGGCCAAATTTTTATTTTTGCTATAAAATGAATTCCTTCAGTCAAAACAAGTTCAAACTCCTTTGTCCTTCATATATATCCATTCTAAGCAGGTTCCATGCATAAACCTCTTTAAATGACCTTGTATGACAAAGAAAAACAGGAATAGCCTTACTTTTGCGAGTTAAGGCCAAATTGGTATTTTTGCTATAAAATGAATTCCTTCAGTCAAAACAAGTTCAAACTCATTTGTCCTTCATATATATCCATTCTAAGAAGGTTCCATGAAAAAAAACTCTTTAAATGACCTTGTTTGAGAAAGAAAGACAGGAATAACCTTACTTTTGCGAGTTAAGAAGAAATTCGGATTATTGCTTAAAAACACCAATTCCTTCAGTCAAAACAAGTTCAAACTCCTTTGTCCTTCATATATATCCATTCTAAGCAGGTTCCATGCATAAACCTCTTTAAATGACCTTGTATGACAAAGAAAAACAGGAATAGCCTTACTTTTGCGAGTTAAGGCCAAATTGGTATTTTTGCTATAAAATGAATTCCTTCAGTCAAAACAAGTTCAAACTCATTTGTCCTTCATATATATCCATTCTAAGAAGGTTCCATGAAAAAAAACTCTTTAAATGACCTTGTATGAGCAAGAAAAACAGGAATAGCCTTACTTTTGCGAGTTAAGGCCAAATTGGTATTTTTGCTATGAAATAAATTCCTTCAGTCAAAACAAGTTCAAACTCCTTTGTCCTTCATATATATCCATTCTACGCAGGTTCCATGCATAAACCTCTTTAAATTACCTTGTTTGAGAAAGAAAAACAGGAATAGCCTTACTTTTGCAAATTAAGGCCAAATTGTTATTTTTGCTATAAAATGAATTCCTTCAGTCAAAACAAGTTCAAACTCATTTGTCCTTCATATATAGCCATTCTAAGTAGGTTTCATGCATAAACCTCTTTAAATGTCCTTGTATGAGAAAGAAAAACAGGAATAGCCTTATTTTTGCGAGTTAAGGCCAAATTGGTATTTTTGCTATAAAACTAATTCCTTCAGTCAAAACAAGTTCAAACTACTTTGTCCTTCATATATATCCATTCTAAGCAGGTTCCATGCATAAACCTCTTTAAATTACCTTGTATGAGAAAGAAACACAAGAATAACCTTATTTTTGCGAGTTAAGGCCAAATTGGTATTTTTTTCTATAAAATGAATTCTTTCAGTCAAAACAAGTATAAACTCCTTTGTCCTTCATATATATCCATTCTACGAAGGTTCCATGAAAAAACCTCTTTAAATGACCTTGTTTGAGAAAGAAAAACAGGAATAACCTTACTTTTGCGAGTAAAGACGAAATTCGGATTTTTGCTTAAAAACACCAATTCCTTCAGTCAAAACAAGTTCAAACATCTTTGTCCTTCATATATATCCATTCAAAGCAGGTTCCATGCATAAACCTCTTTAAATGACCTTGTATGATAAAGAAAAACAGGAATAGCCTTACTTTTGCGAGTTAAGGCCAAATTTGTATTTTTGCTATAAAATGAATTCCTTCAGTCAAAACAAGTTCAAACTCATTTGTCCTTCATATATATCCATTCTAAGCAGGTTCCATGCATAAACCTCTTTAAATTACCTTGTATGAGAATGAAACACAAGAATAACCTTATTTTTGCGAGTTAAGGCCAAATTGGTATTTTTCCTATAAAATGAATTCTTTCAGTCAAAACAAGTTCAAACTCCTTTGTCCTTCATATATATCCATTCTACGCAGGTTCCATGCATAAAGCTCTTTAAATGACCTTGTTTGAGAAAGAAACACAAGAATAATATTATTTTTGCGAGTTAAGGCCAAATTGTTATTTTTGCTATAAAATGAATTCCTTCAGTCAAAACAAGTTCAAACTCCTTTGTCCTTCATATATATCCATTCTAAGCAGGTTCCATGCATAAACCTCTTTAAATGACCTTGTATGACAAAGAAAAACAGGAATAGCCTTACTTTTGCGAGTAAAGGCCGAATTGGTATTTTTGCTATAAAATGAATTCTTTCAGTCAAAACAAGTATAAACTCCTTTGTCCTTCATATATATCCATTCTAAGAAGGTTCCATGAAAAAACCTCTTTAAATGACCTTGTTTGAGAAAGAAAAACAGGAATAACCTTACTTTTGCGAGTTAAGACGAAATTCAGATTTTTTCTATAGAATGAATTCCTTCAGTCAAAACAAGTTCAAACTCATTTTTCCGTCATATATATCAATTCTAAGTAGGTTCCATGCATAAACCTCTTTAAATGTCCTTGTATGAGAAAGAAAAACAGGAATAGCCTTACTTTTGCGAGTTAAGACGAAATTCGGATTTTTGCTTAAAAACACCAATTCCTTCAGTCAAAACAAGTTCAAACTCATTTGTCCTTCATATATTTCCCTTCTAAGTAGGTTCCATGCATAAATCTCTTTAAATGACCTTGTTTGAGAAAGAAAAACAGGAATAGCCTTACGTTTGCGAGTAAAGACGAAATTCGGATTTTTGCTTAAAAACACCATTTCATTCATTCAAAACAAGTTCAAACTCATTTGTCCTTCATATATAGCAATCTAAGTAGGTTACATGCATAAACCTCTTTAAATGACCTTGTTTGAGAAAGAAACACAAGAATAATCTTATTTTTGCGAGTTAAGGCCAAATTTTTATTTTTGCTATAAAATGAATTCCTTCAGTCAAAACAAGTTCAAACTCCTTTGTCCTTCATATATATCCATTCTAAGCAGGTTCCATGCATAAACCTCTTTAAATGACCTTGTATGACAAAGAAAAACAGGAATAGCCTTACTTTTGCGAGTTAAGGCCAAATTGGTATTTTTGCTATAAAATGAATTCCTTCAGTCAAAACAAGTTCAAACTCATTTGTCCTTCATATATATCCATTCTAAGAAGGTTCCATGAAAAAAAACTCTTTAAATGACCTTGTTTGAGAAAGAAAGACAGGAATAACCTTACTTTTGCGAGTTAAGAAGAAATTCGGATTATTGCTTAAAAACACCAATTCCTTCAGTCAAAATAAGTTGAAACTCATTTGTCCTTCATATATTTCTATTCTAAGTAGGTTCCATGCATAAAGCTCTTTAAATGACCTTGTTTGAGCAAGAAAAACAGGAATAGCCTTACTTTTGCGAGTTAAGGCCAAATTGGTATTTTTGCTATGAAATAAATTCCTTCAGTCAAAAAGAGTTCAAACTCCTTTGTCCTTCATATATATCCATTCTAAGAAGGTTCCATGCATAAAGCTCTTTAAATGACCTTGTTTGAGCAAGAAAAACAGGAATAGCCTTACTTTTGCGAGTTAAGGCCAAATTGGTATTTTTGCTATGAAATAAATTCCTTCAGTCAAAACAAGTTCAAACTCCTTTGTCCTTCATATATATCCATTCTACGCAGGTTCCATGCATAAACCTCTTTAAATTACCTTGTTTGAGAAAGAAAAACACGAATAGCCTTACTTTTGCAAATTAAGGCCAAATTGTTATTTTTGCTATAAAATGAATTCCTTCAGTCAAAACAAGTTCAAACTCATTTGTCCTTCATATATAGCCATTCTAAGTAGGTTTCATGCATAAACCTCTTTAAATGTCCTTGTATGAGAAAGAAAAACAGGAATAGCCTTATTTTTGCGAGTTAAGGCCAAATTGGTATTTTTGCTATAAAACTAATTCCTTCAGTCAAAACAAGTTCAAACTACTTTGTCCTTCATATATATCCATTCTAAGCAGGTTCCATGCATAAACCTCTTTAAATTACCTTGTATGAGAAAGAAACACAAGAATAACCTTATTTTTGCGAGTTAAGGCCAAATTGGTATTTTTTTCTATAAAATGAATTCTTTCAGTCAAAACAAGTATAAACTCCTTTGTCCTTCATATATATCCATTCTACGAAGGTTCCATGAAAAAACCTCTTTAAATGACCTTGTTTGAGAAAGAAAAACAGGAATAACCTTACTTTTGCGAGTAAAGACGAAATTCGGATTTTTGCTTAAAAACACCAATTCCTTCATTCAAAACGAGTTCAATCTCATTTGTCCTTCATATATATCCATTCTAAGTAGGTTTCATACATAAAGCTCTTTAAATGACCTTGTTTGAGAAAGAAAAACAGGAATAGCCTTACTTTTGCGAGTTAAGACGAAATTCGGATTTTTGCTTAAAAACACCATTTCCTTCATTCAAAACAAGTTCAAACTCATTTGTCCTTCATATATATAAATTCTAAGTAGGTTCCATGCATAAACCTCTTTAAATGTCCCTGTATGAGAAAGAAAAACAGGAATAGCCTTATTTTTGCGAGTTAAGGCCAAATTGGTATTTTTGCTATAAAATGAATTCCTTCAGTCAAAACAAGTTCAAACTCATTTGTCCTTCATATATAGCCATTCTAAGTAGGTTTCATGCATAAACCTCTTTAAATGTCCTTGTATGAGAAAGAAAAACAGGAATAGCCTTATTTTTGCGAGTTAAGGCCAAATTGGTATTTTTGCTATAAAACTAATTCCTTCAGTCAAAACAAGTTCAAACTACTTTGTCCTTCATATATATCCATTCTAAGCAGGTTCCATGCATAAACCTCTTTAAATTACCTTGTATGAGAAAGAAACACAAGAATAACCTTATTTTTGCGAGTTAAGGCCAAATTGGTATTTTTTTCTATAAAATGAATTCTTTCAGTCAAAACAAGTATAAACTCCTTTGTCCTTCATATATATCCATTCTACGAAGGTTCCATGAAAAAACCTCTTTAAATGACCTTGTTTGAGAAAGAAAAACAGGAATAACCTTACTTTTGCGAGTAAAGACGAAATTCGGATTTTTGCTTAAAAACACCAATTCCTTCAGTCAAAACAAGTTCAAACATCTTTGTCCTTCATATATAGCCATTCTAAGTAGGTTCCATGCATAAACCTCTTTAAATGTCCTTTTATGAGAAAGAAAAACAGGAATAGCCTTACTTTTGCGAGTTAAGACGAAATTCGGATTTTTGCTTAAAAACACCAATTCCTTCATTCAAAACGAGTTCAATCTCATTTGTCCTTCATATATATCCATTCTAAGTAGGTTTCATACATAAAGCTCTTTAAATGACCTTGTTTGAGAAAGAAAAACAGGAATAGCCTTACTTTTGCGAGTTAAGACGAAATTCGGATTTTTGCTTAAAAACACCATTTCCTTCATTCAAAACAAGTTCAAACTCATTTGTCCTTCATATATATAAATTCTAAGTAGGTTCCATGCATAAACCTCTTTAAATGTCCTTGTATGAGAAAGAAAAACAGGAATAGCCTTATTTTTGCGAGTTAAGGCCAAATTGGTATTTTTGCTATAAAATGAATTCCTTCAGTCAAAACAAGTTCAAACTCCTTTGTCCTTCATATATATCCATTCTAAGAAGGTTCTATGAAAAAACCTCTTTAAATGACCTTGTTTGAGAAAGAAAAACAGGAATAACCTTACTTTGGCGAGTTAAGACGAAATTCGGATTTTTGCTTAAAAACACCAATTTCTTCAGTCAAAACAAGTTCAAACTCATTTGTCCTTCATATATTTCCATTCTAAGGAGGTTCCATGCATAAAGCTCTTTAAATGACCTTGTTTGAGAAAGAAAAACAGGAATAGCCTTACTTTTGCGAGTTAAGATGAAATTCGGATTTTTGCTTAAAAACACCATTTCCTTCATTCAAAACAAGTTCAAACTCCTTTGTCCTTCATATATAGCCATTCTAAGTAGGTTACATGCATAAACCTCTTTAAATGACCTTGTTTGAGAAAGAAACACAAGAATAACCTTATTTTTGCGAGTTAAGGCCAAATTGTTATTTTTGCTATAAAATGAATTCCTTCAGTCAAAACAAGTTCAAACTCCTTTGTCCTTCATATATATCCATTCAAAGCAGGTTCCATGCATAAACCTCTTTAAATGACCTTGTATGACAAAGAAAAACAGGAATAGCCTTACTTTTGCGAGTTAAGGCCAAATTTGTATTTTTGATATAAAATGAATTCCTTCAGTCAAAACAAGTTCAAACTCATTTGTCCTTCATATATATCCATTCTAAGCAGGTTCCATGCATAAACCTCTTTAAATTACCTTGTATGAGAATGAAACACAAGAATAACCTTATTTTTGCGAGTTAAGGCCAAATTGGTATTTTTCCTATAAAATGAATTCTTTCAGTCAAAACAAGTTCAAACTCCTTTGTCCTTCATATATATCCATTCTACGCAGGTTCCATGCATAAAGCTCTTTAAATGACCTTGTTTGAGAAAGAAAAACAGGAATAGCCTTACTTTTGCGAGTTAAGGCCAAATTGGTATTTTTGCTATAAAATGAATTTCTTCAGTCAAAACAAGTTCAGTCATTTGTCCTTCATATATATCATTTGTAAGTAGGTTACATGCATAAACCTCTTTAAATGACCTTGTATGACAAAGAAAAACAGGAATAGCCTTACTTTTGCGAGTAAAGGCCGAATTGGTATTTTTGCTATAAAATGAATTCTTTCAGTCAAAACAAGTATAAACTCCTTTGTCCTTCATATATATCCATTCTAAGAAGGTTCCATGAAAAAACCTCTTTAAATGACCTTGTTTGAGAAAGAAAAACAGGAATAACCTTACTTTTGCGAGTTAAGACGAAATTCAGATTTTTTCTATAGAATGAATTCCTTCAGTCAAAACAAGTTCAAACTCATTTTTCCGTCATATATATCAATTCTAAGTAGGTTCCATGCATAAACCTCTTTAAATGTCCTTGTATGAGAAAGAAAAACAGGAATAGCCTTACTTTTGCGAGTTAAGACGAAATTCGGATTTTTGCTTAAAAACACCAATTCCTTCAGTCAAAACAAGTTCAAACTCATTTGTCCTTCATATATTTCCATTCTAAGTAGGTTCCATGCATAAATCTCTTTAAATGACCTTGTTTGAGAAAGAAAAACAGGAATAGCCTTACGTTTGCGAGTAAAGACGAAATTCGGATTTTTGCTTAAAAACACCATTTCATTCATTCAAAACAAGTTCAAACTCATTTGTCCTTCATATATAGCAATCTAAGTAGGTTACATGCATAAACCTCTTTAAATGACCTTGTTTGAGAAAGAAACACAAGAATAATCTTATTTTTGCGAGTTAAGGCCAAATTTTTATTTTTGCTATAAAATGAATTCCTTCAGTCAAAACAAGTTCAAACTCCTTTGTCCTTCATATATATCCATTCTAAGCAGGTTCCATGCATAAACCTCTTTAAATGACCTTGTATGACAAAGAAAAACAGGAATAGCCTTACTTTTGCGAGTTAAGGCCAAATTGGTATTTTTGCTATAAAATGAATTCCTTCAGTCAAAACAAGTTCAAACTCATTTGTCCTTCATATATATCCATTCTAAGAAGGTTCCATGAAAAAAAACTCTTTAAATGACCTTGTATGAGCAAGAAAAACAGGAATAGCCTTACTTTTGCGAGTTAAGGCCAAATTGGTATTTTTGCTATGAAATAAATTCCTTCAGTCAAAACAAGTTCAAACTCCTTTGTCCTTCATATATATCCATTCTACGCAGGTTCCATGCATAAACCTCTTTAAATTACCTTGTTTGAGAAAGAAAAACAGGAATAGCCTTACTTTTGCAAATTAAGGCCAAATTGTTATTTTTGCTATAAAATGAATTCCTTCAGTCAAAACAAGTTCAAACTCATTTGTCCTTCATATATAGCCATTCTAAGTAGGTTTCATGCATAAACCTCTTTAAATGTCCTTGTATGAGAAAGAAAAACAGGAATAGCCTTATTTTTGCGAGTTAAGGCCAAATTGGTATTTTTGCTATAAAACTAATTCCTTCAGTCAAAACAAGTTCAAACTACTTTGTCCTTCATATATATCCATTCTAAGCAGGTTCCATGCATAAACCTCTTTAAATTACCTTGTATGAGAAAGAAACACAAGAATAACCTTATTTTTGCGAGTTAAGGCCAAATTGGTATTTTTTTCTATAAAATGAATTCTTTCAGTCAAAACAAGTATAAACTCCTTTGTCCTTCATATATATCCATTCTACGAAGGTTCCATGAAAAAACCTCTTTAAATGACCTTGTTTGAGAAAGAAAAACAGGAATAACCTTACTTTTGCGAGTAAAGACGAAATTCGGATTTTTGCTTAAAAACACCAATTCCTTCAGTCAAAACAAGTTCAAACATCTTTGTCCTTCATATATATCCATTCAAAGCAGGTTCCATGCATAAACCTCTTTAAATGACCTTGTATGATAAAGAAAAACAGGAATAGCCTTACTTTTGCGAGTTAAGGCCAAATTTGTATTTTTGCTATAAAATGAATTCCTTCAGTCAAAACAAGTTCAAACTCATTTGTCCTTCATATATATCCATTCTAAGCAGGTTCCATGCATAAACCTCTTTAAATTACCTTGTATGAGAATGAAACACAAGAATAACCTTATTTTTGCGAGTTAAGGCCAAATTGGTATTTTTCCTATAAAATGAATTCTTTCAGTCAAAACAAGTTCAAACTCCTTTGTCCTTCATATATATCCATTCTACGCAGGTTCCATGCATAAAGCTCTTTAAATGACCTTGTTTGAGAAAGAAACACAAGAATAATATTATTTTTGCGAGTTAAGGCCAAATTGTTATTTTTGCTATAAAATGAATTCCTTCAGTCAAAACAAGTTCAAACTCCTTTGTCCTTCATATATATCCATTCTAAGCAGGTTCCATGCATAAACCTCTTTAAATGACCTTGTATGACAAAGAAAAACAGGAATAGCCTTACTTTTGCGAGTAAAGGCCGAATTGGTATTTTTGCTATAAAATGAATTCTTTCAGTCAAAACAAGTATAAACTCCTTTGTCCTTCATATATATCCATTCTAAGAAGGTTCCATGAAAAAACCTCTTTAAATGACCTTGTTTGAGAAAGAAAAACAGGAATAACCTTACTTTTGCGAGTTAAGACGAAATTCAGATTTTTTCTATAGAATGAATTCCTTCAGTCAAAACAAGTTCAAACTCATTTTTCCGTCATATATATCAATTCTAAGTAGGTTCCATGCATAAACCTCTTTAAATGTCCTTGTATGAGAAAGAAAAACAGGAATAGCCTTACTTTTGCGAGTTAAGACGAAATTCGGATTTTTGCTTAAAAACACCAATTCCTTCAGTCAAAACAAGTTCAAACTCATTTGTCCTTCATATATTTCCCTTCTAAGTAGGTTCCATGCATAAATCTCTTTAAATGACCTTGTTTGAGAAAGAAAAACAGGAATAGCCTTACGTTTGCGAGTAAAGACGAAATTCGGATTTTTGCTTAAAAACACCATTTCATTCATTCAAAACAAGTTCAAACTCATTTGTCCTTCATATATAGCAATCTAAGTAGGTTACATGCATAAACCTCTTTAAATGACCTTGTTTGAGAAAGAAACACAAGAATAATCTTATTTTTGCGAGTTAAGGCCAAATTTTTATTTTTGCTATAAAATGAATTCCTTCAGTCAAAACAAGTTCAAACTCCTTTGTCCTTCATATATATCCATTCTAAGCAGGTTCCATGCATAAACCTCTTTAAATGTCCTTGTATGAGAAAGAAAAACAGGAATAGCCTTACTTTTGCGAGTTAAGGCCAAATTGGTATTTTTGCTATAAAATGAATTCCTTCAGTCAAAACAAGTTCAAACTCATTTGTCCTTCATATATATCCATTCTAAGAAGGTTCCATGAAAAAAAACTCTTTAAATGACCTTGTTTGAGAAAGAAAGACAGGAATAACCTTACTTTTGCGAGTTAAGAAGAAATTCGGATTATTGCTTAAAAACACCAATTCCTTCAGTCAAAATAAGTTGAAACTCATTTGTCCTTCATATATTTCTATTCTAAGTAGGTTCCATGCATAAAGCTCTTTAAATGACCTTGTTTGAGCAAGAAAAACAGGAATAGCCTTACTTTTGCGAGTTAAGGCCAAATTGGTATTTTTGCTATGAAATAAATTCCTTCAGTCAAAAAGAGTTCAAACTCCTTTGTCCTTCATATATATCCATTCTAAGAAGGTTCCATGCATAAAGCTCTTTAAATGACCTTGTTTGAGCAAGAAAAACAGGAATAGCCTTACTTTTGCGAGTTAAGGCCAAATTGGTATTTTTGCTATGAAATAAATTCCTTCAGTCAAAACAAGTTCAAACTCCTTTGTCCTTCATATATATCCATTCTACGCAGGTTCCATGCATAAACCTCTTTAAATTACCTTGTTTGAGAAAGAAAAACACGAATAGCCTTACTTTTGCAAATTAAGGCCAAATTGTTATTTTTGCTATAAAATGAATTCCTTCAGTCAAAACAAGTTCAAACTCATTTGTCCTTCATATATAGCCATTCTAAGTAGGTTTCATGCATAAACCTCTTTAAATGTCCTTGTATGAGAAAGAAAAACAGGAATAGCCTTATTTTTGCGAGTTAAGGCCAAATTGGTATTTTTGCTATAAAACTAATTCCTTCAGTCAAAACAAGTTCAAACTACTTTGTCCTTCATATATATCCATTCTAAGCAGGTTCCATGCATAAACCTCTTTAAATTACCTTGTATGAGAAAGAAACACAAGAATAACCTTATTTTTGCGAGTTAAGGCCAAATTGGTATTTTTTTCTATAAAATGAATTCTTTCAGTCAAAACAAGTATAAACTCCTTTGTCCTTCATATATATCCATTCTACGAAGGTTCCATGAAAAAACCTCTTTAAATGACCTTGTTTGAGAAAGAAAAACAGGAATAACCTTACTTTTGCGAGTAAAGACGAAATTCGGATTTTTGCTTAAAAACACCAATTCCTTCAGTCAAAACAAGTTCAAACATCTTTGTCCTTCATATATAGCCATTCTAAGTAGGTTCCATGCATAAACCTCTTTAAATGACCTTGTTTGAGAAAGAAACACAAGAATAATCTTATTTTTGCGAGTTAAGGCCAAATTTTTATTTTTGCTATAAAATGAATTCCTTCAGTCAAAACAAGTTCAAACTCCTTTGTCCTTCATATATATCCATTCTAAGCAGGTTCCATGCATAAACCTCTTTAAATGACCTTGTATGACAAAGAAAAACAGGAATAGCCTTACTTTTGCGAGTTAAGGCCAAATTGGTATTTTTGCTATAAAATGAATTCCTTCAGTCAAAACAAGTTCAAACTCATTTGTCCTTCATATATATCCATTCTAAGAAGGTTCCATGAAAAAAAACTCTTTAAATGACCTTGTTTGAGAAAGAAAGACAGGAATAACCTTACTTTTGCGAGTTAAGAAGAAATTCGGATTATTGCTTAAAAACACCAATTCCTTCAGTCAAAATAAGTTGAAACTCATTTGTCCTTCATATATTTCTATTCTAAGTAGGTTCCATGCATAAAGCTCTTTAAATGACCTTGTTTGAGCAAGAAAAACAGGAATAGCCTTACTTTTGCGAGTTAAGGCCAAATTGGTATTTTTGCTATGAAATAAATTCCTTCAGTCAAAAAGAGTTCAAACTCCTTTGTCCTTCATATATATCCATTCTAAGAAGGTTCCATGCATAAAGCTCTTTAAATGACCTTGTTTGAGCAAGAAAAACAGGAATAGCCTTACTTTTGCGAGTTAAGGCCAAATTGGTATTTTTGCTATGAAATAAATTCCTTCAGTCAAAACAAGTTCAAACTCCTTTGTCCTTCATATATATCCATTCTACGCAGGTTCCATGCATAAACCTCTTTAAATTACCTTGTTTGAGAAAGAAAAACAGGAATAGCCTTACTTTTGCAAATTAAGGCCAAATTGTTATTTTTGCTATAAAATGAATTCCTTCAGTCAAAACAAGTTCAAACTCATTTGTCCTTCATATATAGCCATTCTAAGTAGGTTTCATGCATAAACCTCTTTAAATGTCCTTGTATGAGAAAGAAAAACAGGAATAGCCTTATTTTTGCGAGTTAAGGCCAAATTGGTATTTTTGCTATAAAACTAATTCCTTCAGTCAAAACAAGTTCAAACTACTTTGTCCTTCATATATATCCATTCTAAGCAGGTTCCATGCATAAACCTCTTTAAATTACCTTGTATGAGAAAGAAACACAAGAATAACCTTATTTTTGCGAGTTAAGGCCAAATTGGTATTTTTTTCTATAAAATGAATTCTTTCAGTCAAAACAAGTATAAACTCCTTTGTCCTTCATATATATCCATTCTACGAAGGTTCCATGAAAAAACCTCTTTAAATGACCTTGTTTGAGAAAGAAAAACAGGAATAACCTTACTTTTGCGAGTAAAGACGAAATTCGGATTTTTGCTTAAAAACACCAATTCCTTCAGTCAAAACAAGTTCAAACATCTTTGTCCTTCATATATAGCCATTCTAAGTAGGTTCCATGCATAAACCTCTTTAAATGACCTTGTTTGAGAAAGAAACACAAGAATAATCTTATTTTTGCGAGTTAAGGCCAAATTTTTATTTTTGCTATAAAATGAATTCCTTCAGTCAAAACAAGTTCAAACTCCTTTGTCCTTCATATATATCCATTCTAAGCAGGTTCCATGCATAAACCTCTTTAAATGACCTTGTATGACAAAGAAAAACAGGAATAGCCTTACTTTTGCGAGTTAAGGCCAAATTGGTATTTTTGCTATAAAATGAATTCCTTCAGTCAAAACAAGTTCAAACTCATTTGTCCTTCATATATATCCATTCTAAGAAGGTTCCATGAAAAAAAACTCTTTAAATGACCTTGTTTGAGAAAGAAAGACAGGAATAACCTTACTTTTGCGAGTTAAGAAGAAATTCGGATTATTGCTTAAAAACACCAATTCCTTCAGTCAAAATAAGTTGAAACTCATTTGTCCTTCATATATTTCTATTCTAAGTAGGTTCCATGCATAAAGCTCTTTAAATGACCTTGTTTGAGCAAGAAAAACAGGAATAGCCTTACTTTTGCGAGTTAAGGCCAAATTGGTATTTTTGCTATGAAATAAATTCCTTCAGTCAAAAAGAGTTCAAACTCCTTTGTCCTTCATATATATCCATTCTAAGAAGGTTCCATGCATAAAGCTCTTTAAATGACCTTGTTTGAGCAAGAAAAACAGGAATAGCCTTACTTTTGCGAGTTAAGGCCAAATTGGTATTTTTGCTATGAAATAAATTCCTTCAGTCAAAACAAGTTCAAACTCCTTTGTCCTTCATATATATCCATTCTACGCAGGTTCCATGCATAAACCTCTTTAAATTACCTTGTTTGAGAAAGAAAAACAGGAATAGCCTTACTTTTGCAAATTAAGGCCAAATTGTTATTTTTGCTATAAAATGAATTCCTTCAGTCAAAACAAGTTCAAACTCATTTGTCCTTCATATATAGCCATTCTAAGTAGGTTTCATGCATAAACCTCTTTAAATGTCCTTGTATGAGAAAGAAAAACAGGAATAGCCTTATTTTTGCGAGTTAAGGCCAAATTGGTATTTTTGCTATAAAACTAATTCCTTCAGTCAAAACAAGTTCAAACTACTTTGTCCTTCATATATATCCATTCTAAGCAGGTTCCATGCATAAACCTCTTTAAATTACCTTGTATGAGAAAGAAACACAAGAATAACCTTATTTTTGCGAGTTAAGGCCAAATTGGTATTTTTTTCTATAAAATGAATTCTTTCAGTCAAAACAAGTATAAACTCCTTTGTCCTTCATATATATCCATTCTACGAAGGTTCCATGAAAAAACCTCTTTAAATGACCTTGTTTGAGAAAGAAAAACAGGAATAACCTTACTTTTGCGAGTAAAGACGAAATTCGGATTTTTGCTTAAAAACACCAATTCCTTCAGTCAAAACAAGTTCAAACATCTTTGTCCTTCATATATAGCCATTCTAAGTAGGTTCCATGCATAAACCTCTTTAAATGACCTTGTTTGAGAAAGAAACACAAGAATAATCTTATTTTTGCGAGTTAAGGCCAAATTTTTATTTTTGCTATAAAATGAATTCCTTCAGTCAAAACAAGTTGAAACTCATTTGTCCTTCATATATTTCTATTCTAAGTAGGTTCCATGCATAAAGCTCTTTAAATGACCTTGTTTGAGCAAGAAAAACAGGAATAGCCTTACTTTTGCGAGTTAAGGCCAAAGTGGTATTTTTGCTATGAAATAAATTCCTTCAGTCAAAAAGAGTTCAAACTCCTTTGTCCTTCATATATATCCATTCTAAGAAGGTTCCATGCATAAACCTCTTTAAATGACCTTGTTTGAGCAAGAAAAACAGGAATAGCCTTACTTTTGCGAGTTAAGGCCAAATTGGTATTTTTGCTATGAAATAAATTCCTTCAGTCAAAACAAGTTCAAACTCCTTTGTCCTTCATATATATCCATTGTACGCAGGTTCCATGCATAAACCTCTTTAAATGACCTTGTTTGAGAAAGAAAAACAGGAATAGCCTTACATTTGCGAGTTAAGGCCAAATTGTTATTTTTGCTATAAAATGAATTTCTTCAGTCAAAACAAGTTCAAACTCATTTGTCCTTCATATATAGCCATTCTAAGTAGGTTTCATGCATAAACCTCTTTAAATGTCCTTGTATGAGAAAGAAAAACAGGAATAGCCTTATTTTTGCGAGTTAAGGCCAAATTGGTATTTTTGCTATAAAACTAATTCCTTCAGTCAAAACAAGTTCAAACTACTTTGTCCTTCATATATATCCATTCTAAGCAGGTTCCATGCATAAACCTCTTTAAATTACCTTGTATGAGAAAGAAACACAAGAATAACCTTATTTTTGCGAGTTAAGGCCAAATTGGTATTTTTTTCTATAAAATGAATTCTTTCAGTCAAAACAAGTATAAACTCCTTTGTCCTTCATATATATCCATTCTACGAAGGTTCCATGAAAAAACCTCTTTAAATGACCTTGTTTGAGAAAGAAAAACAGGAATAACCTTACTTTTGCGAGTTAAGACGAAATTCGGATTTTTGCTTAAAAACACCAATTCCTTCAGTCAAAACAAGTTCAAACATCTTTGTCCTTCATATATAGCCATTCTAAGTAGGTTCCATGCATAAACCTCTTTAAATGACCTTGTTTGAGAAAGAAACACAAGAATAATCTTATTTTTGCGAGTTAAGGCCAAATTGTTATTTTTGCTATAAAATGAATTCCTTCTGTCAAAACAAGTTCAAACTCCTTTGTCCTTCATATATATCCATTCTAAGCAGGTTCCATGAATAAACCTCTTTAAATGACCTTGTATGACGAAGAAAAACAGGAATAGCCTTACTTTTGCGAGTTAAGGCCAAATTTGTATTTTTGCTATAAAATGAATTCCTTCAGTCAAAACAAGTTCAAACTCATTTGTCCTTCATATATATAAATTCTAAGTAGGTTTCATGCATAAACCTCTTTAAATGTCCTTGTATGAGAAAGAAAAACAGGAATAGCCTTATTTTTGCGAGTTAAGTTCAAATTGGTATTTTTGCTATAAAACGAATTCCTTCAGTCAAAACAAGTTCAAACTCATTTGTCCTTCATATATATACATTCTAAGCAGGTTCTCTGCATAAACCTCTTTAAATGACCTTGTAGGACTAAGAAAAACAGGAATAGCCTTACTTTTGCGAGTTAAGGCCAAATTTGTATTTTTGCTATAAAATGAATTCCTTCAGTCAAAACAAGTTCAAACTCCTTTGTCCTTCATATATATCATTTCTAAGTAGGTTCCATGCATAAAGCTCTTTAAATGACCTTGTTTGAGAAAGAAAAACAGGAATAACCTTATTTTTGCGAGTTAAGGCCAAATTGGTATTTTTGCTATAAAATGAATTCCTTCAGTCAAAACAAGTTCAAACTCATGTGCCCTTCATATATTTCTATTCTAAGTAGGTTCCATGCATAAAGCTCTTTAAATGACCTTGTTTGAGAAAGAAAAACAGGAATAGCCTTATTTTTGCGAGTTAAGGCCAAATTGGTATTTTTGCTATAAAATGAATTCCTTCAGTCAAAACAAGTTCAAACTCATTTGTCCTTCATATATATCATTTCTAAGTAGGTTCCATGCATAAACCTCTTTAAATGTCCTTGTATGAGAAAGAAAAACAGGAATAGCCTTACTTTTGCGAGTTAAGACGAAATTCGGATTTTTGCTTAAAAAAAACAATTCCTTCAGTCAAAACATGTTCAAACTCCTTTGTCCTTCATATATATCCATTCTAAGTAGGTTACATGCATAAAGCTCTTTAAATGACCTTGTTTGAGAAAGAAAAACAGGAATAGCCTTATTTTTGCGAGTTAAGGCCAATTTGGTATTTTTGCTATAAAATGAATTCCTTCAGTCAAAACAAGTTCAAAGTCATTTGTCCTTCATATATATCCATTCTAAGAAGGTTCCATGAAAAAACCTCTTTAAATGACCTTGTTTGAGAAAGAAAAACAGGAATAACCTTACTCTTGCGAGTTAAGACGAAATTCGGATTTTTGCTTAAAAACACCAATTCCTTCAGTCAAAACAAGTTCAAACATCTTTGTCCTTCATATATAGCCATTCTAAGTAGGTTCCATGCATAAACCTGTTTAAATGACCTTGTTTGAGAAAGAAACACAAGAATAATCTTATTTTTGCGAGTTAAGGCCAAATTTGTATTTTTGCTATAGAATGAATTCCTTCAGTCAAAACAAGTTCAAACTCATTTGTCCTTCATATATATCAATTCTAAGTAGGTTCCATGCATAAACCTCTTTAAATGTCCTTGTATGAGAAAGAAAAACAGGAATAGCCTTACTTTTGCGTGTTAAGGCCAAATTGGTATTTTTGCTATAAAATGAATTCCTTCAGTCAAAACAAGTTCAAACTCCTTTGTCCTTCATATATATCCATTCTAAGAAGGTTCCATGAAAAAAACTCTTTAAATGACCTTGTTTGAGAAAGAAAGACAGGAATAACCTTACTTTTGCGAGTTAAGAAGAAATTCGGATTATTGCTTAAAAACACCAATTCCTTCAGTCAAAACAAGTTGAAAGTCATTTGTCCTTCATATATTTCTATTCTAAGTAGGTTCCATGCATAAAGCTCTTTAAATGACCTTGTTTGAGCAAGAAAAACAGGAATAGCCTTACTTTTGCGAGTTAAGGCCAAATTGGTATTTTTGCTATGAAATAAATTCCTTCAGTCAAAACAAGTTCAAACTCCTTTGTCCTTCATATATATCCATTCTAAGAAGGTTCCATGCATAAAGCTCTTTAAATGACCTTGTTTGAGCAAGAAAAACAGGAATAGCCTTACTTTTGCGAGTTAAGTTCAAATTGGTATTTTTGCTATGAAATAAATTCCTTCAGTCAAAACAAGTTCAAACTCCTTTGTCCTTCATATATATCCATTCTAAGAAGGTTCCATGAAAAAACCTCTTTAAATGACCTTGTTTGAGAAAGAAAAACAGGAATAGCCTTACTTTTGCGAGTTAAGACGAAATTAGGATTTTTGCTTAAAAACACCAATTCCTTCAGTCAAAACAAGTTCTTAAAAACACCAATTCCTTCAGTCAAAACAAGTTCAAACTCATTTGTCCTTCATATATTTCCCTTCTAAGTAGGTTCCATGCATAAATCTCTTTAAATGACCTTGTTTGAGAAAGAAAAACAGGAATAGCCTTACTTTTGTGAGTAAAGACGAAATTCGGATTTTTGCTTAAAAACACCATTTCCCTCATTCAAAACAAGTTCAAACTCCTTTGTCCTTCATATATAGCCATTCTAAGTAGGTTACATTTATAAACCTCTTTAAATGACCTTGTTTGAGAAAGAAACACAAGAATAATCTTATTTTTGCGAGTTAAGGCCAAATTGTTATTTTTGCTATAAAATGAATTCCTTCAGTCAAAACAAGTTCAAACTCATTTGTCCTTCATATATATACATTCTAAGCAGGTTCTCTGCATAAACCTCTTTAAATGACCTTGTAGGACTAAGAAAAACAGGAATAGCCTTACTTTTGCGAGTTAAGGCCAAATTTGTATTTTTGCTATAAAATGAATTCCTTCAGTCAAAACAAGTTCAAACTCATTTTTCCGTCATATATATCAATTCTAAGTAGGTTCCATGCATAAACCTCTTTAAATGTCCTTGTATGAGAAAGAAAAACAGGAATAGCCTTACTTTTGCGAGTTAAGACGAAATTCGGATTTTTGCTTAAAAACACCAATTCCTTCAGTCAAAACAAGTTCAAACATCTTTGTCCTTCATATATATCCATTCAAAGCAGGTTCCATGCATAAACCTCTTTAAATGACCTTGTATGATAAAGAAAAACAGGAATAGCCTTACTTTTGCGAGTTAAGGCCAAATTTGTATTTTTGCTATAAAATGAATTCCTTCAGTCAAAACAAGTTCAAACTCATTTGTCCTTCATATATATCCATTCTAAGCAGGTTCCATGCATAAACCTCTTTAAATTACCTTGTATGAGAATGAAACACAAGAATAACCTTATTTTTGCGAGTTAAGGCCAAATTGGTATTTTTCCTATAAAATGAATTCTTTCAGTCAAAACAAGTTCAAACTCCTTTGTCCTTCATATATATCCATTCTACGCAGGTTCCATGCATAAAGCTCTTTAAATGACCTTGTTTGAGAAAGAAACACAAGAATAATATTATTTTTGCGAGTTAAGGCCAAATTGTTATTTTTGCTATAAAATGAATTCCTTCAGTCAAAACAAGTTCAAACTCCTTTGTCCTTCATATATATCCATTCTAAGCAGGTTCCATGCATAAACCTCTTTAAATGACCTTGTATGACAAAGAAAAACAGGAATAGCCTTACTTTTGCGAGTAAAGGCCGAATTGGTATTTTTGCTATAAAATGAATTCTTTCAGTCAAAACAAGTATAAACTCCTTTGTCCTTCATATATATCCATTCTACGAAGGTTCCATGAAAAAACCTCTTTAAATGACCTTGTTTGAGAAAGAAAAACAGGAATAACCTTACTTTTGCGAGTAAAGACGAAATTCGGATTTTTGCTTAAAAACACCAATTCCTTCAGTCAAAACAAGTTCAAACATCTTTGTCCTTCATATATAGCCATTCTAAGTAGGTTCCATGCATAAACCTCTTTAAATGACCTTGTTTGAGAAAGAAACACAAGAATAATCTTATTTTTGCGAGTTAAGGCCAAATTTTTATTTTTGCTATAAAATGAATTCCTTCAGTCAAAACAAGTTCAAACTCCTTTGTCCTTCATATATATCCATTCTAAGCAGGTTCCATGCATAAACCTCTTTAAATGACCTTGTATGACAAAGAAAAACAGGAATAGCCTTACTTTTGCGAGTTAAGGCCAAATTGGTATTTTTGCTATAAAATGAATTCCTTCAGTCAAAACAAGTTCAAACTCATTTGTCCTTCATATATATCCATTCTAAGAAGGTTCCATGAAAAAAAACTCTTTAAATGACCTTGTTTGAGAAAGAAAGACAGGAATAACCTTACTTTTGCGAGTTAAGAAGAAATTCGGATTATTGCTTAAAAACACCAATTCCTTCAGTCAAAATAAGTTGAAACTCATTTGTCCTTCATATATTTCTATTCTAAGTAGGTTCCATGCATAAAGCTCTTTAAATGACCTTGTTTGAGCAAGAAAAACAGGAATAGCCTTACTTTTGCGAGTTAAGGCCAAATTGGTATTTTTGCTATGAAATAAATTCCTTCAGTCAAAAAGAGTTCAAACTCCTTTGTCCTTCATATATATCCATTCTAAGAAGGTTCCATGCATAAAGCTCTTTAAATGACCTTGTTTGAGCAAGAAAAACAGGAATAGCCTTACTTTTGCGAGTTAAGGCCAAATTGGTATTTTTGCTATGAAATAAATTCCTTCAGTCAAAACAAGTTCAAACTCCTTTGTCCTTCATATATATCCATTCTACGCAGGTTCCATGCATAAACCTCTTTAAATTACCTTGTTTGAGAAAGAAAAACACGAATAGCCTTACTTTTGCAAATTAAGGCCAAATTGTTATTTTTGCTATAAAATGAATTCCTTCAGTCAAAACAAGTTCAAACTCATTTGTCCTTCATATATAGCCATTCTAAGTAGGTTTCATGCATAAACCTCTTTAAATGTCCTTGTATGAGAAAGAAAAACAGGAATAGCCTTATTTTTGCGAGTTAAGGCCAAATTGGTATTTTTGCTATAAAACTAATTCCTTCAGTCAAAACAAGTTCAAACTACTTTGTCCTTCATATATATCCATTCTAAGCAGGTTCCATGCATAAACCTCTTTAAATTACCTTGTATGAGAAAGAAACACAAGAATAACCTTATTTTTGCGAGTTAAGGCCAAATTGGTATTTTTTTCTATAAAATGAATTCTTTCAGTCAAAACAAGTATAAACTCCTTTGTCCTTCATATATATCCATTCTACGAAGGTTCCATGAAAAAACCTCTTTAAATGACCTTGTTTGAGAAAGAAAAACAGGAATAACCTTACTTTTGCGAGTAAAGACGAAATTCGGATTTTTGCTTAAAAACACCAATTCCTTCAGTCAAAACAAGTTCAAACATCTTTGTCCTTCATATATAGCCATTCTAAGTAGGTTCCATGCATAAACCTCTTTAAATGACCTTGTTTGAGAAAGAAACACAAGAATAATCTTATTTTTGCGAGTTAAGGCAAAATTTTTATTTTTGCTATAAAATGAATTCCTTCAGTCAAAACAAGTTCAAACTCCTTTGTCCTTCATATATATCCATTCTAAGCAGGTTCCATGCATAAACCTCTTTAAATGACCTTGTATGACAAAGAAAAACAGGAATAGCCTTACTTTTGCGAGTTAAGGCCAAATTGGTATTTTTGCTATAAAATGAATTCCTTCAGTCAAAACAAGTTCAAACTCATTTGTCCTTCATATATATCCATTCTAAGAAGGTTCCATGAAAAAAACTCTTTAAATGACCTTGTTTGAGAAAGAAAGACAGGAATAACCTTACTTTTGCGAGTTAAGAAGAAATTCGGATTATTGCTTAAAAACACCAATTCCTTCAGTCAAAATAAGTTGAAACTCATTTGTCCTTCATATATTTCTATTCTAAGTAGGTTCCATGCATAAAGCTCTTTAAATGACCTTGTTTGAGCAAGAAAAACAGGAATAGCCTTACTTTTGCGAGTTAAGGCCAAATTGGTATTTTTGCTATGAAATAAATTCCTTCAGTCAAAAAGAGTTCAAACTCCTTTGTCCTTCATATATATCCATTCTAAGAAGGTTCCATGCATAAAGCTCTTTAAATGACCTTGTTTGAGCAAGAAAAACAGGAATAGCCTTACTTTTGCGAGTTAAGGCCAAATTGGTATTTTTGCTATGAAATAAATTCCTTCAGTCAAAACAAGTTCAAACTCCTTTGTCCTTCATATATATCCATTCTACGCAGGTTCCATGCATAAACCTCTTTAAATTACCTTGTTTGAGAAAGAAAAACAGGAATAGCCTTACTTTTGCAAATTAAGGCCAAATTGTTATTTTTGCTATAAAATGAATTCCTTCAGTCAAAACAAGTTCAAACTCATTTGTCCTTCATATATAGCCATTCTAAGTAGGTTTCATGCATAAACCTCTTTAAATGTCCTTGTATGAGAAAGAAAAACAGGAATAGCCTTATTTTTGCGAGTTAAGGCCAAATTGGTATTTTTGCTATAAAACTAATTCCTTCAGTCAAAACAAGTTCAAACTACTTTGTCCTTCATATATATCCATTCTAAGCAGGTTCCATGCATAAACCTCTTTAAATTACCTTGTATGAGAAAGAAACACAAGAATAACCTTATTTTTGCGAGTTAAGGCCAAATTGGTATTTTTTTCTATAAAATGAATTCTTTCAGTCAAAACAAGTATAAACTCCTTTGTCCTTCATATATATCCATTCTACGAAGGTTCCATGAAAAAACCTCTTTAAATGACCTTGTTTGAGAAAGAAAAACAGGAATAACCTTACTTTTGCGAGTAAAGACGAAATTCGGATTTTTGCTTAAAAACACCAATTCCTTCAGTCAAAACAAGTTCAAACATCTTTGTCCTTCATATATAGCCATTCTAAGTAGGTTCCATGCATAAACCTCTTTAAATGACCTTGTTTGAGAAAGAAACACAAGAATAATCTTATTTTTGCGAGTTAAGGCCAAATTTTTATTTTTGCTATAAAATGAATTCCTTCAGTCAAAACAAGTTCAAACTCCTTTGTCCTTCATATATATCCATTCTAAGCAGGTTCCATGCATAAACCTCTTTAAATGACCTTGTTTGACAAAGAAAAACAGGAATAGCCTTACTTTTGCGAGTTAAGGCCAAAGTGGTATTTTTGCTATGAAATAAATTCCTTCAGTCAAAAAGAGTTCAAACTCCTTTGTCCTTCATATATATCCATTCTAAGAAGGTTCCATGCATAAACCTCTTTAAATGACCTTGTTTGAGCAAGAAAAACAGGAATAGCCTTACTTTTGCGAGTTAAGGCCAAATTGGTATTTTTGCTATGAAATAAATTCCTTCAGTCAAAACAAGTTCAAACTCCTTTGTCCTTCATATATATCCATTGTACGCAGGTTCCATGCATAAACCTCTTTAAATGACCTTGTTTGAGAAAGAAAAACAGGAATAGCCTTACATTTGCGAGTTAAGGCCAAATTGTTATTTTTGCTATAAAATGAATTTCTTCAGTCAAAACAAGTTCAAACTCATTTGTCCTTCATATATAGCCATTCTAAGTAGGTTTCATGCATAAACCTCTTTAAATGTCCTTGTATGAGAAAGAAAAACAGGAATAGCCTTATTTTTGCGAGTTAAGGCCAAATTGGTATTTTTGCTATAAAACTAATTCCTTCAGTCAAAACAAGTTCAAACTACTTTGTCCTTCATATATATCCATTCTAAGCAGGTTCCATGCATAAACCTCTTTAAATTACCTTGTATGAGAAAGAAACACAAGAATAACCTTATTTTTGCGAGTTAAGGCCAAATTGGTATTTTTTTCTATAAAATGAATTCTTTCAGTCAAAACAAGTATAAACTCCTTTGTCCTTCATATATATCCATTCTACGAAGGTTCCATGAAAAAACCTCTTTAAATGACCTTGTTTGAGAAAGAAAAACAGGAATAACCTTACTTTTGCGAGTTAAGACGAAATTCGGATTTTTGCTTAAAAACACCAATTCCTTCAGTCAAAACAAGTTCAAACATCTTTGTCCTTCATATATAGCCATTCTAAGTAGGTTCCATGCATAAACCTCTTTAAATGACCTTGTTTGAGAAAGAAACACAAGAATAATCTTATTTTTGCGAGTTAAGGCCAAATTGTTATTTTTGCTATAAAATGAATTCCTTCTGTCAAAACAAGTTCAAACTCCTTTGTCCTTCATATATATCCATTCTAAGCAGGTTCCATGAATAAACCTCTTTAAATGACCTTGTATGACGAAGAAAAACAGGAATAGCCTTACTTTTGCGAGTTAAGGCCAAATTTGTATTTTTGCTATAAAATGAATTCCTTCAGTCAAAACAAGTTCAAACTCATTTGTCCTTCATATATATACATTCTAAGCAGGTACTCTGCATAAACCTCTTTAAATGACCTTGTAGGACTAAGAAAAACAGGAATAGCCTTACTTTTGCGAGTTAAGGCCAAATTTGTATTTTTGCTATAAAATGAATTCCTTCAGTCAAAACAAGTTCAAACTCCTTTGTCCTTCATATATATCATTTCTAAGTAGGTTCCATGCATAAAGCTCTTTAAATGACCTTGTTTGAGAAAGAAAAACAGGAATAACCTTATTTTTGCGAGTTAAGGCCAAATTGGTATTTTTGCTATAAAATGAATTCCTTCAGTCAAAACAAGTTCAAACTCATGTGCCCTTCATATATTTCTATTCTAAGTAGGTTCCATGCATAAAGCTCTTTAAATGACCTTGTTTGAGAAAGAAAAACAGGAATAGCCTTATTTTTGCGAGTTAAGGCCAAATTGGTATTTTTGCTATAAAATGAATTCCTTCAGTCAAAACAAGTTCAAACTCATTTGTCCTTCATATATATCATTTCTAAGTAGGTTCCATGCATAAACCTCTTTAAATGTCCTTGTATGAGAAAGAAAAACAGGAATAGCCTTACTTTTGCGAGTTAAGACGAAATTCGGATTTTTGCTTAAAAAAAACAATTCCTTCAGTCAAAACATGTTCAAACTCCTTTGTCCTTCATATATATCCATTCTAAGTAGGTTACATGCATAAAGCTCTTTAAATGACCTTGTTTGAGAAAGAAAAACAGGAATAGCCTTATTTTTGCGAGTTAAGGCCAATTTGGTATTTTTGCTATAAAATGAATTCCTTCAGTCAAAACAAGTTCAAACTCCTTTGTCCTTCATTTATATCCATTCTAAGCAGGTTCCATGAAAAAACCTCTTTAAATTACCTTGTTTGAGAAAGAAAAACAGGAATAGCCTTACTTTTGCGAGTTAAGACGAAATTCGGATTTTTGCTTAAAAACACCAATTCCTTCAGTCAAAACAAGTTCAAACTCATTTGTCCTTCATATATTTCCCTTCTAAGTAGGTTCCATGCATAAATCTCTTTAAATGACCTTGTTTGAGAAAGAAAAACAGGAATAGCCTTACTTTTGCGAGTTAAGGCCAAATTGGTATTTTTGCTATAAAATGAATTCCTTCAGTCAAAACAAGTTCAAAGTCATTTGTCCTTCATATATATCCATTCTAAGAAGGTTCCATGAAAAAACCTCTTTAAATGACCTTGTTTGAGAAAGAAAAAAAGGAATAACCTTACTTTTGCGAGTTAAGACGAAATTCAGATTTTTGCTATAAAATGAATTCCTTCAGTCAAAACAAGTTCAAACTCCTTTGTCCTTCATATATATCCATTCTAAGAAGGTTCCATGAAAAAACCTCTTTAAATGACCTTGTTTGAGAAAGAAAAACAGGAATAACCTTACTCTTGCGAGTTAAGACGAAATTCGGATTTTTGCTTAAAAACACCAATTCCTTCAGTCAAAACAAGTTCAAACATCTTTGTCCTTCATATATAGCCATTCTAAGTAGGTTCCATGCATAAACCTCTTTAAATGACCTTGTTTGAGAAAGAAACACAAGAATAATCTTATTTTTGCGAGTTAAGGCCAAATTTGTATTTTTGCTATAGAATGAATTCCTTCAGTCAAAACAAGTTCAAACTCATTTGTCCTTCATATATATCAATTCTAAGTAGGTTCCATGCATAAACCTCTTTAAATGTCCTTGTATGAGAAAGAAAAACAGGAATAGCCTTACTTTTGCGTGTTAAGGCCAAATTGGTATTTTTGCTATAAAATGAATTCCTTCAGTCAAAACAAGTTCAAACTCCTTTGTCCTTCATATATATCCATTCTAAGAAGGTTCCATGAAAAAAACTCTTTAAATGACCTTGTTTGAGAAAGAAAGACAGGAATAACCTTACTTTTGCGAGTTAAGAAGAAATTCGGATTATTGCTTAAAAACACCAATTCCTTCAGTCAAAACAAGTTGAAAGTCATTTGTCCTTCATATATTTCTATTCTAAGTAGGTTCCATGCATAAAGCTCTTTAAATGACCTTGTTTGAGCAAGAAAAACAGGAATAGCCTTACTTTTGCGAGTTAAGGCCAAATTGGTATTTTTGCTATGAAATAAATTCCTTCAGTCAAAACAAGTTCAAACTCCTTTGTCCTTCATATATATCCATTCTAAGAAGGTTCCATGCATAAAGCTCTTTAAATGACCTTGTTTGAGCAAGAAAAACAGGAATAGCCTTACTTTTGCGAGTTAAGTTCAAATTGGTATTTTTGCTATGAAATAAATTCCTTCAGTCAAAACAAGTTCAAACTCCTTTGTCCTTCATATATATCCATTCTAAGAAGGTTCCATGAAAAAACCTCTTTAAATGACCTTGTTTGAGAAAGAAAAACAGGAATAGCCTTACTTTTGCGAGTTAAGACGAAATTAGGATTTTTGCTTAAAAACACCAATTCCTTCAGTCAAAACAAGTTCTTAAAAACACCAATTCCTTCAGTCAAAACAAGTTCAAACTCATTTGTCCTTCATATATTTCCCTTCTAAGTAGGTTCCATGCATAAATCTCTTTAAATGACCTTGTTTGAGAAAGAAAAACAGGAATAGCCTTACTTTTGTGAGTAAAGACGAAATTCGGATTTTTGCTTAAAAACACCATTTCCCTCATTCAAAACAAGTTCAAACTCCTTTGTCCTTCATATATAGCCATTCTAAGTAGGTTACATTTATAAACCTCTTTAAATGACCTTGTTTGAGAAAGAAACACAAGAATAATCTTATTTTTGCGAGTTAAGGCCAAATTGTTATTTTTGCTATAAAATGAATTCCTTCAGTCAAAACAAGTTCAAACTCATTTGTCCTTCATATATATACATTCTAAGCAGGTTCTCTGCATAAACCTCTTTAAATGACCTTGTAGGACTAAGAAAAACAGGAATAGCCTTACTTTTGCGAGTTAAGGCCAAATTTGTATTTTTGCTATAAAATGAATTCCTTCAGTCAAAACAAGTTCAAACTCCTTTGTCCTTCATATATATCATTTCTAAGTAGGTTCCATGCATAAAGCTCTTTAAATGACCTTGTTTGAGAAAGAAAAACAGGAATAACCTTATTTTTGCGAGTTAAGGCCAAATTGGTATTTTTGCTATAAAATGAATTCCTTCAGTCAAAACAAGTTCAAACTCATGTGCCCTTCATATATTTCTATTCTAAGTAGGTTCCATGCATAAAGCTCTTTAAATGACCTTGTTTGAGAAAGAAAAACAGGAATAGCCTTATTTTTGCGAGTTAAGGCCAAATTGGTATTTTTGCTATAAAATGAATTCCTTCAGTCAAAACAAGTTCAAACTCATTTGTCCTTCATATATATCATTTCTAAGTAGGTTCCATGCATAAACCTCTTTAAATGTCCTTGTATGAGAAAGAAAAACAGGAATAGCCTTACTTTTGCGAGTTAAGACGAAATTCGGATTTTTGCTTAAAAAAAACAATTCCTTCAGTCAAAACATGTTCAAACTCCTTTGTCCTTCATATATATCCATTCTAAGTAGGTTACATGCATAAAGCTCTTTAAATGACCTTGTTTGAGAAAGAAAAACAGGAATAGCCTTATTTTTGCGAGTTAAGGCCAATTTGGTATTTTTGCTATAAAATGAATTCCTTCAGTCAAAACAAGTTCAAACTCCTTTGTCCTTCATTTATATCCATTCTAAGCAGGTTCCATGAAAAAACCTCTTTAAATTACCTTGTTTGAGAAAGAAAAACAGGAATAGCCTTACTTTTGCGAGTTAAGACGAAATTCGGATTTTTGCTTAAAAACACCAATTCCTTCAGTCAAAACAAGTTCAAACTCATTTGTCCTTCATATATTTCCCTTCTAAGTAGGTTCCATGCATAAATCTCTTTAAATGACCTTGTTTGAGAAAGAAAAACAGGAATAGCCTTACTTTTGCGAGTTAAGGCCAAATTGGTATTTTTGCTATAAAATGAATTCCTTCAGTCAAAACAAGTTCAAAGTCATTTGTCCTTCATATATATCCATTCTAAGAAGGTTCCATAAAAAACCTCTTTAAATGACCTTGTTTGAGAAAGAAAAACAGGAATAACCTTACTTCTGGGAGTTAAGAAGAAATTCGGATTTTTGCTTAAAAACACCAATTCCTTCAGTCAAAACAAGTTGAAAGTCATTTGTCCTTCATATATTTCTATTCTAAGTAGGTTCCATGCATAAAGCTCTTTAAATGACCTTGTTTGAGCAAGAAAAACAGGAATAGCCTTACTTTTGCGAGTTAAGGCCAAATTGGTATTTTTGCTATGAAATAAATTCCTTCAGTCAAAACAAGTTCAAACTCCTTTGTCCTTCATATATATCAATTCTAAGTAAGTTCCATGCATAAACCTCTTTAAATGTCCTTGTTTGAGAAAGAAAAACAGGAATAGCCTTATTTTTGCGAGTTAAGGCCAAATTGGTATTTTTGCTATAAAATGAATTCCTTCAGTCAAAACAAGTTCAAACTCATTTTTCCTTCATATATATACATTCTAAGCAGGTTCTCTGCATAAACCTCTTTAAATGACCTTGTAGGACTAAGAAAAACAGGAATAGCCTTACTTTTGCGAGTTAAGGCCAAATTTGTATTTTTGCTATAAAATGAATTCCTTCAGTCAAAACAAGTTCAAACTCCTTTGTCCTTCATATATATCATTTCTAAGTAGGTTCCATGCATAAAGCTCTTTAAATGTCCTTGTATGAGAAAGAAAAACAGGAATAGCCTTACTTTTGCGTGTTAAGGCCAAATTGGTATTTTTGCTATAAAATGAATTCCTTCAGTCAAAACAAGTTCAAACTCCTTTGTCCTTCATATATATCCATTCTAAGAAGGTTCCATGAAAAAAACTCTTTAAATGACCTTGTTTGAGAAAGAAAGACAGGAATAACCTTACTTTTGCGAGTTAAGAAGAAATTCGGATTATTGCTTAAAAACACCAATTCCTTCAGTCAAAACAAGTTGAAAGTCATTTGTCCTTCATATATTTCTATTCTAAGTAGGTTCCATGCATAAAGCTCTTTAAATGACCTTGTTTGAGCAAGAAAAACAGGAATAGCCTTACTTTTGCGAGTTAAGGCCAAATTGGTATTTTTGCTATGAAATAAATTCCTTCAGTCAAAACAAGTTCAAACTCCTTTGTCCTTCATATATATCCATTCTAAGAAGGTTCCATGCATAAAGCTCTTTAAATGACCTTGTTTGAGCAAGAAACACAGGAATAGCCTTACTTTTGCGAGTTAAGTTCAAATTGGTATTTTTGCTATGAAATAAATTCCTTCAGTCAAAACAAGTTCAAACTCCTTTGTCCTTCATATATATCCATTCTAAGAAGGTTCCATGAAAAAACCTCTTTAAATGACCTTGTTTGAGAAAGAAAAACAGGAATAGCCTTACTTTTGCGAGTTAAGACGAAATTAGGATTTTTGCTTAAAAACACCAATTCCTTCAGTCAAAACAAGTTCTTAAAAACACCAATTCCTTCAGTCAAAACAAGTTCAAACTCATTTGTCCTTCATATATTTCCCTTCTAAGTAGGTTCCATGCATAAATCTCTTTAAATGACCTTGTTTGAGAAAGAAAAACAGGAATAGCCTTACTTTTGTGAGTAAAGACGAAATTCGGATTTTTGCTTAAAAACACCATTTCCCTCATTCAAAACAAGTTCAAACTCCTTTGTCCTTCATATATAGCCATTCTAAGTAGGTTACATTTATAAACCTCTTTAAATGACCTTGTTTGAGAAAGAAACACAAGAATAATCTTATTTTTGCGAGTTAAGGCCAAATTGTTATTTTTGCTATAAAATGAATTCCTTCAGTCAAAACAAGTTCAAACTCCTTTGTCCTTCATATATATCATTTCTAAGTAGGTTCCATGCATAAAGCTCTTTAAATGACCTTGTTTGAGAAAGAAAAACAGGAATAACCTTATTTTTGCGAGTTAAGGCCAAATTGGTATTTTTGCTATAAAATGAATTCCTTCAGTCAAAACAAGTTCAAACTCATGTGCCCTTCATATATTTCTATTCTAAGTAGGTTCCATGCATAAAGCTCTTTAAATGACCTTGTTTGAGAAAGAAAAACAGGAATAGCCTTATTTTTGCGAGTTAAGGCCAAATTGGTATTTTTGCTATAAAATGAATTCCTTCAGTCAAAACAAGTTCAAACTCATTTGTCCTTCATATATATCATTTCTAAGTAGGTTCCATGCATAAACCTCTTTAAATGTCCTTGTATGAGAAAGAAAAACAGGAATAGCCTTACTTTTGCGAGTTAAGACGAAATTCGGATTTTTGCTTAAAAAAAACAATTCCTTCAGTCAAAACATGTTCAAACTCCTTTGTCCTTCATATATATCCATTCTAAGTAGGTTACATGCATAAAGCTCTTTAAATGACCTTGTTTGAGAAAGAAAAACAGGAATAGCCTTATTTTTGCGAGTTAAGGCCAATTTGGTATTTTTGCTATAAAATGAATTCCTTCAGTCAAAACAAGTTCAAACTCCTTTGTCCTTCATTTATATCCATTCTAAGCAGGTTCCATGAAAAAACCTCTTTAAATTACCTTGTTTGAGAAAGAAAAACAGGAATAGCCTTACTTTTGCGAGTTAAGACGAAATTCGGATTTTTGCTTAAAAACACCAATTCCTTCAGTCAAAACAAGTTCAAACTCATTTGTCCTTCATATATTTCCCTTCTAAGTAGGTTCCATGCATAAATCTCTTTAAATGACCTTGTTTGAGAAAGAAAAACAGGAATAGCCTTACTTTTGCGAGTTAAGGCCAAATTGGTATTTTTGCTATAAAATGAATTCCTTCAGTCAAAACAAGTTCAAAGTCATTTGTCCTTCATATATATCCATTCTAAGAAGGTTCCATAAAAAACCTCTTTAAATGACCTTGTTTGAGAAAGAAAAACAGGAATAACCTTACTTCTGGGAGTTAAGAAGAAATTCGGATTTTTGCTTAAAAACACCAATTCCTTCAGTCAAAACAAGTTCAAACTCATTTGTCCTTCATATATTTCTATTCTAAGTAGGTTCCATGCATAAAGCTCTTTAAATGACCTTGTTTGAGCAAGAAAAACAGGAATAGCCTTACTTTTGCGAGTTAAGGCCAAATTTGTATTTTTGCTATAAAATGAATTCCTTCAGTCAAAACAAGTTCAAACTCCTTTGTCCTTCATATATATCATTTCTAAGTAGGTTCCATGCATAAAGCTCTTTAAATGACCTTGTTTGAGAAAGAAAAACAGGAATAACCTTATTTTTGCGAGTTAAGGCCAAATTGGTATTTTTGCTATAAAATGAATTCCTTCAGTCAAAACAAGTTCAAACTCCTTTGTCCTTCATATATATACATTCTAAGCAGGTTCCATGCATAAACCTCTTTAAATGACCTTGTAGGACTAAGAAAAACAGGAATAGCCTTACTTTTGCGAGTTAAGGCCAAATTTGTATTTTTGCTATAAAATGAATTCCTTCAGTCAAAACAAGTTCAAACTCCTTTTTCCTTCATATATATCATTTCTAAGTAGGTTCCATGCATAAAGCTCTTTAAATGACCTTGTTTGAGAAAGAAAAACAGGAATAACCTTATTTTTGCGAGTTAAGGCCAAATTGGTATTTTTGCTATAAAATGAATTCCTTCAGTCAAAACAAGTTCAAACTCCTTTGTCCTTCATATATATCCATTTTAAGCAGGTTCCATGCATAAAGCTCTTTAAATGACCTTGTTTGAGAAAGAAAAACAGGAATAGCCTTACTTTTGCGAGTTAAGGCCAAATTGGTATTTTTGCTATAAAATGAATTCCTTCAGTCAAAACAAGTTCAAACTCATGTGCCCTTCATATATTTCTATTCTAAGTAGGTTCCATGCATAAAGCTCTTTAAATGACCTTGTTTGAGAAAGAAAAACAGGAATAGCCTTACTTTTGCGAGTTAAGGCCAAATTTGTATTTTTGCTATAAAATGAATTCCTTCAGTCAAAACAAGTTCAAACTCCTTTGTCCTTCATATATATCATTTCTAAGTAGGTTCCATGCATAAAGCTCTTTAAATGACCTTGTTTGAGAAAGAAAAACAGGAATAACCTTATTTTTGCGAGTTAAGGCCAAATTGGTATTTTTGCTATAAAATGAATTCCTTCAGTCAAAACAAGTTCAAACTCCTTTGTCCTTCATATATATACATTCTAAGCAGGTTCCATGCATAAACCTCTTTAAATGACCTTGTAGGACTAAGAAAAACAGGAATAGCCTTACTTTTGCGAGTTAAGGCCAAATTTGTATTTTTGCTATAAAATGAATTCCTTCAGTCAAAACAAGTTCAAACTCCTTTTTCCTTCATATATATCATTTCTAAGTAGGTTCCATGCATAAAGCTCTTTAAATGACCTTGTTTGAGAAAGAAAAACAGGAATAACCTTATTTTTGCGTGTTAAGGCCAAATTGGTATTTTTGCTATAAAATGAATTCCTTCAGTCAAAACAAGTTCAAACTCCTTTGTCCTTCATATATATCCATTTTAAGCAGGTTCCATGCATAAACCTCTTTAAATTACCTTGAATGAGAAAGAAACACAAGAATAACCTTATTTTTGCGAGTTAAGGACAAATTGTTATTTTTGCTATAAAATGAATTCCTTCTGTCAAAACAAGTTCAAACTCATTTGTCCTTCATATATTTCTATTCTAAGTAGGTTCCATGCATAAAGCTCTTTAAATGACCTTGTTTGAGAAAGAAAAACAGGAATAGCCTTACTTTTGCGAGTTAAGGCCAAATTGGTATTTTTGCTATAAAATGAATTCCTTCAGTCAAAACAAGTTCAAACTCATTTGTCCTTCATATATATACATTCTAAGCAGGTTCTCTGCATAAACCTCTTTAAATGACCTTGTAGGACTAAGAAAAACAGGAATAGCCTTACTTTTGCGAGTTAAGGCCAAATTTGTATTTTTGCTATAAAATGAATTCCTTCAGTCAAAACAAGTTCAAACTCCTTTGTCCTTCATATATATCATTTCTAAGTAGGTTCCATGCATAAAACTCTTTAAATGACCTTGTTTGAGAAAGAAAGACAGGAATAACCTTACTTTTGCGAGTTAAGAAGAAATTCGGATTATTGCTTAAAAACACCAATTCCTTCAGTCAAAACAAGTTGAAAGTCATTTGTCCTTCATATATTTCTATTCTAAGTAGGTTCCATGCATAAAGCTCTTTAAATGACCTTGTTTGAGCAAGAAAAACAGGAATAGCCTTACTTTTGCGAGTTAAGGCCAAATTGGTATTTTTGCTATGAAATAAATTCCTTCAGTCAAAACAAGTTCAAACTCCTTTGTCCTTCATATATATCCATTCTAAGAAGGTTCCATGCATAAAGCTCTTTAAATGACCTTGTTTGAGCAAGAAACACAGGAATAGCCTTACTTTTGCGAGTTAAGTTCAAATTGGTATTTTTGCTATGAAATAAATTCCTTCAGTCAAAACAAGTTCAAACTCCTTTGTCCTTCATATATATCCATTCTAAGAAGGTTCCATGAAAAAACCTCTTTAAATGACCTTGTTTGAGAAAGAAAAACAGGAATAGCCTTACTTTTGCGAGTTAAGACGAAATTAGGATTTTTGCTTAAAAACACCAATTCCTTCAGTCAAAACAAGTTCTTAAAAACACCAATTCCTTCAGTCAAAACAAGTTCAAACTCATTTGTCCTTCATATATTTCCCTTCTAAGTAGGTTCCATGCATAAATCTCTTTAAATGACCTTGTTTGAGAAAGAAAAACAGGAATAGCCTTACTTTTGTGAGTAAAGACGAAATTCGGATTTTTGCTTAAAAACACCATTTCCCTCATTCAAAACAAGTTCAAACTCCTTTGTCCTTCATATATAGCCATTCTAAGTAGGTTACATTTATAAACCTCTTTAAATGACCTTGTTTGAGAAAGAAACACAAGAATAATCTTATTTTTGCGAGTTAAGGCCAAATTGTTATTTTTGCTATAAAATGAATTCCTTCAGTCAAAACAAGTTCAAACTCCTTTGTCCTTCATATATATCATTTCTAAGTAGGTTCCATGCATAAAGCTCTTTAAATGACCTTGTTTGAGAAAGAAAAACAGGAATAACCTTATTTTTGCGAGTTAAGGCCAAATTGGTATTTTTGCTATAAAATGAATTCCTTCAGTCAAAACAAGTTCAAACTCATGTGCCCTTCATATATTTCTATTCTAAGTAGGTTCCATGCATAAAGCTCTTTAAATGACCTTGTTTGAGAAAGAAAAACAGGAATAGCCTTATTTTTGCGAGTTAAGGCCAAATTGGTATTTTTGCTATAAAATGAATTCCTTCAGTCAAAACAAGTTCAAACTCATTTGTCCTTCATATATATCATTTCTAAGTAGGTTCCATGCATAAACCTCTTTAAATGTCCTTGTATGAGAAAGAAAAACAGGAATAGCCTTACTTTTGCGAGTTAAGACGAAATTCGGATTTTTGCTTAAAAAAAACAATTCCTTCAGTCAAAACATGTTCAAACTCCTTTGTCCTTCATATATATCCATTCTAAGTAGGTTACATGCATAAAGCTCTTTAAATGACCTTGTTTGAGAAAGAAAAACAGGAATAGCCTTATTTTTGCGAGTTAAGGCCAATTTGGTATTTTTGCTATAAAATGAATTCCTTCAGTCAAAACAAGTTCAAACTCCTTTGTCCTTCATTTATATCCATTCTAAGCAGGTTCCATGAAAAAACCTCTTTAAATTACCTTGTTTGAGAAAGAAAAACAGGAATAGCCTTACTTTTGCGAGTTAAGACGAAATTCGGATTTTTGCTTAAAAACACCAATTCCTTCAGTCAAAACAAGTTCAAACTCATTTGTCCTTCATATATTTCCCTTCTAAGTAGGTTCCATGCATAAATCTCTTTAAATGACCTTGTTTGAGAAAGAAAAACAGGAATAGCCTTACTTTTGCGAGTTAAGGCCAAATTGGTATTTTTGCTATAAAATGAATTCCTTCAGTCAAAACAAGTTCAAAGTCATTTGTCCTTCATATATATCCATTCTAAGAAGGTTCCATAAAAAACCTCTTTAAATGACCTTGTTTGAGAAAGAAAAACAGGAATAACCTTACTTCTGGGAGTTAAGAAGAAATTCGGATTTTTGCTTAAAAACACCAATTCCTTCAGTCAAAACAAGTTCAAACTCATTTGTCCTTCATATATTTCTATTCTAAGTAGGTTCCATGCATAAAGCTCTTTAAATGACCTTGTTTGAGCAAGAAAAACAGGAATAGCCTTACTTTTGCGAGTTAAGGCCAAATTTGTATTTTTGCTATAAAATGAATTCCTTCAGTCAAAACAAGTTCAAACTCCTTTGTCCTTCATATATATCATTTCTAAGTAGGTTCCATGCATAAAGCTCTTTAAATGACCTTGTTTGAGAAAGAAAAACAGGAATAACCTTATTTTTGCGAGTTAAGGCCAAATTGGTATTTTTGCTATAAAATGAATTCCTTCAGTCAAAACAAGTTCAAACTCCTTTGTCCTTCATATATATACATTCTAAGCAGGTTCCATGCATAAACCTCTTTAAATGACCTTGTAGGACTAAGAAAAACAGGAATAGCCTTACTTTTGCGAGTTAAGGCCAAATTTGTATTTTTGCTATAAAATGAATTCCTTCAGTCAAAACAAGTTCAAACTCCTTTTTCCTTCATATATATCATTTCTAAGTAGGTTCCATGCATAAAGCTCTTTAAATGACCTTGTTTGAGAAAGAAAAACAGGAATAACCTTATTTTTGCGAGTTAAGGCCAAATTGGTATTTTTGCTATAAAATGAATTCCTTCAGTCAAAACAAGTTCAAACTCCTTTGTCCTTCATATATATCCATTTTAAGCAGGTTCCATGCATAAAGCTCTTTAAATGACCTTGTTTGAGAAAGAAAAACAGGAATAACCTTACTTTTGCGAGTTAAGGCCAAATTGGTATTTTTGCTATAAAATGAATTCCTTCAGTCAAAACAAGTTCAAACTCATGTGCCCTTCATATATTTCTATTCTAAGTAGGTTCCATGCATAAAGCTCTTTAAATGACCTTGTTTGAGAAAGAAAAACAGGAATAGCCTTACTTTTGCGAGTTAAGGCCAAATTTGTATTTTTGCTATAAAATGAATTCCTTCAGTCAAAACAAGTTCAAACTCCTTTGTCCTTCATATATATCATTTCTAAGTAGGTTCCATGCATAAAGCTCTTTAAATGACCTTGTTTGAGAAAGAAAAACAGGAATAACCTTATTTTTGCGAGTTAAGGCCAAATTGGTATTTTTGCTATAAAATGAATTCCTTCAGTCAAAACAAGTTCAAACTCCTTTGTCCTTCATATATATACATTCTAAGCAGGTTCCATGCATAAACCTCTTTAAATGACCTTGTAGGACTAAGAAAAACAGGAATAGCCTTACTTTTGCGAGTTAAGGCCAAATTGGTATTTTTGCTATAAAATGAATTCCTTCAGTCAAAACAAGTTCAAACTCCTTTGTCCTTCATATATATCCATTTTAAGCAGGTTCCATGCATAAACCTCTTTAAATTACCTTGAATGAGAAAGAAACACAAGAATAACCTTATTTTTGCGAGTTAAGGCCAAATTGGTATTTTTTTCTATAAAATGAATTCTTTCAGTCAAAACAAGTATAAAGTCCTTTGTCCTTCATATATATCCATTCTAAGAAGGTTCCATGAAAAAACCTCTTTAAATGACCTTGTTTGAGAAAGAAACACAAGAATAATCTTATTTTTGCGAGTTAAGGACAAATTGTTATTTTTGCTATAAAATGAATTCCTTCTGTCAAAACAAGTTCAAACTCATTTGTCCTTCATATATTTCTATTCTAAGTAGGTTCCATGCATAAAGCTCTTTAAATGACCTTGTTTGAGAAAGAAAAACAGGAATAGCCTTACTTTTGCGAGTTAAGGCCAAATTGGTATTTTTGCTATAAAATGAATTCCTTCAGTCAAAACAAGTTCAAACTCATTTGTCCTTCATATATATACATTCTAAGCAGGTTCTCTGCATAAACCTCTTTAAATGACCTTGTAGGACTAAGAAAAACAGGAATAGCCTTACTTTTGCGAGTTAAGGCCAAATTTGTATTTTTGCTATAAAATGAATTCCTTCAGTCAAAACAAGTTCAAACTCCTTTGTCCTTCATATATATCATTTCTAAGTAGGTTCCATGCATAAAGCTCTTTAAATGACCTTGTTTGAGAAAGAAAAACAGGAATAACCTTATTTTTGCGAGTTAAGGCCAAATTGGTATTTTTGCTATAAAATGAATTCCTTCAGTCAAAACAAGTTCAAACTCATGTGCCCTTCATATATTTCTATTCTAAGTAGGTTCCATGCATAAAGCTCTTTAAATGACCTTGTTTGAGAAAGAAAAACAGGAATAGCCTTATTTTTGCGAGTTAAGGCCAAATTGGTATTTTTGCTATAAAATGAATTCCTTCAGTCAAAACAAGTTCAAACTCATTTGTCCTTCATATATATCATTTCTAAGTAGGTTCCATGCATAAACCTCTTTAAATGTCCTTGTATGAGAAAGAAAAACAGGAATAGCCTTACTTTTGCGAGTTAAGACGAAATTCGGATTTTTGCTTAAAAAAAACAATTCCTTCAGTCAAAACATGTTCAAACTCCTTTGTCCTTCATATATATCCATTCTAAGTAGGTTACATGCATAAAGCTCTTTAAATGACCTTGTTTGAGAAAGAAAAACAGGAATAGCCTTATTTTTGTGAGTTAAGGCCAATTTGGTATTTTTGCTATAAAATGAATTCCTTCAGTCAAAACAAGTTCAAACTCCTTTGTCCTTCATTTATATCCATTCTAAGCAGGTTCCATGAAAAAACCTCTTTAAATTACCTTGTTTGAGGAAGAAAAACAGGAACAGCCTTACTTTTGCGAGTTAAGACGAAATTCGGATTTTTGCTTAAAAACACCAATTCCTTCAGTCAAAACAAGTTCAAACTCATTTGTCCTTCATATATATCCATTCTAAGAAGGTTCCATAAAAAACCTCTTTAAATGACCTTGTTTGAGAAAGAAAAACAGGAATAACCTTACTTCTGGGAGTTAAGAAGAAATTCGGATTTTTGCTTAAAAACACCAATTCCTTCAGTCAAAACAAGTTCAAACTCATTTGTCCTTCATATATTTCTATTCTAAGTAGGTTCCATGCATAAAGCTCTTTAAATGACCTTGTTTGAGAAAGAAAAACAGGAATAGCCTTATTTTTGCGAGTTAAGGCCAAATTGGTATTTTTGCTATAAAATGAATTCCTTCAGTCAAAACAAGTTCAAACTCATTTGTCCTTCATATATATCAATTCTAAGTAAGTTCCATGCATAAACCTCTTTAAATGTCCTTGTTTGAGAAAGAAAAACAGGAATAGCCTTATTTTTGCGAGTTAAGGCCAAATTGGTATTTTTGCTATAAAATGAATTCCTTCAGTCAAAACAAGTTCAAACTCATTTTTCCTTCATATATATACATTCTAAGCAGGTTCTCTGCATAAACCTCTTTAAATGACCTTGTAGGACTAAGAAAAACAGGAATAGCCTTACTTTTGCGAGTTAAGGCCAAATTTGTATTTTTGCTATAAAATGAATTCCTTCAGTCAAAACAAGTTCAAACTCCTTTGTCCTTCATATATATCATTTCTAAGTAGGTTCCATGCATAAAGCTCTTTAAATGACCTTGTTTGAGAAAGAAAAACAGGAATAACCTTATTTTTGCGAGTTAAGGCCAAATTGGTATTTTTGCTATAAAATGAATTCCTTCAGTCAAAACAAGTTCAAACTCCTTTGTCCTTCATATATATCATTTCTAAGGAGGTTCCATGCATAAAGCTCTTTAAATGACCTTGTTTGAGAAAGAAAAACAGGAATAGCCTTACTTTTGCGAGTTAAGATGAAATTCGGATTTTTGCTTAAAAACACCATTTCCTTCATTCAAAACAAGTTCAAACTCCTTTGTCCTTCATATATAGCCATTCTAAGTAGGTTACATGCATAAACCTCTTTAAATGACCTTGTTTGAGAAAGAAAAACAGGAATAGCCTTACTTTTGCGAGTTAAGGCCAAATTGGTATTTTTGCTATAAAATGAATTCCTTCTGTCAAAACAAGTTCAAACTCATTTGTCCTTCATATATTTCTATTCTAAGTAGGTTCCATGCATAAAGCTCTTTAAATGGCCTTGTTTGAGAAAGAAAAACAGGAATAGCCTTACTTTTGCGAGTTAAGGCCAAATTGGTATTTTTGCTATAAAATGAATTCCTTCAGTCAAAACAAGTTCAAACTCATTTGTCCTTCATATATATCAATTCTAAGTAAGTTCCATGCATAAACCTCTTTAAATGTCCTTGTTTGAGAAAGAAAAACAGGAATAGCCTTATTTTTGCGAGTTAAGGCCAAATTGGTATTTTTGCTATAAAACTAATTATTTCAGTCAAAACAAGTTCAAACTCCTTTGTCCTTCATATATATCAATTCTAAGTAAGTTCCATGCATAAACCTCTTTAAATGTCCTTGTTTGAGAAAGAAAAACAGGAATAGCCTTATTTTTGCGAGTTAAGGCCGAATTGGTATTTTTGCTATAAAACTAATTCCTTCAGTCAAAACAAGTTCAAACTCCTTTGTCCTTCATACATATCCATTCTACGCAGGTTCCATGCATAAACCTCTTTAAATTACCTTGTATGAGAAAGAAACACAAGAATAACATTATTTTTGCGAGTTAAGGCCAAATTGGTATTTTTGCTATAAAATGATTTTTTTCAGTCAAAACAAGTATAAACTCCTTTGTCCTTCATATATATCCATTCTAAGAAGGTTCCATGAAAAAACCTCTTTAAATGACCTTGTTTGAGAAAGAAAAACAGGAATAACCTTACTTTTGCGAGTTGAGAAGAAATTCGGATTTTTACTTAAAAACACCAATTCCTTCAGTCAAAACAAGTTCAAATATCTTTGTCCTTCATATATAGCCATTCTAAGTAGGTTCCATGCATAAACCTCTTTAAATGACCTTGTTTGAGAAAGAAACACAAGAATAATCTTATTTTTGCGAGTTAAGGACAAATTGTTATTTTTGCTATAAAATGAATTCCTTCTGTCAAAACAAGTTCAAACTCATTTGTCCTTCATATATTTCTATTCTAAGTAGGTTCCATGCATAAAGCTCTTTAAATGACCTTGTTTGAGAAAGAAAAACAGGAATAGCCTTACTTTTGCGAGTTAAGGCCAAATTTGTATTCTTGCTATAAAATGAATTCATTCAGTCAAAACAAGTTCAAACTCATTTGTCCTTCATATATATCAATTTTAAGTAGGTTCCATGCATAAACCTCTTTAAATGTCCTTGTATGAGAAAGAAAAACAGGAATAGCCTTATTTTTGCGAGTTAAGGCAAAATTGGTATTTTTGCTATAAAATGAATTCCTTCAGTCAAAACAAGTTCAAACTCATTTGTCCTTCATATATATCCATTCTAAGTAGGTTACATGCATAAATCTCTTTAAATGACCTTGTTTGAGAAAGAAACACAAGAATAATCTTATTTTTGCGAGTTAAGGCCAAATTGTTATTTTTGCTATAAAATGAATTCCTTCAGTCAAAACAAGTTCAAACTCATTTGTCCTTCATATATATCCATTCTAAGCAGGTTCCATGCATAAACCTCTTTAAATGACCTTGTATGACAAAGAAAAACAGGAATAGCCTTACTTTTGCGAGTTAAGGCCAAATTGGTATTTTTGCTATAAAACTAATTCCTTCAGTCAAAACAAGTTCAAAGTCCTTTGTCCTTCATATATATCCATTCTAAGCAGGTTTCATGCATAAACCTCTTTAAATGTCCTTGTTTGAGAAAGAAAAACAGGAATAGCCTTACTTTTGCGAGTTAAGACGAAACTCGGATTTTTGCTTAAAAACACCAATTCCTTCAGTCAAAACAAGTTCAAACATCTTTGTCCTTCTTATATAGCCATTCTAAGTAGGTTACATGCATAAACCTCTTTAAATGACCTTGTTTGAGAAAGAAACACAAGAATAATCTTATTTTTGCGAGTTAAGGACAAATTGTTATTTTTGTTATAAAATGAATTCCTTCAGTCAAAACAAGTTCAAACTCCTTTGTCCTTCATATATATCCATTCTAAGCAGGTTCCATGCATAAACCTCTTTAAATGACCTTGTATGACAAAGAAAAACAGGAATAGCCTTACTTTTGCGAGTTAAGGCCAAATTGGTATTTTTGCTATAAAATGAATTCCTTCAGTCAAAACAAGTTCAAACTCCTTTGTCCTTCATATATATCCATTCTAAGCAGGTTCCATGCATAAACCTCTTTAAATTACCTTGTATGAGAAAGAAACACAAGAATAACCTTATTTTTGCGAGTTAAGGCCAAATTGGTATTTTTTTCTATAAAATGAATTCCTTCAGTCAAAACAAGTTCAAACTCATTTGTCCTTCATATATATCCATTCTAAGCAGGTTCTATGCATAAACCTCTTTAAATGTCCTTGTATGAGAAAGAAAAACAGGAATAGCCTTACTTTTGCGAGTTAAGACGAAAGTCGGATTTTTGCTTAAAAACAACAATTCCTTCAGTCAAAACATGTTCAAACTCCTTTGTCCTTCATATGAATCCATTCTAAGTAGGTTACATGCATAAAGCTCTTTAAATGACCTTGTATGAGAAAGGAAAACAGGAATAGCCTTATTTTTGCGAGTTAAGGCCAAATTGGTATTTTTGCTATAAAATGAATTCCTTCAGTCAAAACAAGTTCAAACTCCTTTGTCCTTCATATATATCCATTCTACGTAGGTTCCATGCATAAAGCTCTTTAAATGACCTTGTTTGAGAAAGAAAAACAGGAATAGCCTTACTTTTGCGAGTTAAGGCCAAATTGGTATTTTTGCTATAAAATGAATTCCTTCAGTCAAAACAAGTTCAATCTCCTTTGTCCTTCATATATATCCATTCTAAGCAGGTTCCATGCATAAACCTCTTTAAATGACCTTGTATGACAAAGAAAAACAGGAATAGCCTTACTTTTGCGAGTTAAGGCCAAATTGGTATTTTTTTCTATAAAATGAATTCTTTCAGTCAAAACAAGTATAAACTCCTTTGTCCTTCATATATATCCATTCTAAGAAGGTTCCATGAAAAAACCTCTTTAAATGACCTTGTTTGAGAAAGAAAAACAGGAATAACCTTACATTTGCGAGTTAAGACGAAATTCGGATTTTTGCTTAAAAACACCAATTCCTTCAGTCAAAACAAGTTGAAACTCATTTGTCCTTCATATATATCAATTCTAAGTAGGTTCCATGCATAAACCTCTTTAAATGTCCTTGTATGAGAAAGAAAAACAGGAATAGCCTTACTTTTACGAATTAAGGCCAAATTGGTATTTTTGCTATAAAATGAATTCCTTCAGTCAAAACAAGTTCAATCTCCTTTGTCCTTCATACATATCCATTCTAAGCAGGTTCCATGCATAAACCTCTTTAAATTACCTTGTATGAGAAAGAAACACAAGAATAACATTATTTTTGCGAGTTAAGGCCAAATTGGTATTTTTGCTATAAAATGATTTTTTTCAGTCAAAACAAGTATAAACTCCTTTGTCCTTCATATATATCCATTCTAAGAAGGTTCCATGAAAAAACCTCTTTAAATGACCTTGTTTGAGAAAGAAAAACAGGAATAACCTTACTTTTGCGAGTTGAGAAGAAATTCGGATTTTTGCTTAAAAACACCAATTCCTTCAGTCAAAACAAGTTCAAACATCTTTGTCCTTCATATATAGCCATTCTAAGTAGGTTCCATGCATAAACCTCTTTAAATGACCTTGTTTGAGAAAGAAACACAAGAATAATCTTATTTTTGCGAGTTAAGGACAAATTGTTATTTTTGCTATAAAATGAATTCCTTCTGTCAAAAAAAGTTCAAACTCATTTGTCCTTCACATATTTCTATTCTAAGTAGGTTCCATGCATAAAGCTCTTTAAATGACCTTGTTTGAGAAAGAAAAACAGGAATAGCCTTACTTTTGCGAGTTAAGGCCAAATTTGTATTCTTGCTATAAAATGAATTCATTCAGTCAAAACAAGTTCAAACTCATTTGTCCTTCATATATATCAATTTTAAGTAGGTTCCATGCATAAACCTCTTTAAATGTCCTTGTATGAGAAAGAAAAACAGGAATAGCCTTATTTTTGCGAGTTAAGGCAAAATTGGTATTTTTGCTTAAAAACACCAATTCCTTCAGTCAAAACAAGTTCAAACATCTTTGTCCTTCATATATAGCCATTCTAAGTAGGTTCCATGCATAAACCTCTTTAAATGACCTTGTTTGAGAAAGAAACACAAGAATAATCTTATTTTTGCGAGTTAAGGACAAATTGTTATTTTTGCTATAAAATGAATTCCTTCTGTCAAAACAAGTTCAAACTCATTTGTCCTTCATATATTTCTATTCTAAGTAGGTTCCATGCATAAAGCTCTTTAAATGACCTTGTTTGAGAAAGAAAAACAGGAATAGCCTTACTTTTGCGAGTTAAGGCCAAATTTGTATTCTTGCTATAAAATGAATTCATTCAGTCAAAACAAGTTCAAACTCATTTGTCCTTCATATATATCAATTTTAAGTAGGTTCCATGCATAAACCTCTTTAAATGTCCTTGTAGGAGAAAGAAAAACAGGAATAGCCTTATTTTTGCGAGTTAAGGCAAAATTGGTATTTTTGCTATAAAATGAATTCCTTCAGTCAAAACAAGTTCAAACTCATTTGTCCTTCATATATATCCATTCTAAGTAGGTTACATGCATAAATCTCTTTAAATGACCTTGTTTGAGAAAGAAACACAAGAATAATCTTATTTTTGCGAGTTAAGGCCAAATTGTTATTTTTGCTATAAAATGAATTCCTTCAGTCAAAACAAGTTCAAACTCATTTGTCCTTCATATATATCCATTCTAAGCAGGTTCCATGCATAAACCTCTTTAAATGACCTTGTATGACAAAGAAAAACAGGAATAGCCTTACTTTTGCGAGTTAAGGCCAAATTGGTATTTTTGCTATAAAACTAATTCCTTCAGTCAAAACAAGTTCAAAGTCCTTTGTCCTTCATATATATCCATTCTAAGCAGGTTTCATGCATAAACCTCTTTAAATGACCTTGTTTGAGAAAGAAAAACAGGAATAGCCTTACTTTTGCGAGTTAAGACGAAACTCGGATTTTTGCTTAAAAACACCAATTCCTTCAGTCAAAACAAGTTCAAACATCTTTGTCCTTCTTATATAGCCATTCTAAGTAGGTTACATGCATAAACCTCTTTAAATGACCTTGTTTGAGAAAGAAACACAAGAATAATCTTATTTTTGCGAGTTAAGGACAAATTGTTATTTTTGTTATAAAATGAATTCCTTCAGTCAAAACAAGTTCAAACTCCTTTGTCCTTCATATATATCCATTCTAAGCAGGTTCCATGCATAAACCTCTTTAAATGACCTTGTATGACAAAGAAAAACAGGAATAGCCTTATTTTTGCGAGTTAAGGCCAAATTGGTATTTTTGCTATAAAATGAATTCCTTCAGTCAAAACAAGTTCAAAGTCCTTTGTCCTTCATATATATCCATTCTAAGCAGGTTCCATGCATAAACCTCTTTAAATTACCTTGTATGAGAAAGAAACACAAGAATAACCTTATTTTTGCGAGTTAAGGCCAAATTGGTATTTTTTTCTATAAAATGAATTCCTTCAGTCAAAACAAGTTCAAACTCATTTGTCCTTCATATATATCCATTCTAAGCAGGTTCTATGCATAAACCTCTTTAAATGTCCTTGTATGAGAAAGAAAAACAGGAATAGCCTTACTTTTGCGAGTTAAGACGAAAGTCGGATTTTTGCTTAAAAACAACAATTCCTTCAGTCAAAACATGTTCAAACTCCTTTGTCCTTCATATGAATCCATTCTAAGTAGGTTACATGCATAAAGCTCTTTAAATGACCTTGTATGAGAAAGGAAAACAGGAATAGCCTTATTTTTGCGAGTTAAGGCCAAATTGGTATTTTTGCTATAAAATGAATTCCTTCAGTCAAAACAAGTTCAAACTCCTTTGTCCTTCATATACATCCATTCTACGTAGGTTCCATGCATAAAGCTCTTTAAATGACCTTGTTTGAGAAAGAAAAACAGGAATAGCCTTACTTTTGCGAGTTAAGGCCAAATTGGTATTTTTGCTATAAAATGAATTCCTTCAGTCAAACCAAGTTCAAACTCCTTTGTTCTTCATATATATCCATTCTAAGAAGGTTCCATGAAAAAACCTCTTTAAATTACCTTGTTTGAGAAAGAAAAACAGGAATAGCCTTACTTTTGCGAATTAAGACGAAATTCGGATTTTTGCTTAAAAACACCAATTCCTTCAGTCAAAACAAGTTCAAACATCTTTGTCCTTCATATATAGCCATTCTAAGTAGGTTACATGCATAAACCTCTTTAAATGACCTTGTTTGAGAAAGAAACACAAGAATAATCTTATTTTTGCGAGTTAAGGCCAAATTGTTATTTTTGCTATAAAATGAATTCCTTCAGTCAAAACAAGTTCAATCTCCTTTGTCCTTCATATATATCCATTCTAAGCAGGTTCCATGCATAAACCTCTTTAAATGACCTTGTATGACAAAGAAAAACAGGAATAGCCTTACTTTTGCGAGTTAAGGCCAAATTGGTATTTTTTTCTATAAAATGAATTCTTTCAGTCAAAACAAGTATAAACTCCTTTGTCCTTCATATATATCCATTCTAAGAAGGTTCCATGAAAAAACCTCTTTAAATGACCTTGTTTGAGAAAGAAAAACAGGAATAACCTTACATTTGCGAGTTAAGACGAAATTCGGATTTTTGCTTAAAAACACCAATTCCTTCAGTCAAAACAAGTTGAAACTCATTTGTCCTTCATATATATCAATTCTAAGTAGGTTCCATGCATAAACCTCTTTAAATGTCCTTGTATGAGAAAGAAAAACAGGAATAGCCTTACTTTTACGAATTAAGGCCAAATTGGTATTTTTGCTATAAAATGAATTCCTTCAGTCAAAACAAGTTCAATCTCCTTTGTCCTTCATACATATCCATTCTAAGCAGGTTCCATGCATAAACCTCTTTAAATTACCTTGTATGAGAAAGAAACACAAGAATAACATTATTTTTGCGAGTTAAGGCCAAATTGGTATTTTTGCTATAAAATGATTTTTTTCAGTCAAAACAAGTATAAACTCCTTTGTCCTTCATATATATCCATTCTAAGAAGGTTCCATGAAAAAACCTCTTTAAATGACCTTGTTTGAGAAAGAAAAACAGGAATAACCTTACTTTTGCGAGTTGAGAAGAAATTCGGATTTTTGCTTAAAAACACCAATTCCTTCAGTCAAAACAAGTTCAAACATCTTTGTCCTTCATATATAGCCATTCTAAGTAGGTTCCATGCATAAACCTCTTTAAATGACCTTGTTTGAGAAAGAAACACAAGAATAATCTTATTTTTGCGAGTTAAGGACAAATTGTTATTTTTGCTATAAAATGAATTCCTTCTGTCAAAAAAAGTTCAAACTCATTTGTCCTTCACATATTTCTATTCTAAGTAGGTTCCATGCATAAAGCTCTTTAAATGACCTTGTTTGAGAAAGAAAAACAGGAATAGCCTTACTTTTGCGAGTTAAGGCCAAATTTGTATTCTTGCTATAAAATGAATTCATTCAGTCAAAACAAGTTCAAACTCATTTGTCCTTCATATATATCAATTTTAAGTAGGTTCCATGCATAAACCTCTTTAAATGTCCTTGTATGAGAAAGAAAAACAGGAATAGCCTTATTTTTGCGAGTTAAGGCAAAATTGGTATTTTTGCTTAAAAACACCAATTCCTTCAGTCAAAACAAGTTCAAACATCTTTGTCCTTCATATATAGCCATTCTAAGTAGGTTCCATGCATAAACCTCTTTAAATGACCTTGTTTGAGAAAGAAACACAAGAATAATCTTATTTTTGCGAGTTAAGGACAAATTGTTATTTTTGCTATAAAATGAATTCCTTCTGTCAAAACAAGTTCAAACTCATTTGTCCTTCATATATTTCTATTCTAAGTAGGTTCCATGCATAAAGCTCTTTAAATGACCTTGTTTGAGAAAGAAAAACAGGAATAGCCTTACTTTTGCGAGTTAAGGCCAAATTTGTATTCTTGCTATAAAATGAATTCATTCAGTCAAAACAAGTTCAAACTCATTTGTCCTTCATATATATCAATTTTAAGTAGGTTCCATGCATAAACCTCTTTAAATGTCCTTGTAGGAGAAAGAAAAACAGGAATAGCCTTATTTTTGCGAGTTAAGGCAAAATTGGTATTTTTGCTATAAAATGAATTCCTTCAGTCAAAACAAGTTCAAACTCATTTGTCCTTCATATATATCCATTCTAAGTAGGTTACATGCATAAATCTCTTTAAATGACCTTGTTTGAGAAAGAAACACAAGAATAATCTTATTTTTGCGAGTTAAGGCCAAATTGTTATTTTTGCTATAAAATGAATTCCTTCAGTCAAAACAAGTTCAAACTCATTTGTCCTTCATATATATCCATTCTAAGCAGGTTCCATGCATAAACCTCTTTAAATGACCTTGTATGACAAAGAAAAACAGGAATAGCCTTACTTTTGCGAGTTAAGGCCAAATTGGTATTTTTGCTATAAAACTAATTCCTTCAGTCAAAACAAGTTCAAAGTCCTTTGTCCTTCATATATATCCATTCTAAGCAGGTTTCATGCATAAACCTCTTTAAATGACCTTGTTTGAGAAAGAAAAACAGGAATAGCCTTACTTTTGCGAGTTAAGACGAAACTCGGATTTTTGCTTAAAAACACCAATTCCTTCAGTCAAAACAAGTTCAAACATCTTTGTCCTTCTTATATAGCCATTCTAAGCAGGTTCCATGCATAAACCTCTTTAAATGACCTTGTATGACAAAGAAAAACAGGAATAGCCTTACTTTTGCGAGTTAAGGCCAAATTGGTATTTTTTTCTATAAAATGAATTCATTCAGTCAAAACATGTTCAAACTCATTTGTCCTTCATATATATCATTTCTAAGTAGGTTCCATGCATAAACCTCTTTAAATGTCCTTGTATGAGAAAGAAAAACAGGAATAGCCTTACTTTTGCGAGTTAAGACGAAATTCGGATTTTTGCTTAAAAACAACAATTCCTTCAGTCAAAACATGTTCAAACTCCTTTGTCCTTCATATGAATCCATTCTAAGTAGGTTACATGCATAAAGCTCTTTAAATGACCTTGTTTGAGAAACAAAAACAGGAATAGCCTTATTTTTGCGAGTTAAGTCCAATTTGGTATTTTTGCTATAAAATGAATTCCTTCAGTCAAAACAAGTTCAAACTCCTTTGTCCTTCATATATATCCATTCTACGCAGGTTCCATGCATAAAGCTCTTTAAATGACCTTGTTTGAGAAAGAAAAACAGGAATAGCCTTACTTTTACGAATTAAGGCCAAATTGTTATTTTTGCTATAAAATGAATTCCTTCAGTCAAAACAAGTTCAAACTCCTTTGTCCTTCTTATATATCCATTCTAAGCAGGTTACATGCATAAACCTCTTTAAATGACCTTGTTTGAGAAAGAAACACAAGAATAATCTTATTTTTGAGAGTTAAGGCCAAATTGGTATTTTTGCTATAAAATGAATTCCTTCAGTCAAAACAAGTTCAAACTCATTTGTCCTTCATATATTTCCCTTCTAAGTAGGTTCCATGTATAAACCTCTATAAATGTCCTTGTATGAGAAAGAAAAACAGGAATAGCCTTACTTTTGCGAGTTAAGGCAAAATTGGTATTTTTGCTATAAAATGAATTCCTTCAGTCAAAACAAGTTCAAACTCCTTTGTCCTTCATATATCCATTCTAAGAAGGTTCCATGAAAAAACCTCTTTAAATGACCTTGTTTGAGAAAGAAAAACAGGAATAACCTTATATTTGCGAGTTAAGAAGAAATTCGGAATTTGCTTAAAAACACCAATTCCTTCAGTCAAAACAAGTTGAAACTCATTTGTCCTTCATATATTTCTATTCTAAGTAGGTTCCATGCATAAAGCTCTTTAAATGACCTTGTTCGAGAAAGAAAAACAGGAATAGCCTTACTTTTGCGAGTTAAGGCCAAATTGGTATTTTTGCTATAAAATGAATTCCTTCAGTCAAACCAAGTTCAAACTCCTTTTTTCTTTATATATATCCATTCTAAGAAGGTTCCATGAAAAAACCTCTTTAAATTACCTTGTTTGAGAAAGAAAAACAGGAATAGCCTTACTTTTGCGAATTAAGACGAAATTCGGATTTTTGCTTAAAAACACCAATTCCTTCAGTCAAAACAAGTTCAAACATCTTTGTCCTTCATATATAGCCATTCTAAGTAGGTTACATGCATAAACCTCTTTAAATGACCTTGTTTGAGAAAGAAACACAAGAATAATCTTATTTTTGCGAGTTAAGGACAAATTGTTATTTTTGCTATAAAATGAATTCCTTCAGTCAAAACAAGTTCAATCTCCTTTGTCCTTCATATATATCCATTCTAAGCAGGTTCCATGCATAAACCTCTTTAAATGACCTTGTATGACAAAGAAAAACAGGAATAGCCTTACTTTTGCGAGTTAAGGCCAAATTGGTATTTTTTTCTATAAAATGAATTCTTTCAGTCAAAACAAGTATAAACTCCTTTGTCCTTCATATATATCCATTCTAAGAAGGTTCCATGAAAAAACCTCTTTAAATGACCTTGTTTGAGAAAGAAAAACAGGAATAACCTTACATTTGCGAGTTAAGACGAAATTCGGATTTTTGCTTAAAAACACCAATTCCTTCAGTCAAAACAAGTTGAAACTCATTTGTCCTTCATATATATCAATTCTAAGTAGGTTCCATGCATAAACCTCTTTAAATGTCATTGTATGAGAAAGAAAAACAGGAATAGCCTTACTTTTACGAATTAAGGCCAAATTGGTATTTTTGCTATAAAATGAATTCCTTCAGTCAAAACAAGTTCAATCTCCTTTGTCCTTCATATATATCCATTCTAAGCAGGTTCCATGCATAAACCTCTTTAAATTACTTTGTATGAGAAAGAAACACAAGAATAACCTTATTTTTGCGAGTTAAGGCCAAATTGGTATTTTTTTCTATAAAATGAATTAATTCAGTCAAAACATGTTCAAACTCATTTGTCCTTCATATATATCATTTCTAAGTAGGTTCCATGCATAAACCTCTTTAAATGTCCTTGTATGAGAAAGAAAAACAGGAATAGCCTTACTTTTGCGAGTTAAGACGAAATTCGGATTTTTGCTTAAAAACAACAATTCCTTCAGTCAAAACATGTTCAAACTCCTTTGTCCTTCATATGAATCCATTCTAAGTAGGTTCCATGCATAAACCTCTTTAAATGACCTTGTTTGAGAAACAAAAACAGGAATAGCCTTATTTTTGCGAGTTACGTCCAATTTGGTATTTTTGCTATAAAATGAATTCCTTCAGTCAAAACAAGTTCAAACTCCTTTGTCCTTCATATATATCCATTCTACGCAGGTTCCATGCATAAAGCTCTTTAAATGACCTTGTTTGAGAAAGAAAAACAGGAATAGCCTTACTTTTACGAATTAAGGCCAAATTGTTATTTTTGCTATAAAATGAATTCCTTCAGTCAAAACAAGTTCAAACTCCTTTGTCCTTCTTATATATCCATTCTAAGCAGGTTACATGCATAAACCTCTTTAAATGACCTTGTTTGAGAAAGAAACACAAGAATAATCTTATTTTTGAGAGTTAAGGCCAAATTGGTATTTTTGCTATAAAATGAATTCCTTCAGTCAAAACAAGTTCAAACTCATTTGTCCTTCATATATTTCCCTTCTAAGTAGGTTCCATGTATAAACCTCTATAAATGTCCTTGTATGAGAAAGAAAAACAGGAATAGCCTTACTTTTGCGAGTTAAGGCAAAATTGGTATTTTTGCTATAAAATGAATTCCTTCAGTCAAAACAAGTTCAAACTCCTTTGTCCTTCATATATCCATTCTAAGAAGGTTCCATGAAAAAACCTCTTTAAATGACCTTGTTTGAGAAAGAAAAACAGGAATAACCTTATATTTGCGAGTTAAGAAGAAATTCGGAATTTGCTTAAAAACACCAATTCCTTCAGTCAAAACAAGTTGAAACTCATTTGTCCTTCATATATTTCTATTCTAAGTAGGTTCCATGCATAAAGCTCTTTAAATGACCTTGTTCGAGAAAGAAAAACAGGAATAGCCTTACTTTTGCGAGTTAAGGCCAAATTGGTATTTTTGCTATAAAATGAATTCCTTCAGTCAAACCAAGTTCAAACTCCTTTTTTCTTTATATATATCCATTCTAAGAAGGTTCCATGAAAAAACCTCTTTAAATTACCTTGTTTGAGAAAGAAAAACAGGAATAGCCTTACTTTTGCGAATTAAGACGAAATTCGGATTTTTGCTTAAAAACACCAATTCCTTCAGTCAAAACAAGTTCAAACATCTTTGTCCTTCATATATAGCCATTCTAAGTAGGTTACATGCATAAACCTCTTTAAATGACCTTGTTTGAGAAAGAAACACAAGAATAATCTTATTTTTGCGAGTTAAGGACAAATTGTTATTTTTGCTATAAAATGAATTCCTTCAGTCAAAACAAGTTCAATCTCCTTTGTCCTTCATATATATCCATTCTAAGCAGGTTCCATGCATAAACCTCTTTAAATGACCTTGTATGACAAAGAAAAACAGGAATAGCCTTACTTTTGCGAGTTAAGGCCAAATTGGTATTTTTTTCTATAAAATGAATTCTTTCAGTCAAAACAAGTATAAACTCCTTTGTCCTTCATATATATCCATTCTAAGAAGGTTCCATGAAAAAACCTCTTTAAATGACCTTGTTTGAGAAAGAAAAACAGGAATAACCTTACATTTGCGAGTTAAGACGAAATTCGGATTTTTGCTTAAAAACACCAATTCCTTCAGTCAAAACAAGTTGAAACTCATTTGTCCTTCATATATATCAATTCTAAGTAGGTTCCATGCATAAACCTCTTTAAATGTCCTTGTATGAGAAAGAAAAACAGGAATAGCCTTACTTTTACGAATTAAGGCCAAATTGGTATTTTTGCTATAAAATGAATTCCTTCAGTCAAAACAAGTTCAATCTCCTTTGTCCTTCATATATATCCATTCTAAGCAGGTTCCATGCATAAACCTCTTTAAATTACTTTGTATGAGAAAGAAACACAAGAATAACCTTATTTTTGCGAGTTAAGGCCAAATTGGTATTTTTTTCTATAAAATGAATTAATTCAGTCAAAACATGTTCAAACTCATTTGTCCTTCATATATATCATTTCTAAGTAGGTTCCATGCATAAACCTCTTTAAATGTCCTTGTATGAGAAAGAAAAACAGGAATAGCCTTACTTTTGCGAGTTAAGACGAAATTCGGATTTTTGCTTAAAAACAACAATTCCTTCAGTCAAAACATGTTCAAACTCCTTTGTCCTTCATATGAATCCATTCTAAGTAGGTTCCATGCATAAACCTCTTTAAATGACCTTGTTTGAGAAACAAAAACAGGAATAGCCTTATTTTTGCGAGTTACGTCCAATTTGGTATTTTTGCTATAAAATGAATTCCTTCAGTCAAAACAAGTTCAAACTCCTTTGTCCTTCATATATATCCATTCTACGCAGGTTCCATGCATAAAGCTCTTTAAATGACCTTGTTTGAGAAAGAAAAACAGGAATAGCCTTACTTTTACGAATTAAGGCCAAATTGTTATTTTTGCTATAAAATGAATTCCTTCAGTCAAAACAAGTTCAAACTCCTTTGTCCTTCTTATATATCCATTCTAAGCAGGTTACATGCATAAACCTCTTTAAATGACCTTGTTTGAGAAAGAAACACAAGAATAATCTTATTTTTGAGAGTTAAGGCCAAATTGGTATTTTTGCTATAAAATGAATTCCTTCAGTCAAAACAAGTTCAAACTCATTTGTCCTTCATATATTTCCCTTCTAAGTAGGTTCCATGTATAAACCTCTATAAATGTCCTTGTATGAGAAAGAAAAACAGGAATAGCCTTACTTTTGCGAGTTAAGGCAAAATTGGTATTTTTGCTATAAAATGAATTCCTTCAGTCAAAACAAGTTCAAACTCCTTTGTCCTTCATATATCCATTCTAAGAAGGTTCCATGAAAAAACCTCTTTAAATGACCTTGTTTGAGAAAGAAAAACAGGAATAACCTTATATTTGCGAGTTAAGAAGAAATTCGGAATTTGCTTAAAAACACCAATTCCTTCAGTCAAAACAAGTTGAAACTCATTTGTCCTTCATATATTTCTATTCTAAGTAGGTTCCATGCATAAAGCTCTTTAAATGACCTTGTTCGAGAAAGAAAAACAGGAATAGCCTTACTTTTGCGAGTTAAGGCCAAATTGGTATTTTTGCTATAAAATGAATTCCTTCAGTCAAACCAAGTTCAAACTCCTTTGTTCTTTATATATATCCATTCTAAGAAGGTTCCATGAAAAAACCTCTTTAAATTACCTTGTTTGAGAAAGAAAAACAGGAATAGCCTTACTTTTGCGAATTAAGACGAAATTCGGATTTTTGCTTAAAAACACCAATTCCTTCAGTCAAAACAAGTTCAAACATCTTTGTCCTTCATATATAGCCATTCTAAGTAGGTTACATGCATAAACCTCTTTAAATGACCTTGTTTGAGAAAGAAACACAAGAATAATCTTATTTTTGCGAGTTAAGGCCAAATTGTTATTTTTGCTATAAAATGAATTCCTTCAGTCAAAACAAGTTCAATCTCCTTTGTCCTTCATATATATCCATTCTAAGCAGGTTCCATGCATAAACCTCTTTAAATGACCTTGTATGACAAAGAAAAACAGGAATAGCCTTACTTTTGCGAGTTAAGGCCAAATTTGTATTTTTGCTATAAAATGAATTTCTTCAGTCAAAACAAGTTCAAACTCATTTGTCCTTCATATATTTCTATTCTAAGTAGGTTCCATGCATAAAGCTCTTTAAATGACCTTGTTTGAGAAAGAAAAACAGGAATAGCCTTACTTTTGCGAGTTAAGGCCAAATTGGTATTTTTGCTATAAAATGAATTCCTTCAGTCAAAACAAGTTCAAACTCCTTTGTCCTTCATATATATCCATTCTAAGAAGGTTCCATGAAAAAACCTCTTTAAATTACCTTGTTTGAGAAAGAAAAACAGGAATAGCCTTACTTTTGCGAGTTAAGACGAAATTCGGATTTTTGCTTAAAAACACCAATTCCTTCAGTCAAAACAAGTTCAAACATCTTTGTCCTTCATATATAGCCATTCTAAGTAGGTTACATGCATAAACCTCTTTAAATGACCTTGTTTGAGAAAGAAACACAAGAATAATCTTATTTTTGCGAGTTAAGGACAAATTGTTATTTTTGTTATAAAATTAATTCCTTCAGTCAAAACAAGTTCAAACTCCTTTGTCCTTCGTATATATCGATTCTAAGCAGGTTCCATGCATAAACCTCTTTAAATGACCTTGTATGACAAAGAAAAACAGGAATAGCCTTACTTTTGCGAGTTAAGGCCAAATTGGTATTTTTGCTATAAAATGAATTCCTTCAGTCAAAACAAGTTCAAACTCCTTTGTCCTTCATATATATCCATTCTAAGCAGGTTCCATGCATAAACCTCTTTAAATTACCTTGTATGAGAAAGAAACACAAGAATAACCTTATTTTTGCGAGTTAAGGCCAAATTGGTATTTTTTTCTATAAAATGAATTCCTTCAGTCAAAACAAGTTCAAACTCATTTGTCCTTCATATATATCCATTCTAAGCAGGTTCTATGCATAAACCTCTTTAAATGTCCTTGTATGAGAAAGAAAAACAGGAATAGCCTTACTTTTGCGAGTTAAGACGAAATTCGGATTTTTGCTTAAAAACAACAATTCCTTCAGTCAAAACATGTTCAAACTCCTTTGTCCTTCATATGAATCCATTCTAAGTAGGTTACATGCATAAAGCTCTTTAAATGACCTTGTATGAGAAAGAAAAACAGGAATAGCCTTATTTTTGCGAGTTAAGGCCAAATTGGTATTTTTGCTATAAAATGAATTCCTTCAGTCAAAACAAGTTCAAAGTCCTTTGTCCTTCATATATATCCATTCTAAGCAGGTTCCATGCATAAACCTCTTTAAATGACCTTGTATGACAAAGAAAAACAGGAATAGCCTTACTTTTGCGAGTTAAGGCCAAATTGGTATTTTTGCTATAAAACTAATTCCTTCAGTCAAAACAAGTTCAAAGTCCTTTGTCCTTCATATATATCCATTCTAAGCAGGTTTCATGCATAAACCTCTTTAAATGACCTTGTTTGAGAAAGAAAAACAGGAATAGCCTTACTTTTGCGAGTTAAGACGAAACTCGGATTTTTGCTTAAAAACACCAATTCCTTCAGTCAAAACAAGTTCAAACATCTTTGTCCTTCTTATATAGCCATTCTAAGTAGGTTACATGCATAAACCTCTTTAAATGACCTTGTTTGAGAAAGAAACACAAGAATAATCTTATTTTTGCGAGTTAAGGACAAATTGTTATTTTTGTTATAAAATGAATTCCTTCAGTCAAAACAAGTTCAAACTCCTTTGTCCTTCATATATATCCATTCTAAGCAGGTTCCATGCATAAACCTCTTTAAATGACCTTGTATGACAAAGAAAAACAGGAATAGCCTTACTTTTGCGAGTTAAGGCCAAATTGGTATTTTTGCTATAAAATGAATTCCTTCAGTCAAAACAAGTTCAAACTCCTTTGTCCTTCATATATATCCATTCTAAGCAGGTTCCATGCATAAACCTCTTTAAATTACCTTGTATGAGAAAGAAACACAAGAATAACCTTATTTTTGCGAGTTAAGGCCAAATTGGTATTTTTTTCTATAAAATGAATTCCTTCAGTCAAAACAAGTTCAAACTCATTTGTCCTTCATATATATCTATTCTAAGCAGGTTCTATGCATAAACCTCTTTAAATGTCCTTGTATGAGAAAGAAAAACAGGAATAGCCTTACTTTTGCGAGTTAAGACGAAAGTCGGATTTTTGCTTAAAAACAATTCCTTCAGTCAAAACATGTTCAAACTCCTTTGTCCTTCATATGAATCCATTCTAAGTAGGTTACATGCATAAAGCTCTTTAAATGACCTTGTATGAGAAAGGAAAACAGGAATGGCCTTATTTTTGCGAGTTAAGGCCAAATTGGTATTTTTGCTATAAAATGAATTCCTTCAGTCAAAACAAGTTCAAACTCCTTTGTCCTTCATATATATCCATTCTACGTAGGTTCCATGCATAAAGCTCTTTAAATGACCTTGTTTGAGAAAGAAAAACAGGAATAGCCTTACTTTTGCGAGTTAAGGCCAAATTGGTATTTTTGCTATAAAATGAATTCCTTCAGTCAAACCAAGTTCAAACTCCTTTGTTCTTCATATATATCCATTCTAAGAAGGTTCCATGAAAAAACCTCTTTAAATTACCTTGTTTGAGAAAGAAAAACAGGAATAGCCTTACTTTTGCGAATTAAGACGAAATTCGGATTTTTGCTTAAAAACACCAATTCCTTCAGTCAAAACAAGTTCAAACATCTTTGTCCTTCATATATAGCCATTCTAAGTAGGTTACATGCATAAACCTCTTTAAATGACCTTGTTTGAGAAAGAAACACAAGAATAATCTTATTTTTGCGAGTTAAGGCCAAATTGTTATTTTTGCTATAAAATGAATTCCTTCAGTCAAAACAAGTTCAATCTCCTTTGTCCTTCATATATATCCATTCTAAGCAGGTTCCATGCATAAACCTCTTTAAATGACCTTGTATGACAAAGAAAAACAGGAATAGCCTTACTTTTGCGAGTTAAGGCCAAATTGGTATTTTTTTCTATAAAATGAATTCTTTCAGTCAAAACAAGTATAAACTCCTTTGTCCTTCATATATATCCATTCTAAGAAGGTTCCATGAAAAAACCTCTTTAAATGACCTTGTATGAGAAAGAAAAACAGGAATAGCCTTACTTTTGCGAGTTAAGACGAAAGTCGGATTTTTGCTTAAAAACACCAATTCCTTCAGTCAAAACAAGTTGAAACTCATTTGTCCTTCATATATATCAATTCTAAGTAGGTTCCATGCATAAACCTCTTTAAATGTCCTTGTATGAGAAAGAAAAACAGGAATAGCCTTACTTTTACGAATTAAGGCCAAATTGGTATTTTTGCTATAAAATGAATTCCTTCAGTCAAAACAAGTTCAATCTCCTTTGTCCTTCATACATATCCATTCTAAGCAGGTTCCATGCATAAACCTCTTTAAATTACCTTGTATGAGAAAGAAACACAAGAATAACATTATTTTTGCGAGTTAAGGCCAAATTGGTATTTTTGCTATAAAATGATTTTTTTCAGTCAAAACAAGTATAAACTCCTTTGTCCTTCATATATATCCATTCTAAGAAGGTTCCATGAAAAAACCTCTTTAAATGACCTTGTTTGAGAAAGAAAAACAGGAATAACCTTACTTTTGCGAGTTGAGAAGAAATTCGGATTTTTGCTTAAAAACACCAATTCCTTCAGTCAAAACAAGTTCAAACATCTTTGTCCTTCATATATAGCCATTCTAAGTAGGTTCCATGCATAAACCTCTTTAAATGACCTTGTTTGAGAAAGAAACACAAGAATAATCTTATTTTTGCGAGTTAAGGACAAATTGTTATTTTTGCTATAAAATGAATTCCTTCTGTCAAAACAAGTTCAAACTCATTTGTCCTTCACATATTTCTATTCTAAGTAGGTTCCATGCATAAAGCTCTTTAAATGACCTTGTTTGAGAAAGAAAAACAGGAATAGCCTTACTTTTGCGAGTTAAGGCCAAATTTGTATTCTTGCTATAAAATGAATTCATTCAGTCAAAACAAGTTCAAACTCATTTGTCCTTCATATATATCAATTTTAAGTAGGTTCCATGCATAAACCTCTTTAAATGTCCTTGTATGAGAAAGAAAAACAGGAATAGCCTTATTTTTGCGAGTTAAGGCAAAATTGGTATTTTTGCTTAAAAACACCAATTCCTTCAGTCAAAACAAGTTCAAACATCTTTGTCCTTCTTATATAGCCATTCTAAGTAGGTTACATGCATAAACCTCTTTAAATGACCTTGTTTGAGAAAGAAACACAAGAATAATCTTATTTTTGCGAGTTAAGGACAAATTGTTATTTTTGTTATAAAATGAATTCCTTCAGTCAAAACAAGTTCAAACTCCTTTGTCCTTCATATATATCCATTCTAAGCAGGTTCCATGCATAAACCTCTTTAAATGACCTTGTATGACAAAGAAAAACAGGAATAGCCTTACTTTTGCGAGTTAAGGCCAAATTGGTATTTTTGCTATAAAATGAATTCCTTCAGTCAAAACAAGTTCAAACTCCTTTGTCCTTCATATATATCCATTCTAAGCAGGTTCCATGCATAAACCTCTTTAAATTACCTTGTATGAGAAAGAAACACAAGAATAACCTTATTTTTGCGAGTTAAGGCCAAATTGGTATTTTTTTCTATAAAATGAATTCCTTCAGTCAAAACAAGTTCAAACTCATTTGTCCTTCATATATATCTATTCTAAGCAGGTTCTATGCATAAACCTCTTTAAATGTCCTTGTATGAGAAAGAAAAACAGGAATAGCCTTACTTTTGCGAGTTAAGACGAAAGTCGGATTTTTGCTTAAAAACAATTCCTTCAGTCAAAACATGTTCAAACTCCTTTGTCCTTCATATGAATCCATTCTAAGTAGGTTACATGCATAAAGCTCTTTAAATGACCTTGTATGAGAAAGGAAAACAGGAATGGCCTTATTTTTGCGAGTTAAGGCCAAATTGGTATTTTTGCTATAAAATGAATTCCTTCAGTCAAACCAAGTTCAAACTCCTTTGTTCTTCATATATATCCATTCTAAGAAGGTTCCATGAAAAAACCTCTTTAAATTACCTTGTTTGAGAAAGAAAAACAGGAATAGCCTTACTTTTGCGAATTAAGACGAAATTCGGATTTTTGCTTAAAAACACCAATTCCTTCAGTCAAAACAAGTTCAAACATCTTTGTCCTTCATATATAGCCATTCTAAGTAGGTTACATGCATAAACCTCTTTAAATGACCTTGTTTGAGAAAGAAACACAAGAATAATCTTATTTTTGCGAGTTAAGGCCAAATTGTTATTTTTGCTATAAAATGAATTCCTTCAGTCAAAACAAGTTCAATCTCCTTTGTCCTTCATATATATCCATTCTAAGCAGGTTCCATGCATAAACCTCTTTAAATGACCTTGTATGACAAAGAAAAACAGGAATAGCCTTACTTTTGCGAGTTAAGGCCAAATTGGTATTTTTTTCTATAAAATGAATTCTTTCAGTCAAAACAAGTATAAACTCCTTTGTCCTTCATATATATCCATTCTAAGAAGGTTCCATGAAAAAACCTCTTTAAATGACCTTGTATGAGAAAGAAAAACAGGAATAGCCTTACTTTTGCGAGTTAAGACGAAAGTCGGATTTTTGCTTAAAAACACCAATTCCTTCAGTCAAAACAAGTTGAAACTCATTTGTCCTTCATATATATCAATTCTAAGTAGGTTCCATGCATAAACCTCTTTAAATGTCCTTGTATGAGAAAGAAAAACAGGAATAGCCTTACTTTTACGAATTAAGGCCAAATTGGTATTTTTGCTATAAAATGAATTCCTTCAGTCAAAACAAGTTCAATCTCCTTTGTCCTTCATACATATCCATTCTAAGCAGGTTCCATGCATAAACCTCTTTAAATTACCTTGTATGAGAAAGAAACACAAGAATAACATTATTTTTGCGAGTTAAGGCCAAATTGGTATTTTTGCTATAAAATGATTTTTTTCAGTCAAAACAAGTATAAACTCCTTTGTCCTTCATATATATCCATTCTAAGAAGGTTCCATGAAAAAACCTCTTTAAATGACCTTGTTTGAGAAAGAAAAACAGGAATAACCTTACTTTTGCGAGTTGAGAAGAAATTCGGATTTTTGCTTAAAAACACCAATTCCTTCAGTCAAAACAAGTTCAAACATCTTTGTCCTTCATATATAGCCATTCTAAGTAGGTTCCATGCATAAACCTCTTTAAATGACCTTGTTTGAGAAAGAAACACAAGAATAATCTTATTTTTGCGAGTTAAGGACAAATTGTTATTTTTGCTATAAAATGAATTCCTCCTGTCAAAACAAGTTCAAACTCATTTGTCCTTCACATATTTCTATTCTAAGTAGGTTCCATGCATAAAGCTCTTTAAATGACCTTGTTTGAGAAAGAAAAACAGGAATAGCCTTACTTTTGCGAGTTAAGGCCAAATTTGTATTCTTGCTATAAAATGAATTCATTCAGTCAAAACAAGTTCAAACTCATTTGTCCTTCATATATATCAATTTTAAGTAGGTTCCATGCATAAACCTCTTTAAATGTCCTTGTATGAGAAAGAAAAACAGGAATAGCCTTATTTTTGCGAGTTAAGGCAAAATTGGTATTTTTGCTTAAAAACACCAATTCCTTCAGTCAAAACAAGTTCAAACATCTTTGTCCTTCATATATAGCCATTCTAAGTAGGTTCCATGCATAAACCTCTTTAAATGACCTTGTTTGAGAAAGAAACACAAGAATAATCTTATTTTTGCGAGTTAAGGACAAATTGTTATTTTTGCTATAAAATGAATTCCTTCTGTCAAAACAAGTTCAAACTCATTTGTCCTTCATATATTTCTATTCTAAGTAGGTTCCATGCATAAAGCTCTTTAAATGACCTTGTTTGAGAAAGAAAAACAGGAATAGCCTTACTTTTGCGAGTTAAGGCCAAATTTGTATTCTTGCTATAAAATGAATTCATTCAGTCAAAACAAGTTCAAACTCATTTGTCCTTCATATATATCAATTTTAAGTAGGTTCCATGCATAAACCTCTTTAAATGTCCTTGTATGAGAAAGAAAAACAGGAATAGCCTTATTTTTGCGAGTTAAGGCAAAATTGGTATTTTTGCTATAAAATGAATTCCTTCAGTCAAAACAAGTTCAAACTCATTTGTCCTTCATATATATCCATTCTAAGTAGGTTACATGCATAAATCTCTTTAAATGACCTTGTTTGAGAAAGAAACACAAGAATAATCTTATTTTTGCGAGTTAAGGCCAAATTGTTATTTTTGCTATAAAATGAATTCCTTCAGTCAAAACAAGTTCAAACTCATTTGTCCATCATATATATCCATTCTAAGCAGGTTCCATGCATAAACCTCTTTAAATGACCTTGTATGACAAAGAAAAACAGGAATAGCCTTACTTTTGCGAGTTAAGGCCAAATTGGTATTTTTGCTATAAAACTAATTCCTTCAGTCAAAACAAGTTCAAAGTCCTTTGTCCTTCATATATATCCATTCTAAGCAGGTTTCATGCATAAACCTCTTTAAATGACCTTGTTTGAGAAAGAAAAACAGGAATAGCCTTACTTTTGCGAGTTAAGACGAAACTCGGATGTTTGCTTAAAAACACCAATTCCTTCAGTCAAAACAAGTTCAAACATCTTTGTCCTTCTTATATAGCCATTCTAAGTAGGTTACATGCATAAACCTCTTTAAATGACCTTGTTTGAGAAAGAAACACAAGAATAATCTTATTTTTGCGAGTTAAGGACAAATTGTTATTTTTGTTATAAAATGAATTCCTTCAGTCAAAACAAGTTCAAACTCCTTTGTCCTTCATATATATCCATTCTAAGCAGGTTCCATGCATAAACCTCTTTAAATGACCTTGTATGACAAAGAAAAACAGGAATAGCCTTACTTTTGCGAGTTAAGGCCAAATTGGTATTTTTGCTATAAAATGAATTCCTTCAGTCAAAACAAGTTCAAACTCCTTTGTCCTTCATATATATCCATTCTAAGCAGGTTCCATGCATAAACCTCTTTAAATTACCTTGTATGAGAAAGAAACACAAGAATAACCTTATTTTTGCGAGTTAAGGCCAAATTGGTATTTTTTTCTATAAAATGAATTCCTTCAGTCAAAACAAGTTCAAACTCATTTGTCCTTCATATATATCCATTCTAAGCAGGTTCTATGCATAAACCTCTTTAAATGTCCTTGTATGAGAAAGAAAAACAGGAATAGCCTTACTTTTGCGAGTTAAGACGAAAGTCGGATTTTTGCTTAAAAACAACAATTCCTTCAGTCAAAACATGTTCAAACTCCTTTGTCCTTCATATGAATCCATTCTAAGTAGGTTACATGCATAAAGCTCTTTAAATGACCTTGTATGAGAAAGGAAAACAGGAATAGCCTTATTTTTGCGAGTTAAGGCCAAATTGGTATTTTTGCTATAAAATGAATTCCTTCAGTCAAAACAAGTTCAAACTCCTTTGTCCTTCATATATATCCATTATACGTAGGTTCCATGCATAAAGCTCTTTAAATGACCTTGTTTGAGAAAGAAAAACAGGAATAGCCTTACTTTTGCGAGTTAAGGCCAAATTGGTATTTTTGCTATAAAATGAATTCCTTCAGTCAAACCAAGTTCAAACTCCTTTGTTCTTCATATATATCCATTCTAAGAAGGTTCCATGAAAAAACCTCTTTAAATTACCTTGTTTGAGAAAGAAAAACAGGAATAGCCTTACTTTTGCGAATTAAGACGAAATTCGGATTTTTGCTTAAAAACACCAATTCCTTCAGTCAAAACAAGTTCAAACATCTTTGTCCTTCATATATAGCCATTCTAAGTAGGTTACATGCATAAACCTCTTTAAATGACCTTGTTTGAGAAAGAAACACAAGAATAATCTTATTTTTGCGAGTTAAGTCCAAATTGTTATTTTTGCTATAAAATGAATTCCTTCAGTCAAAACAAGTTCAATCTCCTTTGTCCTTCATATATATCCATTCTAAGCAGGTTCCATGCATAAACCTCTTTAAATGACCTTGTATGACAAAGAAAAACAGGAATAGCCTTACTTTTGCGAGTTAAGGCCAAATTGGTATTTTTTTCTATAAAATGAATTCTTTCAGTCAAAACAAGTATAAACTCCTTTGTCCTTCATATATATCCATTCTAAGAAGGTTCCATGAAAAAACCTCTTTAAATGACCTTGTATGAGAAAGAAAAACAGGAATAGCCTTACTTTTGCGAGTTAAGACGAAAGTCGGATTTTTGCTTAAAAACACCAATTCCTTCAGTCAAAACAAGTTGAAACTCATTTGTCCTTCATATATATCAATTCTAAGTAGGTTCCATGCATAAACCTCTTTAAATGTCCTTGTATGAGAAAGAAAAACAGGAATAGCCTTACTTTTACGAATTAAGGCCAAATTGGTATTTTTGCTATAAAATGAATTCCTTCAGTCAAAACAAGTTCAATCTCCTTTGTCCTTCATACATATCCATTCTAAGCAGGTTCCATGCATAAACCTCTTTAAATTACCTTGTATGAGAAAGAAACACAAGAATAACATTATTTTTGCGAGTTAAGGCCAAATTGGTATTTTTTGCTATAAAATGATTTTTTTCAGTCAAAACAAGTATAAACTCCTTTGTCCTTCATATATATCCATTCTAAGAAGGTTCCATGAAAAAACCTCTTTAAATGACCTTGTTTGAGAAAGAAAAACAGGAATAGCCTTACTTTTGCGAGTTAAGGCCAAATTGGTATTTTTGCTATAAAATGAATTCCTTCAGTCAAAACAAGTTCAAACTCCTTTGTCCTTCATATATATCCATTCTAAGCAGGTTCCATGCATAAACCTCTTTAAATTACCTTGTATGAGAAAGAAACACAAGAATAACCTTATTTTTGCGAGTTAAGGCCAAATTGGTATTTTTTTCTATAAAATGAATTCCTTCAGTCAAAACAAGTTCAAACTCATTTGTCCTTCATATATATCCATTCTAAGCAGGTTCTATGCATAAACCTCTTTAAATGTCCTTGTATGAGAAAGAAAAACAGGAATAGCCTTACTTTTGCGAGTTAAGACGAAAGTCGGATTTTTGCTTAAAAACAACAATTCCTTCAGTCAAAACATGTTCAAACTCCTTTGTCCTTCATATGAATCCATTCTAAGTAGGTTACATGCATAAAGCTCTTTAAATGACCTTGTATGAGAAAGGAAAACAGGAATAGCCTTATTTTTGCGAGTTAAGGCCAAATTGGTATTTTTGCTATAAAATGAATTCCTTCAGTCAAAACAAGTTCAAACTCCTTTGTCCTTCATATATATCCATTCTACGTAGGTTCCATGCATAAAGCTCTTTAAATGACCTTGTTTGAGAAAGAAAAACAGGAATAGCCTTACTTTTGCGAGTTAAGGCCAAATTGGTATTTTTGCTATAAAATGAATTCCTTCAGTCAAACCAAGTTCAAACTCCTTTGTTCTTCATATATATCCATTCTAAGAAGGTTCCATGAAAAAACCTCTTTAAATTACCTTGTTTGAGAAAGAAAAACAGGAATAGCCTTACTTTTGCGAATTAAGACGAAATTCGGATTTTTGCTTAAAAACACCAATTCCTTCAGTCAAAACAAGTTCAAACATCTTTGTCCTTCATATATAGCCATTCTAAGTAGGTTACATGCATAAACCTCTTTAAATGACCTTGTTTGAGAAAGAAACACAAGAATAATCTTATTTTTGCGAGTTAAGGCCAAATTGTTATTTTTGCTATAAAATGAATTCCTTCAGTCAAAACAAGGTTCAATCTCCTTTGTCCTTCATATATATCCATTCTAAGCAGGTTCCATGCATAAACCTCTTTAAATGACCTTGTATGACAAAGAAAAACAGGAATAGCCTTACTTTTGCGAGTTAAGGCCAAATTGGTATTTTTTTCTATAAAATGAATTCTTTCAGTCAAAACAAGTATAAACTCCTTTGTCCTTCATATATATCCATTCTAAGAAGGTTCCATGAAAAAACCTCTTTAAATGACCTTGTATGAGAAAGAAAAACAGGAATAGCCTTACTTTTGCGAGTTAAGACGAAAGTCGGATTTTTGCTTAAAAACACCAATTCCTTCAGTCAAAACAAGTTGAAACTCATTTGTCCTTCATATATATCAATTCTAAGTAGGTTCCATGCATAAACCTCTTTAAATGTCCTTGTATGAGAAAGAAAAAACAGGAATAGCCTTACTTTTACGAATTAAGGCCAAATTGGTATTTTTGCTATAAAATGATTTTTTTCAGTCAAAACAAGTATAAACTCCTTTGTCCTTCATATATATCCATTCTAAGAAGGTTCCATGAAAAAACCTCTTTAAATGACCTTGTTTGAGAAAGAAAAACAGGAATAACCTTACTTTTGCGAGTTGAGAAGAAATTCGGATTTTTGCTTAAAAACACCAATTCCTTCAGTCAAAACAAGTTCAAACATCTTTGTCCTTCATATATAGCCATTCTAAGTAGGTTCCATGCATAAACCTCTTTAAATGACCTTGTTTGAGAAAGAAACACAAGAATAATCTTATTTTTGCGAGTTAAGGACAAATTGTTATTTTTGCTATAAAATGAATTCCTTCTGTCAAAACAAGTTCAAACTCATTTGTCCTTCACATATTTCTATTCTAAGTAGGTTCCATGCATAAAGCTCTTTAAATGACCTTGTTTGAGAAAGAAAAACAGGAATAGCCTTACTTTTGCGAGTTAAGGCCAAATTTGTATTCTTGCTATAAAATGAATTCATACAA